>NC_081836.1:3038712-3341742 GCF_030867095.1 Alligator mississippiensis
GGGAACCAGCAGTCTGGCTTTGTTACAATCAGGGTAGATATCTGGCATTAACCATGTTTGTATTTGTCCATGAATATTTGCAAAGGCTGCATCCTTTGAAATGGTTTCCCTTGGTTTTAAATGCCTGGTGCTAGTTGCGATTCCTTTTCCTGCTAGTTCAGTGGGTCGCTTTGCTAGGAGGATTGCTTTTACAGCCTGCGTTCGGAGGAAGCATGTGGAGAGGTAAAAGGCGTGCTGGGTCTGATCCATTCTCACTAAGCGCTGGAAGGAACTGCTTTGCTCGACTAGATCAAATCAAGGATTGAAATACCGTGCTATTTCTGGGGCCAACATGAGAACAAGCCGGACTGCAGCGCTCCGCGCAGAGCAGGAGAGAGCATTGAATGCTAGGAGGGCTCGCGGCATCTGAATAGTGCGGGGAAAGCAAGGAACTACTTGTTTGTGTCTCCCGAACCAGTCTGAACTGGAATCATCCAGTTTGGTTTGGCTGCGTGCCACCTCCCAGAGGCTGAATGCGAGCTGTGCTTCCTCCTCCCGTCTGGTTGTGCGGAGGGGGAGGGGAGGGGAGGGGAGGGGAGGGAGCCAGCAGGGTTCCAGCCATGTGACGGGCAGGCCTGCGCTGAGCTTGGTGGGGGAAGGGCTCGGCTTCCCAGCGCTCCAGTGTGAAGTGGGAGCCAGTTAACCTGGAGACGTTACCAGGAAGGTGGCACTTCAGTTGCAGCGGCGATAAACACCAGCTTCAGCAGGAGTAACTTCAAAACCTCCCTCCCCAGTTCATCTGCGTTCACCTTTCTTTCAAGTGAAGTCATTACATTCGGGGCTCTTCCTCGCCGCGAAGTTTTCTTTCTGCTGTCCCTTGTCTATCCTGTTGTACGATGCCAAGTATCATACTTTCTCACTTACAGCACACACCTTTCCCCCAAAATCAGTCCCCATCCCCCCCAATTGGGGTCTGTGTATTAAGCAGGGAGGCTGACTCTGTGCCTGGGATAGAAGCACCCTGCTTTGATCCCTGCTTCACTCTGCAGCAGCTGTGGCATTGCTATCCAGGCAGCTGAGGGAGTGGGTCACTTAAGGCCCAGCTTCTTCACTCCACAGGTGTTAACAAGCAAACAAAGTTGTAGCAAGACCTTTTGAACAGTCTCCAAGTTCCACTAACCAAGTCATTATTCTCTCCTTTTACTAGTTGAGCTCCAGTTTCATTCAAGGGGTTGCAGAGCAAGTACCAGACCTTGTCCATCGTTATTAGAAGCACAGTTATTACAAACACTTTCACTTTGCAGAAAATCTGGCTTCTTACTGACAAATCAGGAGACTGATAAAAATCCTTTCTAGATTGTATAAATGTAGAAATCCGTCTTATTTTTGCCGATTAGTTTTCACACTGATTTGTGCCCTAATTCCTTTATTGGTAGAAGAGAGCTCTTTTGAGGCTCAGTCTCTCACTGTTCAGTCCCAGGATTCTTTACCTCCAAAGATTTGTGGGCAGACAAATTTTTTTTCCTTTTGAATTTCAGGCTGGGATTTAAAAAAATGCATTGCCTAGGTGCCAGTTTATCTGTGCAACTCATTAAAACTATAAGTATTTGAATGGGCTAAGGCACCATTATAGCTGTTGGGGGCTGTTGTGGATTGTTCTTTACCCACTGTGGGAGAAACATTGCAAGGACTATTTTATGGCCAGGTTGTCTAGAACATGGTCCCGATTTACAAATCCAGGGCTTCTGCCAGAGAAGTAGGGCCCCGCCCTGTCCTCGGTACTCGGGACGTGAATTTCCTGTAACTTCACTAATCGTCTCCTTTCTCTGTTGCGAGGAATCTCAATGCCTAAAGGATTGGGAATTAGTATCTAGCAAAGGAGTTTTCTTTGTTGTGATTCCAGGGTCTTACAAGCAGTAATTCCCCCTTTCTACAGTCTTACCGGCTAGCTACCACCTTTCTGGTGGCTGTAACTGCTAACATGGTAAAAAGCACCTGAGCCTTTAGCAGTGTCATCAGTAGAACTGCGCTGGTGGTGAGTTAATTAACAGTTCCCAATTTCCCCTTTGTCTGTTGAAGCTATGAAAGTTTCCACCTCTACACAAATATCCCAGAATTGAATTTTTGCACTCACTATGTTGAACCTGTCTGTTTGTATTGCTCAGTTATTTTGGTTTGGGTTGGTTTTATTTGTGTGCGTGTTAACAAATAGCTGCTTTTAACTTCAGGTTCCAGGCTTCAAGTTTCTCTCCAATGCGCTTTGCACAAATGATCATCTTGCCTGGTCCAGGAGAAAGGACAGGACTAACTGAATTGGGACATCCATGTGGCTCTTCTGCTGCTTTTTAGAAGTGGAGATAACAGGACTAATAGTGAAGAAATCTATCGAGAGATCTAGTGCCTCCAATTGTTTGTCCTCTTTTCCCCCTAAAGACCAAGATAAGAAATACAAATCCTGTTAGGGGAAAAGAAAACATTTGCTGTTTAATCTTCCTAAGAGAAGAGACTGAATGTGACTCTAAGCTGGAGTAGAAAGTGCAGGGTAGGCTACGAAGTTCCTTGAAAGAATGGGCAGCAAAGTAATTTGTAATGAATAGCTATGTGGATGAATTAAAAGTGAGAGGAAAGGCATACCAAAAAACTCTCCAGAAAAGGTTAGCTATTAAAATCAAAAGAAAAATTCAACCTCTCCCTTCACCATGTCTTACCTGACGCAGTTAAAGCAAATGCTGACTATCCCTGTAAACTGCAGAGGCTAACAAATGTGAATTTAAGAGAGTCTTTGTTGCCCCCAGAGAAAAAAAGTTTTTGTCTCTCCCAAGTTTTTGTATGTAGGCACTAATTCTTTGAAAAGGAGAGCTACTCTCAAAGAATGAAGGGACAGGAAGGTGGGGTCATTTTTGCAGCCAGTTTGATATAAAAGCAACCTTGGCTACACAGGTTTGTGCTCAAGCCGGTCTGGGGGAGGAACGCACTGACGGCAGAAAGCCTCAGTGGAAAACGAAGCTGAAACCCATCTCGCAAACCCCCCCCCTTGTACCGAATGTTTCACTGGACGCACTCAGATTTGCTGTTAACTTCAAGGCATCGAGCATAGTCTGTAGAAGACTTATCTGGCTTAGTTCCTGGAATGCAAATTTTCAAGTGATGAAACTACTAACGATTGCATCAAGGTATTTAGTGGGAAAGCTTTTTACCGAGCTACCAGATATCTATCTTCCTGCAGAACATCATGCTCCTGTGTTGCAGCTGTTCTGAAGGGAGAATGGAACGTTTCGAGAGCGTGCTGAGTGGAAAAAAAAATGGTATGCTCCTGGGCATATTCCTAGCTTCTTGGATGCCAAAAATACAATCCAATCAGGAACATTAGAAGGAAGTAAAAACTCATTTTTTCCAAAAAGGAGCAAGAGAAAGTGCAAAGGCATCAACTCTACATGAATTCAAATAAATCATACACTGTAGTTTTCATAGTGCTCCCCAAAAAAAAAAAAGGTCTGCATTACCACTGTTAAACTCCTGAAATTTAGGAGTATGGCTCTCCGGAAAAAAATCTCTAGTCCTGCAAGGAAATCTGCAGCAAAGCAAGGAGAGTAAATTTGCTTCTTGGTAAACACTGAGAAAGATTGAGTTCCCCACCAAACTTCTTCCCCAAGTTTAGTGAGGAAGAAGTGAAGGGGAGCTCCAGGTTTGCTCTTTTTAAAAAGCAAATACAGGCACAGATGTTACCCTTTGCAAAGTATCTTTATGCTCAGTGTGCCACTGTTTAATTTCTCTCCAAGTGCTGGTTTTGGCAGGTGGAATCTGCTTCAGGGTGATAAAAAATAAGTGGTTTTAGCAAAATAATTCCTGGAGGTGGTTCCCCATGACTTGACCCACCATCCCTCCCAAAGATCATTTGTGTTTCTGTGGATCCTCAGAAATCTTTGTTGAAGTCTTTGGACCTTACTGAAATGTTAAAAGGAGATCAAATTACTGGATTTAAGGAGAGCCTGGATGATGCATATCAAGCAGAAACGAGCAAAAAGAACCCACAGTATCGTTCTATGGTTAAAAGAAACAAAGTGAAGTAGGTGGGAGGTTAGTTTGCAATCAAGTAGAAAGCAGGATGGATTTTCCCTGCGAGAGAGTGTGAAGCTGTCCTGACCTGAAGCTCACTTCAGATGCTGTGACCTCATCTGATGAAGTGGACTTCAGCTTACGAAAGCTTATGCTCTAGATCAGGGGTTCCCAACGTTTATGTGCCCAAGGGCACGTTTGAATTTAAAAGAAAAAGCGGGTGCCAATATGAATATTAAAGTTTAGAATTTAGATCAATCTGATCATCTCATCCATTAGTTAAAATTTCATTAGATCTGCAACTTCAAAATGCAGCCTCCCTTTACTTTGTATTCTTTTGAAGTTTTATCCATGGCGCCCGCGGGCACCACGTTGGGAACCGCTGCTCTAGATATATCGATATTGATATAGGTATTGATATAGATATAGCAACATCTATATGTGCTACATATATAGATGTAGATATCTCGCTCTCTCCTCTGGTGAGTCTATAAGGTGCAAATCTACCCTGCCTTCTAAAAAGAAACAAGACCCCCAACACTTTCATAGCTTGCTGAATCATAAAATATAAAATATGAGTCTGTTCTCCTTTTAAAGTTTATTTCCTAGTCATTACTATTTATATAACCATCATGAGCAAGCAGTACCTCCTTTGCATCTGAAGCGAGATGCGAAGTGACCCGCACATTCTAGGCCCTGCAGGTTTGATCTCCTTTATATCACCTGATATTTCATTGGTAGGAGGTTGCTGCAATATTTCAAGCCCTGAAATTATGTAAGGTTTGTACGCAGCGTCTTTGAAGTTGGTCCCTCCCTTAAAATGTTTACTACTCGGTATGCCCTGCTGTGAGAATTGTCAAGGATGAATAGTCAAAGAAAGGGAGCTATCAGGTTAGTACAAATATTCCATTCCTCTTCCCTTTCTGAATGTCCATGAAGTTCTGTCTGTCTCCATTTCAGAGTCAGGGAATACATCACACATTTGCCCAGCTGTTCGTGGAGTCTTAATGTGATACTTCATGTGACTTTTTGGCATGGGGTATGATAGCACTGAAGGAATGGCCTGTGTTAGGACAGTAAAAGCTAACTAGCATTTAAGGATAGCTTAGATTTTAATGTTGATTATTTTTAGATGTTCTTCCCTTAAGTACTGAAAAACCAGGAAGATAATGTGAAAAGAAGGCTGAAGTAAAATTCATTATTATTACTAGTACTGCTGCTACTTGTAAATTGTGTCCTACTTTGATATGGTTTAAAGGTTTTAAAGTCTATTCTGCATAAGCTGTAAATCCCATAGCCAGCATACAGCCTGAGCAGCAGGTCTTTGTACGTGGGAATGTCTTGGGAATTGGAGAAGTCTTCCTCCATCCTTTTAGCCTATAGCGATAGCTGTTTCATGGCTACTATTCCATTCTTCAGAGCTACAATTTCCTTTGGTACTCATTGAGCAGGTTGAATTATAATGATAAAAAGCCAGTGGACCTGTATACTTGTGGGTACATAAGCCCCACTTTTGATTTCTCCTATCCATGCTCTAAATGTCTGGGGTCTGAGGTATCACTTAAATTTAAGGGATTTCTACGCTAGTCTAGCACTAACTTCCCTTTCCCCTGTTGTAAGAGAAGTGTGGAGATATGTCAGGGAACCACAATTCAGAAATATTGCTGAAGTAAGTTATAAAACAGCATTGTGAAAAAGTTTGTAACTGCAGTGAAATTAGATCATTTTTCCATTCATTTGTCAAAGAACTTCCTGTTTTTGAACATTTGGGTTTGTCAGCCCTGTGTTTAATCAAATGACAAGGGAGTCCTAACAAGATTTTTTATCTTCTATAGCCGGGGTGGGCAAAATGCAGCCTGCAGACTAGATGCGGCCTGCCAGGCCATTCTGCCCGGCCTGCAGGCCCCACAAAAATTTAAAAAATGAATAGCTATCTGCCCCTGGCTGCCTGTCACGCGGCCCTCGATGGCTAGCCAAAACTCAGTAAGTGGCCCTCTGCCCAAAATAATTCCCCCCCCCAGTCTATAGACTTTTAACTTTGACAGTGTAACACTTCACCTGTATTACTTGAATCTCCAAGTACTTTAAAAATATCATTTTGTGTGTGTGACATATATGAAAACACTTCTTTCATTAGACATTTTGCCTAAAGTTCCCCTTGATAGCCTTTGAAAAATGCCTGTGAACATCCTGGGATTAAAAAATGAAAAGAAAAAAAAGTCTATTTACAGAGTACCAAATAGGACCACCAGTTCTTTGTATTCTTAAAATGGAAATTTAATCTCCAGCATATTGTCCATTGAATTGCTTGTCTTTTTTATTGATGCAGATTTAAATCAAGGAGATGGCATTTTTCTCAGTTACTCCCCATCTTGGCTAGTTCATCGCATTAATGTAGAACAGAGGTAACAAGACTCTCAGATTAGACGGGTTAGCGCTTTATATTTACTTAAAGGGACCGCCCAATGTGCAGGGCAGTGGAGAATCAGGACCCGTGCTTCTGTGTTTGAAATACCCTTCATGTGCATGTTCATTCTTACCGTGATTGAAAAAATGGAATTGCTTTGTCCATTTTCCCTTTTCATTTTGATGTTTGGACAATGGTGCCCATTTTTAGAAGTACTAAACTTTCGCAGAGTATTATCAGCTATAAATGGGATTTCTATATTAAGCCTGTGCATGTTCCAAATTTTGCTTAGGAGGCATTGTTTATCAGCTGTGTGTCTTGGCATGGGTTTGAATGCAACTCCCATTTGCAGAACAATTATGTCTGTTTATGCTGGAGAAGATGCATTATTTCAAAATCGTTTTCAACCTAGCAAAGTGGAATTTCAACAAGTGACGTTTTGTATGATTGTTCGAATAACACCTTGCCGATAAGAATTAGGTAGGACTTATTCTTCAGTCTTGGGGCCTGATTCAGCACTGCTTTCCTCCAGTTTTATATTGCAATGAATTCGCATTGGGTACAAGTGAAGCAGCTTACACCCTTTATTCTTAGGGTGTTTTTAAAATGACACTATATGTGAAAGCTATTTTTGATCACTTCATATTTTTAGTATACTATGAAAAAAGGCTTTCTCTCTGTAACATAACCATCACGTGTCTCTCGACTGGGGTACTGTATTTGACATCGTTGGTATAGTTCTGCAAAAATGTGTTTAGAAGTAATGTTATAAAAAATTTTGGCTCCAAAAGAGCTGACTAACAGAGCTTATAGATATGCAAAGAAAAGCTTCCTTCTATTACTCAAGTAGGTGTACTGTACAATAAAATACCCAGAAGCAGGGTTTTTTCAGTTCCTTTAAGAATTGAAGCAACAAAACCCTAATCTAGACATAATTCTTTGAATAGCACCAGTTTCTTTTCACAATAACTTTATAAATGCTTTCATGGAAACTCTCCAGCAGAAATGTTTTGAAAATAGTCTCAGACATTTGTTTTCTTTCCATTTGAAAGGCCTGCTGTCTGATGATGAGACTCTGAGTAAGAGCCAGGAGATCAAGTTTCTCTTCCTGCTCTGCCACTGAGTCACCGTGTGACCTTGGGCAAGACACTCTGCCTCTCCCTACCTCTGTTCTTCCATGGGTGGAACAGATGAAATGAAATAGCAACCTACCTCTCCTGAGCAGTGAACTTCAGAAGGATTCAAGCTTTATCCACCCTGATGGGGTTCACAGGATGTAATTTAGAATGGATACTAGATTGTTGAGGAAGTTGTTTATTTGTCCTTTTTGTGACAACTGTGGCCAGCAGGACTGGAAGCAATTAAGATTACATTGAACAAGGACTCCCTCTAGTGAATTAGGCTCTCTCTTGAATAGGCTTTTCATGCAAAGTTCCTTTCGTTGTGCTGTCACGGGTGTCAGCTAGCATGAGTGGGAGTGCCAGTGTGGGTCAGCCCCAGCAGCACAGTAAACATGCTGGCTGAAATCCAAGCTCCAGTGAAGTCAGTGAGACTGGTCATTGATTTCACCCTTCTGTGATGTAAACCTGCAGGGAGCAGATTTAAAAACAGTGGTTAAGATGCCAGTTGCATTACTGTGCCTGTGGATGGCTGTAATCACCAGTGGTGATACACCTGTAAAGGGACATCAGTGGGAGGGCAATGCTTGGAAATACTTAATCTAGGTAAGCACCCAGTGGATCTCTCACTCATGCTGCTTTTCAGATTAGGTTCTCTTACTCTCTTATGGTTAGATTGGAAAGAAAGGGTCCTTTTCTTGAATGAAAAATCATTAAAAGCTACACACACCTGATTAATATATATATAAAAATCCTTACCTTTTTATTGTTGTCTCATCTTTTGTATTATAATATCTAAGAACCTTAGATACGTAAAGGTAAGCTTATCTTTTTAAAGTGTTTTCAGAGGACCTCCGCCTTGCTTAGCTCGCCCCTCACTGAAGTTAATGGTAAAAATGGAGGACCTTTGGTTTTAGTTTTTTATCTCTCCCCACCTCCCTTCTCTCACTCTCTCTCTTCTGCCTTTGTATTGGTGGGAATTTACTTTAATTGTGGGAAAGCTGCACCAACAACTAAGGGTTATGCTTCACTCTGAAGGCTGCGATCACTTTAATCTTTTCCAGCAATGAGTTCTGGGGCTGAGAAATCTTTGTCTTGCTTGCATGAGTTTCATTCTTGAGCCTTATAATCCCATTGTTCCCAAGGACCATACATGTTTTACAGGTCCTGGTTGCAGAGGTGGTCTCTCAGGTAGCTTGAGCCATTGGTGAAGGGCTTTGAAGATCAATACCAGAACCTTGACCTTGACTGCAGTTAACAGAGAGCCAGTATAGAGAGCAGAGTCCTGGAATAATGTCTTTTCAGCAGTACGTCTGGCTGAATAGCTAAGTTTCTGCATTCAAACCAGTTGGAACAATTTTCTGGGTTAATGTTTTCATTTCTGGCTGTGGTGCATTGTGATAATCAAGCCTTGAGGTCAAGCATATGTGGATCATGTAGGCAGGAGGTAATTTTGCCTGGATTGGTTGCAGTTCTGTGGTCAGTCGTAGACAGAACAGGATATTTTTTTTTGTATAGCTAATTGGATATTCAATAGCTGCAAGGAATAAAGCGGCACCCCCCCGGCTGCCCTGGAACCCTAAGGGCATGCGTCGTAAGTGGAAGAGATGTTTTGTTGGAGGCAAGTTCTTTGAAGTGATTCCCCGTGCCCACTGGCACCATCTCGATCTTTTCCGTGATTAGCTTCAGCAAGTCATTTCTCATCAAGGGTTTGGTGTCTCTTAGGCAAGGCAATAAAATCAGTCAAGTGGACCTTCATGTGGTCTCAGACTGAAATTAAAAAGATAACATTGCAAAACCTGGTAATCTCATTGTGGGTAAAATATTGTAGCTATCATCTTGGGAAGTGTACCTCAGTCCCCATCCCTCAAACAGGCCGTGGAGAAAATGACAGGCTCCGTGCCCATGGATACATCATGAAATTCAGATTTACCTAGAGATTAACATGTCCGGTTCCTGACACGAAAGGTGGTTTTTCCACTGGCTAGGGAAAACTGAGCATGGCAGGGGATAGTACCCTGACCGAGGCAAGGTATAGTTAGCCTCCCATTTTCACTTCCAGTGGGAAGATCTTGGCTATATGCTGACTTTATGGAAATGGGAGACTCCTCCGTAGCTTGTTCCTGCGGCCATATGCCTGAGGGCAACTGAAACTTGGGGACATCCGAACCCCAAGCCTCCAGGCTTGGGTGGGCCTGCACATAAGATGCTCAGCAAAGGATCTGGAAGCACCTGAAGCCCCAGGTAGAGGTGGAGGATGTTTGCCAGTAGTAGGGCCACATGTGGTTCTTGAATGACTCACGGATATGGAATTGATTTGGCTGATTTGATTGGAACATGCCAAATTTAAAAAAAAGAAAAAAAAAAAGAAAAGTCAGGTTCCTTTCCTTTGGTCTTTAAATATAATGTTGTGACTTGAATCTGGAATTGTAAAGCACTCCAGCATAAGACTCCTACCATAATATCTTCTGGTTAGTTAAGACAGGAAAATGAAGGGAAAGAGGATATCCTTGTTTCTGATGATCATCGTGTTTCATAGTTCTGGTTTAATGATCTTTCTCTGGAGCAGCATATGGTTTGTTTTTTTTTAACATGCCCAAGTGTCTTGTGGCTTGGTCTCAGCTTTGTGCACGATACGCTTTTGTCCATGGATGAAGATTTTTCACATCTGTGCTCTGTTATTACTTCTAAAGAACACAAATGGGACATTTACAAACCAAAGTTTCTAGGGTGGCAAGTTTTCAGTGGCTTGAGAAAATGCCAAGAATGCTCTTATATTTGTATCCCAACGTGCTTTTCAACACAAAGTACTGTGAAGCCAGTGTTGCAGACATGGTATAATATATTGAAAGAATTAGAGGCACTCTCCACCTCCCTCTCACCATCCTACACTTCAAATCCAAGGTCCAGTATATATTTGGACACCTGGGATCTGCTTCTATGCCTATGTTAATATTTTGTCACGGAATGGGAGATCAGGGGTCACGCTTACCATGGTGTGCTTGTGCTTCATAGTGCTTGAACTTTAACTGTTAACCTTTCGTCTGAAAATAAAGCAAGGAATTGTAATATTTCAGGGAGGAAAAATGTCCAGCACACCTACAGCCTAGGGAATGACCTGCTGGGTGGCACAGAGGTGGAAAGGGATCTTGGAGTCCTAGTGGACTCCAAGATGAACATGAGCCGGCAGTGTGATGAAGCCATCAGAAAAGCCAATGGCACTTTATCGTGCATCAGCAGATGCATGACGAATAGGTCCGGGGAGGTGATACTTCCCCTCTATCGGGCACTGGTCAGACCGCAGTTGGAGTACTGCGTGCAATTCTGGGCGCCACACTTCAAGAAGGATGCGGATAACCTGGAGAGGGTCCAGAGAAGGGCCACTCGTATGGTCAAGGGCCTGCAGACCAAGCCCTACGAGGAGAGACTAGAGAAACTGGACCTTTTCAGCCTCCGCAAGAGAAGGTTGAGAGGCGACCTTGTGGCTGCCTATAAGATCATCACGGGGGCACAGAAGGGAATTGGTGAGGATTTATTCACCAAGGCGCCCCCGGGGGTTACAAGAAACAATGGCCACAAGCTAGCAGAGAGCAGATTTAGACTGGACATTAGGAAGAACTTCTTCACAGTTCGAGTGGCCAAGGTCTGGAACGGGCTCCCAAGGGAGGTGGTGCTCTCCCCTACCCTGGGGGTCTTCAAGAGGAGGTTAGACGAGTATCTAGCTGGGGTCATCTAGACCCAGCACTCTTTCCTGCTTATGTAGGGGGTCGGACTGGATGATCTACTGAGGTCCCTTCCGACCCTAACATCTATGAAACTATTTCAGTCTATCAAGAGAAGCTTTAGTTTTTTTTGCCTGCTTTACTGGTGTCTTTCAGTTGTGGGTAATCAGTTCCTTACATTAACCAGGAAAAAGACAGCGATGTGTTGTGTTGCCTTCCAAGGCACTTAAAAGATCTAGAGCTGCTATCTGTTAATCTCTTTCCTATTTAGGTCAGTGCTTTGAGCACAAAGTGAATCAGCTCTGAGGAAGATGCATGTTAAACCTTCACACCCCGCCTCTTGAGTTTACAGGACCTGCTCTTTTGAACAGGTGAAACCTTGCTGTAGCTATTCTAGTCTCTATGCATCAAAACAGATAATGGACTATTTGGGGCTCCTGGTGACAGAGTTTGTCTTGTAAGTTGTGCACTAAACAGCTTATAGTTTATTGGAAAGATGCTTAACTAGAACAGCAGGTTTGAGGTCATTTGAGTTTCAGGGGGTCAGAAGCTTATAAATAGGCTTTGGCTCATAGTATACTTGTACAGGAGATGCCCAAAGATATTTATATCTGTAACACTATATGGCATTTATAATCAACGCAGACATGCGAAGTAGACAAGGGCTCTCATCTTGGGAACGCAGTACCTATTTTGGTATGAAATAACCTGAATTTGTTGACCTTCAGGGAATCCAGCAAGGCTTATTACCTCGTTGTTCTGGCTTTTGGGGAGGGAGGAATGTGACAAGAGCTGGGGTTGGTGAGGAGGGGCTTGAGAGTTGATGCTAATGGATTACTTACTATGGTTAAATATTTAATAATTTCATAAATGTTAGAGGCTGGAAGGGACCTTATGGATCATCGGGTCCAGCCCCCCTGCACTTTAATGTGTGTATCATTGTAAATTGCATTTCTAGAGAATTTGGCCCATTCTGGTATATTTAAAAGATACTTAAATCTAAATAACATTTAACTATACTACTAGGTGTACAGTACTATAGAAATAGCATTTGGTAATGCAACTTTATATATTGCTTTTCATCCAGAAAAAATCTTCAAATACTTCACAGATTATATCACTTACACTACTTTTGGCATGGAATATATGTTTTTGGGGCAGCAATACTAGACAGTTGGAAACATGCTCCTTCCCTCCCTCCCCTCCACTATCATTTTTTCTCTCTCCTTTAGCAGTAGGTGTATCTGTTTTATAATCAGTGTATTGATATTTCCAGAGCTCTGTGATAAGTTTTATGACAGTGTTTTTACCATCTGCCACGCTAGGTCCTTGGAGCTTACAGAGAATTGTTTCAGAACTATCTTGTGTAAATTGGAGGCCTGAAAGGGGTTAACTTCTTTAGCGTTGAAATCAGCAGTATATAGCTAGATCGTTAACTGATACCCATAGCTGATATTTCGCATACAAATGATCTGCTATAATTTACCATTCGTGCGGTAAGGAAAGTGTGGGTTTTTTTCCTATTAGAGAGACTACTGCACTGCATGTTAGCTTGTGATTTCCTGGCTGGATTTTGGTATCTTCTGCTGACGAGCTGAGTGAACAACCTCCTCTGTCCACTGGGATTCCTGCTGAGAAGGTTGTCCTATGTTACAGCATCTATGTAGAAAATGATCTTTTCTTAGCAATTACCGCAACTGTGGGTTGAATCAAAACTGATGGAGGCAGAGTTCCTGATTTCAATTATATGTGGAGAAAAATGAATGTCTGGGATGGAGTACCGCTACAAGAATTTAGGATCAGTTACCAATTCTGCTTAAGCTCTTTTTGAAGGGGGTTATAACTAAGCCACTTTAAAATAAATATATATTAATATTTATTATGTTGAAAATCTGGCACAAATTTCCCCCCTGACAAATCACAAGGGTTTCATATGCTTTTTTTTGCCCAGTTCGACTACAAGGGGCTTGCTTTTTAAAACCTGAAGTTTGGCAGCACATTGCCCTCAGTGTGCATTAATGCTCCTTTGTAATTTATTTTACATGAATGGCTACAGTGTTTCCTCATTGCTGTTGCTATAATAACGGCAGCTGCCGCAATTACAGCTGACTCAGTTCTGAAATCAATTCTCAGAAACGACAATTGTCCCACTTTTTAAAATTGCAGAAGTCTAAGGTAGGCTGTGAGATCCCTTGATTCAGCACAGCCTGCCATTGACAAGGAGCAGCAGGTATCCCGGTACATTGACTGGTTTGGAGTCTCACTTTTATCTCATTTTGCTGGGGAACAAAGCAAGGAGCTCACTTTGTATTCTTTCTCTTTCATTTTCCACGTATAAAAATACCTTTATAGGTCAGTTGCTAGAACTGAAAAATGCAATTACTTGATGACAGGCTATTTCTGTGGAAGGAAAGGTGTAAACGCTTTATTCAGAGGCCATTAGTCAAATACAGAGAGAATTGAATATATCTGATACAAAACTCTTCGATATGACTTTTGCTCCTTTCCCGTGAAACACAACGGATTTTGGTTCCATTTCTGCAGGCACATCCCCCTGGCCCGACCCTTACATATAAGTGGAGTCACAGAAGTCTCTGGGGCTCTGCGCGGGAGTAGGGGCCTGCTCACCTTACTCAGATTGCCAGATCTAGTACTCACTAGTTATACCTTGATTAAAAAAAAAAGGGAGAAAGAAAAACTTTGTCTAGCTTACTAACAATGCATACATCTTACATAGTATTACTTATAGCCAGGGATCCTGGTTTTCTTTGATTAAAAAAAAAAATCCCCAATTTTTGGGTTAAAAAAGTAACCCAAAATCTGCATTGTTCCGTCATCAGAATGAAACACCACTATACACACATCTCTGTATTAGAGGCATTTCATTTTAATCACAGAAAAAATGTGGATTTTGGGTAGGCAAGGTTCTTTAGACCAACTTTTATTAGATCAACTGAGTAGTTGGAGAAAAGTTCTTAGCAAGCTTTCGGGGGTTACTTTTTTTAACCTGAAAATTGGGGATTTTTCTTTTGTCAGAGAAAACCAGTATCCCTGCTTATAGTACTAGTATTACTAGCGCTAGCATTACCGTATAGCA
Organism: Alligator mississippiensis; assembly: GCF_030867095.1. Classification (NCBI taxonomy): domain Eukaryota; kingdom Metazoa; phylum Chordata; order Crocodylia; family Alligatoridae; genus Alligator; species Alligator mississippiensis. The sequence goes on from NC_081836.1 coordinate 3,053,092, forward strand.
CTAGCTGTACAGTATTTTATTGTTATTTTATTTTTTAATAAGAGGCCTTTTGCATTGGAGCCAACTTGAAGGTAACATGCACTTTTCTTCATTCACTTTGCTGTAGCTAATTTTATTAAAATAAAAATACTTTCCTCAGTAGCCCCCGTTGTCCTTCTGCTTGCGCCTACAGTGAAGCCATTCGTGTTGGATGTTAGTGGGATGCCATGACGAGAACTGGGATGACAGCAATTCACTCTCAGAAGTTTATATGCAACCCAGCTGGATAAAAGACAGGCAGTGACAGGCTAAAAATAGGTCCTCGTTTAAACATCAGCTTCCTGATACATTTGCATACAAAATAAGACATTTATGAGAAACACATAACATGTGAGTAAAGCTGTAGGTCAGATCTGATACTAGAACATTTTGCCAGTACAGCCACACCTTCCCGTACAGTTCAGAGAGGGAGCGAGCTGTGTTAGTCTGGAGACAGGCAGAAGGCAGAGCCCGCTTTGTCAGGTGCTAATGGAGAAGTAGGTTGATACCTACAAAAACTTATGCTTCGCTGAACCAGTCGGTCTCTATAGGGCCACTCTGCTCTACCTTCTGTCTGTACAGTCCATATATGTTATGGCAGGTCAGGAGCTTGCCTGTCCCTGTCGCCTGACATTTTGCATGCATGGTAGAGAGCAAGGTGGCCCTTTCTGGGGATAAGCTGTGTGCCTGGGCATGGTTTGGTTGTGAAAAAATTAAGCCAGTGCCTCCTGATTTTTACATTACAGCTTGACGTGGAAAATAAATGTATACAGTCTGTAAGCAATTCCTTTATGTTGCTTTCTGGCTTGCCACAACCCATACTGATTACCTATAAAAATTGTCAGGGAACGTGATGATGAGTGGTACAGTTTAAGGCAGGGGCAGACAATTATTTTGGGCGGAGGACCACTTACTGAGTTTTGGCAAGTCATCAAGGGCTGCATGACAGGCAGCCAGGGGCAGATAAATATTAATTTTCTAAATTTTTTAGGGGCCCCACGGGTCAGATACAATGGCCTGGCGGGCCGCATCCAGCCTGTGGGCTGCATTTTGCCTACCCCTGGTTTAAATAACAACCCCTGTTGTTTTCCTGTATTAAACTTTTTAGCTTCTTAAATGTTGGTCTTTCTAAACATTTTATGAATTACTGCAGTTTCATAGTTATTAGGGGCTGGAAGGGCCGATGATTGGGTTCAGCCCCCCTGCACTTGGGCAGGGAAGACCGTATAGCTCTTGTTAGCAGAAAAATTAGTAAAATGCCTTTATTTTCTACGCGTTGACAGCAGGAAAGTGTTTTCAGCATGTTTACAAGTTCTCATTCTGCTTACATGGGACATTTTTCTATAGCTTGTGAATTTTATTTTTTTGTGCTTTAAAAACTGCATATGGCTTAAAGCGCCTCTTACTTTTTTGCAGCTGTGTAGAAGGCAGTGTTTCTAGTTGCAGCACAGGGAAAATTAAACACACCTTTTTTACACCCATCCACAGAAGCTGAAAGCTCAGACTTGCAAAAGTTCTCGAAGTGTGTTTCTTCAGCTGAAAAAACGAATTTTCTCTTTAAAAAAGATAACAAAAAGTGAAAGGAAAGTAACTCGCCTGTGGAGCTGGTCTATCAGCCTTGTTTTTTCTGGAAAAACCTAGAGAGGAAGTTTGGTAAAACTTCATTTCTCTGGAATGTCGTGGAATGGGTGGAACTTTTTCAACTAATTCTTAAAGACCTGAGACATGATTTGCAGTGGGAGAGGTGCACCCACAACTCCCAGGGAAATCTGTGGAAGTGTGGGCACAGTCCCCACTTTGGAAAAAGTCCTTTCTGCTCCATACTTCTGTACTAGATATTTACTTCTCTATTAACTAGTAGTGCCTTGAATTCTCCCAATACTCCCGTACACTCCCTTTGTTAATATTGCCTCATTTAATTCACTGCCAAGCCTCCTGAGGAGTGATGGAGCTCGCCTTTTTTCCTAATGGCAGACATATCTTTGGGGCGGTACAGGTTTAGAATCTATTAAGAATACAAACCACAGCTAAACACAGCAGCTTGGTTGGTTGTTTCTTTCTGTCTTGTCTTCTAAACATAATGAAAGTGCTTTCAGATAGCGACAGTGCTTACCAGGATGGTTTGCACGGTATCTAGGACAGTGGTTCATAACCTTTTTTAGGCTCAAGGCACGCCTCAGTAGGCTTGGGGTACCCCTCGGAAAATGTCAGCTCTTAGTTTTCACTCAGTTTTTGGCTATGGTAAAATACTTCCGTTGCCAAGAACTCCGAGCCTTCAACAAACCAGAATGTTTTTAACACTGTCTATTCCCATTTAACATCTCTGGGTTTATTTGGGAATCAAGTTTGCACACATAGCAGCGCTAATCTTGTGTAGCACCCTGCAGCACCACCCTTGAAAGGATCTCAAGACACCCGAGGGTGCCACGTTGAGAGTCACAGGTCTAGGACAGTGCAGCCTGCACTTTGACCGGGGTCTTTCTGTTACTGCTGCTGCTCAAGCTATAGAAAAAATGAATATAAAAAGAAAATAAAAATTCCACTGCAGGAAGACTGGGGGAAAGAAGTATTGCCATCAGTATTAAAACACCGTGTATATACCCTCATCTGGAATATTGTGTCCAAAATGATATAGTCAAAGTAAAATATGTCTAGATTGGGGGAGCAAAAATGATTAGCGGTCTAAATAGATTCCCTAGGGAGATATTGCTTAATGTAGGGAGGGGACATAATAGATATGTAAAATAATGGCACAATGAAGATAAGTTAGCTGTCCCTTATTATTATTAAACTCGTAGACTTGAAGGACCAGAAGGGACCTGCAAGATCATCAAGTCTGGCCCTATTATTATTATTATTATTATTATTATTGTAGTTGTTGTTGTTGTTATGGCACTTGTGTATGTATACATTTATTATTTTTGCTTTCATGGCATTGAAGGAACATTAGGAGAAATTGAAAAGCAAGAAATTTAAGACAATATTTTTGTATACAAAACACTATTAAGTTCAAGCTACCACTTTGGCTAAATGTTTAGCACAATTCAAAAGACTTATTTATTGGAGAATGAGGATGTTCACAGTTACATTAAAAAAAATTATTTTTACAAGTGGGGTAAACTCTCATGCCACATAAGGGAAAGGATGACTGGTAAGGACTGTATTAGACGGTTTTCCAAATGGGCAAGTCTGTGACAATTATTCATGGCAGGGGATTTCTTTGACCTTTTAGGAAGTAGCTGGCAGCAGCCCCAGTGTCCAGCCAGACTGGACTAGACCGATTACTGGTTTGATCTGGCAGACGGTCCTTATTCCGGAGTAGCTGCATCATGCAAAAGTGTTCTTAGGACCATAACCCTTCAGTCTGAAGATTCCTGTTGAGACTCAGTCTGTAAACAGTGTTTGATGACTCACAGACGTTTAGGTAATTATCGAGCAGTTGGCAAAAACTCGCCTTGGTTTTCTCACAAGGGACATTAGTTTCCAGTGTCATCTATTTAGGGGTGGGAATCTTCTTTTAAAGATGTAGCTGCCACATTAGGGAGAAACCGTGGAGCCAATTTCCAGATTGACAGCAGCACCTGGGATTGCCATAACATTTCCTTTTATGTGTGAGAATGCTGAAAGGGATTTTAAGGCCTCAGTAGACCTGTGTACCCTGTATATTTTTTTCAGTCTTCCCACACAGCTCCGAAGTTGATGAAGCACTGTATTACACTTAATTAAATCTCCTCCATTGTCACAGAATGTAACAGGAGCTGTTTGACATTTTACCCATATTCTGTTTCCTTGACTGTCTCCTCTGAGGATTTTGTAAGAGAATATTTGTAGGATGATTATGAATTCCATTGTATAGGCTGGGGTGTGTTACGGAAACTGGATTTTCGGCATTTGAGAGTGGAAAAAGGAAATATTTTGAAAGAATCCTTTTCAAATAGTTTCCTTCATTAACACAGTTTTATTGGTATTTTGAGGATAGGTATTTTAACTTACAGACAGAACCTGCCTTCTCTCGTGGTTTTGCTGCTGCGGTGAGATAGACGTGGGGATGTGAGCCGTATTTTAGTCCAGTTATTACCATTTATAGTCAACGTATCTGACTCTTGCTTGGTAGAATAAAATCCTCTTGACTTTTTATGATTTTAATATTTAAAAACACCCATTAGTCTCCAGTCACACACTGTTTCTTTTCCCGCTGAGTAGCCTTTTAATTTTTTTCTTTTACAGTAGTGACTCCAGCAGCAGTTCAAGTGATGAGTCCCCAGCACGGTCAGTTCAGTCTACAGCAGTTCCAGCACCCACATCCCAGCTGCTTCCATCTCTGGAGAAAGATGAGCCCCGTAAAAGTTTTGGGATCAAGGTTCAAAATCTTCCAGTACGCTCAACAGGTAAAACCCATGTGGGAAAGAGGTCTTCCTCAGAGTGTTGTAATAGAAAAAGAGAGATTAGTGGAAGGAATTGAATAGATCTGTAGTCTCCATCGTGTTGACCTAATATTTAAATAGACTTATCCCTTTAAGTGTTTGCCAGTATCATTTCTTATTGCATAGGGAAGTATAAGTGCAGGTTAATGAGCCATCGTTTACGAAACTTAGTCACAAGGTTACTGCTGTCATAATGTTGTAATGAAAGTGTCCGATTACATGTGAAGAGCATTTAGGTTTGAAGAAGGATACAAGGAGACTGCAGCACTACTACAGGACAAAAATTTCAGGAGTTCAGTAAACCTCTGAGTGCTTCTGGCCTTGCAGTTGAGCAGCTTTCCTTTACGACAGTCACTGGGAGTCTCTCTTCTCCTTGCATCATTGAAAATGAAGCCAAGGGCTAGACACATGACACAGCTACATTGGTATAGAATATGGTGTAGAGTTACCCTGGGGGAAAAAACAGCAGTAAAAACACACTGGTGTAACTGTGTATTCATGGGTATCCCAGATTAGCCATTGGCTCAGTGCAGACGGGCCCATTACATGCTCCTCTGCCATCTAGGGGTGCAGTGCTATCATCGCGCCTACCCAGTATTACCAGTTGTCCGTTAGCTCCAGATCTCCAATTTAGACCGATGTATAAAACTGATGTAAATTATGTTGCTGTTAACATGTCATGTCCAGGCCCTCACATATTATTTATGTAGCTGGCAGCACAGCTTTTTGTTAAAGTTGCCCAATAATATCATTATAAACCCTTGTTTTCAATTGGTTTTAACTTTACCAACCTTGATGTTGGCTGCTGTGTTTAAGCCAGGTGTTTGCCTCTGCCTGAATTCTTGAAAAAGTTCAGCAAAAAATGGTTTAGCCATTTTCAAGAATATGATCAAGGAGAAATCAATTTTCTCCATGTATAAAAAGATGTTTTCAGTCACTTTGCCTGAGAGCCTGTAACGTTTCCATATTTTGGATAAGAGCCTTGAAGTTTGGCAGGAACATTGCCTTGTATCAGGTCATATGCCTTTTGTCTTCTTTCCAGGGGAAAAAACTGCCAAGATTTGGCCAAATGATAAACCCTTGAAAAATCTTGGTTTGTGCGTGCTCACTAGAGCCTTGCTTGAGTTTGGCTGCTCAATTCTGTAGAGGTTTCATGTGAATTGAGTGTGTTACCAGCCTAGGCCTATTTGGGCTGAACAGAACTGTCTGTGCAGTTGCTGCTGAGCGGTGCTGTGGCCCCAGCCCTGAGAACAGGGGTCTTCAGTGCTCTCAGTTCTGCTGCTGGCAACAAGGAGGAGGAGGAGGAAGAAGCAAGCTGATTAGGAAGCAAAGGGAGACAAGATCTAAATTTCGCAAGTGACCAGTGCTTATGGGTTTCTTGATTCAGGACTGTTCAACTGGAGACGGTTGGGTTCAGCACTCACACCTGCCATTGTAGTCACAGGGAACGGTGCTTTGGACATACAAAATACAAAGTGCTCTAAAATGTCAAGCCATAGCCATTTCAGTTTGGGCACTCAAAATAACTTCTCTCTGCCTCAGTTTCTCATCTGTGAAATGAAGATATATCCCTTCATTTTCCAAAGTGGATGTGGAAATATGTTTGCTAATGTTTGGATGTGGTAGCTGCAGTGATGAGCACCATAAAAAGACTCACAAAGAAATGAATAATAATTCAGTGGAAGGTTTAAGTATTGTTCAGAAATAAGGCAGTGAGTTACACCTCAAAAGTGAAGGCGAAATGAAGTAGTTGCATCTTAGGTGATCACCATTCATCCTGTACTGAGTGAAGGGTAGAGTTCCTGTGGAAAAAGTAGTATGGGATCACATAGTAAAATATTACTAGATAATGCATATATTAGATTTGCATATAATGCATATGCAAACGGGAGGTGTGGGCAACTTTTGAGTCTGGCTGCATGGGCTACTCTTAACTTTTGATTCATTGACGTTGCAACCTTACTGCTCTTTCAATGTATTTACCTCTGTATCTTTCATTACTTTAATAACGTTACCTTGTTAGAAAATAATAATTGCATTTTACTAATGCTTATGTTGCGGTTTAGACACAAGCCTTAAGGATGGACTTTTCCACGAGTTCAAGAAATACGGGAAGGTGACATCCGTACAGATTCATGGGGCCTCTGAGGAGCGGTATGGACTGGTGTTCTTCCGCCAACAGGAGGACCAGGAAAAAGCACTGAACGCATCAAAAGGAAAGCTGTTCTTTGGCATGCAGATCGAAGTGACGGCCTGGGTAGGACCAGGTGAGCAGAAAACATGACACTGATTTTCATACTTCCCTCTAAACCCGTTACCATGTTAAGATTATAGGAACTCTCGTAAGAGGCAGCAAATGAATAAAAGGAATGTTAAAATGACTCCACTTTGGTTTAAAAAAAGAAAGAAAGAAAAAAAGCATAATTTAAAAGAGCTGGGAAATGTGCCAGAATAAATCCCAGAACAGGGACAGTGGATGCCACTGGTCTGCTGCTAGGCAGGTCAGACAGGAAAAGCATTCCAGGCACAAGCCCTCAGCGAAGGAAGCCTTCCATCATCTGCCATCCTTGTTCCCTGTGACCACCAGGTTTCATTTTGCTCATCTGCTTTGCTCCAGCGAAACAAAGGGAACAGGGTCTAGATGTGGCACTGAATCCTGTCAAAGTGCTGTTGGAAGGGAGGACAGCCTTCTTTAGGCCCTGGGCTATGTGAATAAACGTGTTGGGAAAGCCTTAACTCTGGGCACTCAAGTTAAGCTTTTCTCGATTTATCTTCGGTGAGCATAATGGAACCTATTGTACATAATTATCTGTTAAACAGACCACTTAGAGAGTACATTTTCCATGCACCAAATCAGCACTCACGTGAATACAATGAAGCCTATTGAATTAATTCCTGGCAATAGAATACCTTATTCTTGTTTAAAGGTATGTTTTCCAGAACAGCTGATGTGGAACGTACCTCCTCTTTTAGTGAGTGGCACCCAAAGGTCCAGATTCCTTGGCATTCATGTAGTGGCCTGAGACAGCTTTATAACTCCTGGTGGTGGTAGAGGTCTGCTATATGTCCAGTGCCCTGCTGTGTCTTTGCTAAAGATAGTGATTACATCATTTCTGCTATTCCAAAAACAGGGTTTAGAAGAAACTGAAAACACCTCAGTATACTTTAAAGGTTTTCCCCATCTCTCTTGTCTTTAGAAACAGAAAGCGAGAATGAATTTCGCCCTTTGGATGAAAGGATAGATGAATTCCACCCCAAAGCAACACGAACTCTCTTCATTGGGAACCTGGAAAAAACCACGACCTATCATGACCTCCGCAACATATTTCAGCGCTTTGGTGGGATAGTGGTACGTGAATTATTTTTTGGCACGCATACTACTTCTGACTTTGATCTCAGTGTAAATTATACACGGCAACTAACTAAATGAGAAGGAGAGTGCAATGTAATGTTGATCATTCCGAGCCTGTGAATACAGTTAATTTAGTCTTTTGAGTTCTGCCACAATCCAAGTAATTTGCCTTGCCCTGATACACCCAGAAACATTGCTTTGAGTTTCAATTGATGTTTTAGCATACCAGCATTGCAGGGAAGTAACTTTGGAATGGAAATAGGCCTCACTTGTGTGCAATTATGAGAAACTTAAGGATTTTTTGCAAGAGAGGAGAGTTGCAGAGAAGTCATTAGCATCCATCATGGATGTAAATGTGCTTAATTCTATTTTCATGTTTAGTCATTGTTACTGTTGCGAAATCCCAGCTTCCTGTTGATTTTTGAAACAAAGACTTTGCTTGCTTGCTTGTGCAAGTAGCAATCAGCTCTGACAGCCTGTTCAGTAACAATGGGACTGAACAAGACAATAAGCAGAATGGTTAGTGATGACATGAAGGAGTTTGGCTTCTCAATTGAACAAGCTTATTCAAGTGAAATAGTTACAGAGGATTAATTCCCTTCTCTCCCCTTATTTCACACTCCCTTTTGAATAATACCACCTTTAGGATTTAAGAGAAGTTTTCCAGAAGAATAAAATAACTTTGTACAGTACTGTACCTTCTACCGTATCTGACTTTCTGCAGTGATAGCTTACTTTGAGTACGCTGTTATTCTAGTAATAATGGTAACCATGGCTACTCGGCACTATTTTCACTCTGTTTAGACCTTTCAGTTGTTGGCATCTGAGGTATTGCCTTTCAGTTGAGAAGGGGTGCCACCTCTAGCTAAAAATGGTCGTGACATCCTTGCACATTCAGTGCTGGCAAAGATATGACTTCCATTTTATTGCGAAACTGTCTGACAGCTCTGTATATCACAGCACCTTTGTAACCGAAATCTGCATTAATTGGTGAGTCTGCAAGCTGAATATGGCTCAAACCCTTTTCTCATCTTATGCCAGCTGAGCTGCACTGCTACCAATTCGTACCAGTACTTGATGATGAGAATAGTCCAGTGTGTTGCAAGCTGGTTTTATGTGAAATACTTCTGTGCTGTTAAAATATCTAATAGGTCTGGATTGCAGCAGCAGCGCAGAATTCCCATGAAAGCGTTAACAGGTCAGGCACAAGATAGATTTTTATTTTGTTTCCTTTTTGAGAGGTTAATAGACAGAGTAATGATATTTTATTTGCCTGTCAAAAGAAATTGCTTGCCTAGGGTGAGTTGGACAAGTACAATTTGCCAAGGTTGCAGAAGTGCTGCTTCAAACTTTTGAAAACGTAGCCCTTTATTAGTATTACGCTGAAGTCATTAGGTTTGGGCTGTCAAACTCCAATAGTTCTCTCCCTGCTTACCTGCAGGTTTTTTTTTGATAAAGAGCTCCTCCAGGCTGAGCCCTGTATTAAACTAGTGCCTTCTCCCTAAATTTATTAACCATGAAATTAGTCTACTTTGAATATTTGAACATTTAGGCTCAAATTAGTGTGCTGGCATTGGCACATAGTTCTCAGAGGAAGCTTGTGCTATTTAAAAAAACAACAACCCTCTACCTTCTATTTTCAGCTTGGAATGAATCATAATATTGTGGGTTTGTTCAGAGACTTCCAGCATGTATGCCAGTACTAGTAGTAAGCCTGAATGTTGACCACATGTCAACTCTGGACTTGCTGTTTTTTAAAATAGATTAAAACCAGGTTTTATTATACATTAATTGTTCTCCTCTTACTGCATTTGTGAGTCTTTGAGCAAGCCTCAGGCCTCTTGGGGTCACATGTCAGGAGTTCCTAATCTTTTTTGCTTTGCCTCATCAGCACCAATTTGGTTCAAGAGAAGAGCCCAGCATCTCCCTCTGTTTCTAGAAACAGGATGAATTGAGTTTATTTGGAAAAGTAAGCTTATTTGGCTCTTGACTCCCAAACAAGCTTTGATTTGGGGCAAGTTATTTTCCCTTCCACCTTTGTAGGTGAAAAAGCTGTGTTTTATGGTGCTGAGTGCCTTGGTTTATTTAACACAGTGTTAAACAAAGCTACTGTTTATTGTGAATGGTTCAGGTTAGTTTTTCTGGGTGTTCACCAACATCATTTTCCATTTTTAAATTTTCAACATGAAGAGCTTTTGCTGAGTCCTTAGGGTCCAGTTTTACCACGGGAATGAAAAGCAACAGACCAGTGCACCTTCTTGCTGTCTGCTAATGTTTAAATCCCCCCTGCAATACAAATGTTAGTTAAGTAGTGCTGGTTAAAAAAAAATCCATTTAGATCTAGTTTATACAGCTGAATCTCTCTTGGTTGGCATATTGCTGAATGTGGCCTGCTTTTTTTCCAGGACATCGACATTAAGAAAGTAAACGGAGTTCCTCAATATGCATTCCTGCAGTACTGTGATATTGCAAGTGTGTGTAAAGCAATTAAGAAGATGGATGGAGAATACCTTGGAAATAACCGACTCAAGGTAAAGAAATTCTCCGGTCAGCTCATCCTATTCCGGGTCAGTTTTGTTTTGAGCGTTACATATTTTTTGCATCTGTTTAGTCTGTGAAAGGGAAGATGATTGTTTGTACTTTTTTGGTATTTCTTTGTATTTTGTAGATCAGGTTAGGCAGTGATAACATTTTCAACAACAAGCAGAATTGGAATTAATTGGCAACTCTCTTTGCAGTCTCAGCAGAGAGGCCAAGGATTGAATGGACATGCAGACTGATTTATCCTCTTACCTTTTAAAGGTAGTTCCTCCAGGTCGGTGTTTGGTGGGACAGTGCTAAGAAGATTGCACTGCTCCGGCCAGTGCTGAACTGATTTTGAGGATAAATAGAGGATTTCAGTCCCAAAAGCTGTCAATCCAGCACCTTTCACAAGACCTAAATTCACACAAAAGCAAATATTTTCAAACAGCTGTATTTGTTTAAGTTCGCAGGATTATTTTTATTAATTACTATTTGATTACAACTTGCGTGCACCTGCATGAGATGCTAATTTTAGAAAATCTGTACAAATGACTAGATTTCTTCAGATAACTCTAAATGAGGTATGCTCAGTTAAAATTGGTTTTATACGTGTGAATAGCGAATACGTGTGAACTGATGGAAGTTTTGCCCTTTTGTGTCCAGCTGGGTTTTGGAAAGAGCATGCCTACAAACTGCGTGTGGTTAGATGGTCTTTCTACAAACGTTACGGATCAGTATTTAACCCGACATTTCTGCCGATACGGGCCTGTGGTAAAGGTAGGTGGGAGGCTTTGGTATGTGGTTTGAAGTTGTTACTGTCTTTCTTTCTTTACATCCTGTCCTTTCAACCCCAACTTTCTAGGGTTTCGTAGCTCAGACAGAGAAATTCTCTCTGGGTTGAAATTTGGCCTATAGGGGGTCTATAGTTTTGCCGCCTGTTGATCCAATACATAGTGCAGTTACTTTCTCTGTTTGAAAACAAGTATTTTGAATGAGCCGAGATAACGAATAGATCCTGTCTGCTGCTCCTGTGCAGTACAGCCTCTTTCCCAACAAAATTTCTTTAGAATTCTCATGTTGTTTCACGTAGGAGAAACACACTCTAATTATGTGATTATATTTATGCATGCTAATTGCATAATTGGATATAATTATATTTTGGCAAATAGACCAAAAATGACTTTTAAAAATCCTGCAGGAAATTCGCAACAGAAAAGGTACATCCAAAGAGTGTTATAGTTGTGCATCACACCCACGTCACACAATGGGACACTCAGTTACCCAGATCCATTTTGTGTAGGTATTAGAGATGAACATTGCGATCTTGCAAATAATTATGCACATCCTTAACTCATCCATCCTGATGCTGAGTGGTCACGTTGGTTTCGGTCGGATTATATGCGTGCTTAAAGTTAAGCATGTGTGTAAATCTTTGCAGGGTCAGGGACCTACTTCCATAACATGGTTATGGGTTTGTGTTGCAACTTTAACATTTTGAATGTATCCTTTGTTGCGTGAGTAATACATATACGTTGCTATGCCAAGGTGTCTTTTATAAATCGCATATTTAGCAACCAAAGAATGGTGCTGCAGTTTGTAACAAAAGTTTATTCCGTTTTGTGGTTAAATGTTCCTTTTACCTTTTTTCCCCCCTAAAATTTATTGGGAATTTTCAAAAACACAACTACAAACAATAACAAAAATGACAGTGTTGAGTCACCAAGAAAATACTAAAAGTAAAATACAGAAAAACAAAATAAAGGCAATAATATACCTCAAGCCACAATATCCAGTCCCTTGTCCTTTTATTGTTTCTTTATTCCAATAAGCCTCATCAGAAAAGCCTGAAAATTTACTTTGATAAAAATTTTCTTGTATCCTCATGATTTAGGAATTTGTTGGGACTGACATTAAGTCCTGTGGATGAGGCTCTTATTTGGTTTTTGTTTTGTTTTTTTGTTTTTTACAGGTGGTGTTTGACCGCTTAAAAGGCATGGCCCTGGTTCTCTACAATGAAATTGAATATGCACAAGCAGCTGTAAAAGAGACCAAGGGGAGGAAAATCGGTGGGAATAAAATTAAGGTGTGCAGAAATGACCTCCAAAAGAGAAAAAAAAAATGTTATTTAGGTCTTAGCCCTTAACTTGCTGGCATTTGCAGACTGCCAGTCAGAGGAATACTTAGTGGGACATACATGTCCCAGATCTCTGCAGGGTTCAACTAATTTTTTCAACTCGGCTTAGTAAGGTGTTAGGGCATTTTGCACTCTTGCTCAGAAAGCCTTCTCCAGTGTCCTCTCATTTGTTTCACCGCTCTTGCCACCCTAAGCTCCTGGACATTGGTGTCCCTGTTGTCAATACGTGTTTTTACCGTCCAGCAGTATTACAAAGGCACCACGCTAATCCAGGAATTTAGAGTGTCAGCCCAATTTCTGAGTTATCTTTCTCCTCCTCCTTCCTTCTCTCCTAAAGAGTGGGTCATCACTTCAAGCATGATGTTTCACCTGCTGAAGACATCTGAAACTTTGATGTTGTCGCGGTTAGCAGCTGAATATTTTTCAAAGGAGTTGAATATAATAAGCAGCCTTTAATGCAGAACACAAGGTTATGGTTATTTAAAGGTTTTGTGTTTTGTGTTTGTGGGTCTTACAACTAAGTGACTTTGGAACATTCAGCACCCTCTTATTATCTGTGTGTGTGAGTTCCATAACAGATTTCTTTTAGAGCAAGTATTTCATGTAAAAATGAAAAAACTGTTGCCTTATGTGGAATGCGTTTAGACAAACCCAATTGGAAACTTAATTTCTGGCTTCAATTATGTCTTTATTTTCTTAAGATTGTAGCAAGCCGTTGGGAAATAGAAAGCGCTCAGTGGTTAGATCTTGGAGCTGGGAGTCAGAGTTCTTGGGTTCTTTGCCCATCTCTGCCATTGCCTGGCTGTGTAACCTGGAGTGGGAGGGGTAGATTTTTTGAACTGTCATCTGTAGAACAGATTAATAACATTGACCCACTTTTGACATTCTGAGATGAAAGCTGCTTTATGACGGTAAAGGGTGCTCATACATTTTTCAGTTTCTCGGAACAAGAGCTTCTCAGTTGCTGTTTCTTCCCTAGCTGAAATAACACATCCCAATCAGAATTGGTAAAGCTCCATCCAATTACGCTGTGCTTTGCAGCACATTTATAATGAGAGGAAGGCCTTTCATCTCGGCAGGATTAATTGCCAGTCCTGAAGATTGGTTGTTTTTTTTTAACTGTATCCCGCCCACACTCCCTTCTGCTCATATATTCAGGTTCTGTAGCAGAGTCTCAAATTGTGTCAGAATGGGATGTTTCCTTTATTGACCATGCTTTACCCTTTGTTTTTCAGGTGGATTTTGCAAACAGAGAGAGTCAGTTGGCATTTTATCATTCCATGGAGAAAACAGGTCAAGATATCAGAGACTTTTATGAAATGCTGGCAGAAAGAAGGCATGTATCTAATACACCTATTCCTTTCTCTTGCTTTTCTAACGCAATTTTAAATGTAGTTAAGACCGGAGGACAAAATTAAATTATCGGAACTTTTAAAATGAAGGCCACACACGTAGCCAAACCCAGTCATTTTGTCTGCTGCCTCTGCACTTCTGAGATGCAAGTTTACTTGAAGAAGTCGCCGTTCCACTTTGAATTCAGGGCAGAGAACTTTTAATACTCATATACTGACCCAATGGTTTACTGAAAAGACAAGTGTATTAATGGTTAGTTATAGATTGTAGTTTCCTTGTGTTAATTTTTAAACCATTTCACAGATGTAAATGGTTTGATTGACTGGAAAAAGCTAGTGTCTTATAGTTTCCATATCCGTAGCACCAAAAAATCTGTGCGTGTCAAAGACTTAACTGAAGTCCTTTGGTCCACTGTGCAGTCTAAATACTGAGCTGACTTAATGCTTCGTTTGCAAATAGCTATGGTCCTTCCTCATTTTCTTAAGAATGTGGAGTGCTTTATTTTTAATTCCTTTCCCTTGCCTCATAGTAGTTTGCAGATTAACAGATCAGCTGATTCCAGTCACATATATTCCAACTCTTGAACTGATGATATAAAGTTTCCATACAGACCCATCATTTCTCTGTGGCTTGATTGAATAAGAAGAACTCTGAGGGGGACTTACATTTTTTGCTTGCTGTCTAATATGAAAAAGTGTGTTCTCTCTAGATGCATTGCGTCACTTCTCATCATCCTGTAACTATTATATATGGGTTGCAAAAGACAGTATGTTCTGTCCAGAAGGGTCACTTTTCCAGACTGGTTTAATGCAGCCTTGCTTAGGAACACTTTCTGGATAAAATTCATTTTACTAAAGATTGTTATGGAGAACGGGCAAGCTAGTTTTCTCTCTAGATTGATACATTACTATGACAGAAATTAAAGGCTGGCTTAATTTTTGAGGTTTTGAATGATCTGTGAGTGAAACGAGTCTGACATTATTTGCAGCTATGAGCTACCCACTTTTCCATTTTAGATCAAAGTATATTGACATAACATACGTAACGTTGCCAGATTAAAAAAAAGTGAAGATTGGTTTGGAAATTATAATTGGCATAACGGGAATGAATGTGTGTGTTCCCATATCATTGCCAAGGATTGCGATCTGCCAACAGGCAGACTGTGACAGTTTCCTCTGACTGAATTAAAAAGGGAGAGATTAGTTTGTCTGATGTCTCTTAGCACACACAAGGCATCTGGGCCCGTCTTCCCTGTGAAATTCTTCTGACTAGAACACTGATTTCTAGAACAAGATGATACTTGGATGCATGCGAAGTCTTGTTTGTCTTTTTCTCTTTTTTTCCCCCTCAAATCAGCTATCATTATGTTTGCATCTCTACTAACTAGTGAAGAATAATTAATCATGGAGCAATTTGCATAACTAAAGGTGAACTCTGTTCTGGATCTTATAGTCCAGCACTTGTTAGTCTTTTTGCTTCCCAGCCTGCCCTATTCATGTGAATATTTGGAATCCAGGGCTTCCAGACCCTATTAATAGCAACATGACTGCACCTTTGTGCTATGTTGTTTCTTTAATGGCTATTGTTGCTATAGGAAGTATCAGCTGAATCCATGGCATGGAAAATTTTCCAAGGTGAAATGTTGCTGGTAAGAGGTTGTTGCTCTTACAAGGTGTTGCTGCAAACAAGGGTCAGCTGTAAAAGGTCCCTAGTAGTGATGCTAAGGAGGCTGCGCAAACCAGGATTCTCTCAGTGTATCCAAGAGATGAGGAAAATAACTCAGTAAAGTTAATTGGTTGTGGAATCAAAATGAACTCTCTGTATTGTATGTATATCTTTTAAAAAGAAAGGTAATTGGAACAGAATGCGTGGGGAGTAGGCTGGTATATAGCTACATTGGCAGGAGCCTGAGATACTTACTGTATTTATGAATCGTGAAACTGCAGCTTAATTATTCAGGACACTGTAAATGGATGTCTGTTCCATTTTTAGGCCATACTTATACAAACCTGCATGTGACACCATTTTGAGAAAAGTTAGTTTTGAAATCTTATGGAGGATTTTTAGACATTTTATTTATTTTCTATTCTTTCATCTGTAAAGTCATAGCTCTTTATGAATTCAGCTAAACAGGTCTTAGAAAGAGAGGCTAAATATATTAGAAGTAGTACATTTAGTAAGCCTGTTAAAAAGCCGTCTGATAATTTTGCTTAAAAATGTCACGCTGGTAAGGTCCTACAGGTTTCGGCACTTTGAGGCTGGAAACAAGCGTGATGTGCACCATTGCAAACCTGAGCATCCTTTTTTACCAGGCACGCACACCACCATTTCCAGGCCCTTCAGGGACCGATACTTGACTCTGGACTTGCATCTCAGATAGTGTTTTGCACATTCTGGGCCCTGAGCATGCGTAGATCTATTCGGGACAAGGGCAGGATAGCACAGAAGGAAATATTTGTGTGTGGGGTTGATTTATAGAGCACAACAGCTGTTCAAACCTACCCTGGGCTTTGCAGTTAGTCCAGCCTGTTGTGGGGCAGAGCGTGCTAGCAGGAAAGGTGCATGGTAAATGCGGTTTATCGTACTGCTCACCAGTTGATTATTTATAACCTATTTTTTCAGATAAGCCCATGTAGATGCAGAGAGTAGCCAGTCTTTTTCTTGGTAACTTTTTTTTGCTTTTTAAATACGAGGCAGCTTTTGGTCCTAGACTCGAGCCTAAATTTCTGTTGGTAGACTGAGAAATGTATTTGCATGATTCCTCTTGTTCTCATCAGATGTCTCCTGAGCTTTTGCTGATTTTTTGGAGCCCTTTTGTAGTAAACCCTTTATTTTAGATTTTTTTTAATTTTATACATTTCTTACAAGGTAGAAACATTTCACATTTTGTTTGAAGTCTGAATGTGTGAAATAGTGTGCAAAGCATAGTTTAAACTACTTAGGGAACTGGAGCACCATATATACTTCCAGTATGAGAAATTAAAAAAACACTTATCTGCCATTACAACTGTTTTTTTGATGTTTTTGTAGTTTTGGAAGTGTTAAGGTAATGGGGCAATCACTTGGCTTCTGCCGCTGAATGCTTGAGATGAAATGCACCTGCTCTGTTTCTGACTATATAGCGTACTATTTTGTTGACTTGCAATGTGAACAGATAATGGCAGTGCATTGTGTTAAATGGAGGAGCTATTAGTACTCTGTGAAAATTAATGCTCCATTAGAATAAGAAAAAGCACCCCATCTTGCTCACTTGGAAGATAAGCACACCTTATATCAGGTGCCTAATCAAACCTTAAATAACGTGCCTATTTCGGGAGCTAACTAAATGCTTCAGCGTGTGTAGCAGTTGCCTCGAATTGGGTAGTCTTTATACATACATAACACTTTTTTGCCCCATAGGTTTTTTACTTACTCCCTGCTTGAAACTGGAAATACTTTCTAAGTCACAGCTGATCTCACGTTTGGCAAAAGATGGAGTAACAGGACGGAATCAAAAGTATTCATTAAAGCAGCCTCATGAACAAAGTGATTAGCTAGATATTTGAAATGAACAAAGCGGCTCATCCACTACGCGCTACTTCATTGTTGTTAAATCTATGTATGCCGCTACAAATAGCAGCTCTGATACACTGAGTAATTCTAAATAAAGAAACTATCAGAAAATGATTCCCTATGTAGAACAATTTTTATAATTAAACCCCTTGGTTAACTGGAAAAGCTAATCCCAGGGCTGTTCTTGTTTTTTGCCAGAGATGAAAGAAGAGGATCTTACGAATATGCCCCTGATCGTACTTACTACGAGACTGTTAGAACTCCAGGGACGTATCCTGAAGATCCTCGGAGAGAATACCCAGCACGAGGCCGAGAATTTTATGCAGAATGGGATCCGTATCAAGGAGACTACTACGACCCACGTTATTATGATGATCCACGAGAGTACAGGGAATACAGAGGAGATCCTTATGAACAAGATATAAGGGAGTACAGTTATAGACAACGGGAACGGGAGAGGGAGCGGGAGCGATTCGAATCTGATCGGGACAGAGATCACGAAAGGAGGCCAATAGAGCGCAGCCAAAGTCCAACTCATTCCAGGCGTCCGCAGAGCCCCGGAGCATCTCCCTCCCAATCAGAAAGGCTTCAGAGTGATTCTGAAAGGAGGATCTACAGCAGGTCTTCAGACCGCAGCGGGAGCTGTAGCTCGCTTTCTCCTCCGAGATATGATAAACTTGACAAAGCCCGTGTAGAACGTTATGCAAAAAATGAGAAACCTGATAAAGAGCGTGCTTTTGACCAAGAGAGAGTTGACAAAGACAAACGCTTGGTGAGGAAGGAGAAACCAGAAAAACTAGAAAAAGATAAAACAGAGAAGCAAAAACGAAAACCAAAAAACCATTCGCCAAGCTCTCAGTCTTCTGAAACAGATCCAGAAAATGAGAGAGAGCCAAGCCCTGAAAAACTGAAGGGCAATACTAAACAGAGTAAAGAGAGAGCTGACAAAGAAGGGACAGCTAAAAACCGTCTGGAACTAATGCCGTGCGTTGTGTTGACTCGAGTGAAAGAAAAGGAGGGGAAAGTTATTGATCAGCCTCTGGAGAAACCGAGAGCAAAGCTTGACAATGACACTCTCAAGTCTCCACTTGAACAAAAAATCCAGACATCTCAAGTTGAGCAAACCAAGTCTGACCAGTCTAAACTGGAGCCTGTCAGAACTAAAGTGCCAAAAGAAAAGGTGCTTGCCAGTCACGTAGAAGTGGTTGACAAGGAGGGAAAACTAAAGCCCAAGAAACACCTGAAGACAGAGCAGACTTCTGAAGGGGCAAACGCAGTAGATCTTGACAAATTAGAGGCTCGTAAGAGACGTTTTGCTGATGGAAACATGAAACCTGACCGGCAAAAACTGGAAGTTAAAAGAAGCAGCCAAGATGAGGAAGATGCCCGCATGGTCTTGAAAAAGCAAACTGATACGACAGCTTCATCTAGAGAAGTTACAGTGTTAAGGGAAGGAGAGCTGGAAAGAAAGCCCTTGAGGAAAGAGATACTGAAAAGGGAATCTAAAAAAATTAAACTGGAAAGACTTATTACTGTTACCAGTCCCAAAGATACTCAGGAGCCTGCTAACATTTCAGTGGGGATTGGCTCGCGTCCCAGTTCAGATCTGCAGGCAAGGCTAGGAGAACCAGTTGATGAGCTGATAGAAGCGCAAGACATCTCTTTGAAAAAGTTTAATCTGATAAAACAACACAAGCAAATACACCTCTTAGATGATCAAGGAACAGAGAGAGAGGACATGAGGAAAAACTATTGTCTTCCTGAAGAGATGCCTGACCATAAACTTGGCCAAGAAAAACTGCAGTCGGCTGAGTCGGAGGAAAAAATTGGCATTGATATCGATCACACACAAAGTTACAGGAAACAAATGGAGCAAAGCCGCCGGTTAAAACAGCAGAAGGAAATGGAGATGGCAAATTCTGAGAAGTTTGGCAGTCCAAAGAAAGATATAGATGAATATGAAAGGCGTAGCCTGGTCCATGAGGTGGGCAAACCCCCGCAAGATGTCACAGATGACTCTCCGCCAAGTAAAAGAAAAAAGACCGATCACTTTGACTTTGAAATTAGCACTAAAAGAGAGAGGAATTACAGAAGCTCTCGTCAGGTGAGCGAAGATTCGGAAAGGACTGCGTGTTCTCCTAGCATCCGACACTTTCCTCTTCATGAGGACGACGACATATTAGATTCCCCAAGGCTAATGCCATTAAAAGAAACCAAAGAGTCACCTAAAATAGAAGAAAAGGGGTTTTCGTATGCTAATATGACAGTGAAGGAAGATTCCCTAAAATTTAATCCCTACGATTCCAGCAGAAGGGAGCAGATGACAGAAATGGCTAAAATAAAGCTATCTGTACTGAGTGCTGAAGATGAATCAAATCGATGGGAATCGCAAGTGAAACAAGAGCCGGGAGCAAGAGTCGATATCAGTTTCCCAAGCAGCATAGTTAAAAGAGACAGCATACGAAAGCGGTCCGTACGGGACCTGGAGCCAGGGGAGGTCCCTTCGGATTCTGATGAAGACAGCGAAAATAAGCCCCGGTCTCCTAAAGCCTCGTCATTATTGGAGAGCTCCAGGTTATCTTCTTTATTGAGAGACAGAGAAGAGAAAATACGTGAAAGAGAGGAAAGGTTGTCAACGTCTTTAGAAAGAAACAAATTTTATTCCTTTGCATTGGACAAGACAATCACACCAGATACAAAAGCCTTACTCGAAAGAGCTAAATCTCTCTCTTCATCTAGAGAAGAAAACTGGTCTTTTCTAGACTGGGACTCAAGATTTGCTAGTTTTAGAAATAATAAAGACAAGGAGAAAGTTGACTCTGCTCCAAGGCCTATTCCATCATGGTATATGAAAAAGAAAAAAATTAGGACTGATTCAGAAGGAAAACTGGATGATAAAAAAGAGGATCACAAAGAAGAGGAGCAGGAGAGGCAAGAACTGTTTGCATCTAGGTTTTTACATAGCTCAATCTTTGAACAAGATTCAAAGCGCCTGCAGCATTTGGAAAGAAAAGACGATGATTTTGACTTCATTTCTGGTCGATTGTATGGGAGACAGACGTCTTTGGATGGGACTAATAGCGGCTCTGATATGGTCCAAGAGCCTGTGGTTCTTTTCCACAGTCGATTTATTGAGCTCACCCGAATGCAGCAGAAGGAAAAGGAGAAAGATCAAAAACCGAAAGAAGCAGAAAAGCAGGAAGATAAAGAAAACCGGCCCAAGACACCAGAAACTGTCCCTGATGATAAAGAATCAGAGCAGAAGCCTTCATCTGTAGTCGGACCTTCTTCAGTCACAGCTGTACCCCAGGAGCCAGCCCCAGCTGTACCTGAGAAGGCAGCAAATGAGAAAATAGTGGTGGATATAACGTCTGCGAGAGAAGAAAGGCCAGCTGAACCTACACCTGCAGCAGAAGAACCCAAACCTCTTCCTGAACTGACTGCGCCCGTCAAAACTGAACCACCTGAGCAAACCGAGCCCCCACCCGTCGTGGAGGTTAATAAAGA
The DNA here is from genome assembly GCF_030867095.1 of Alligator mississippiensis. Classification (NCBI taxonomy): domain Eukaryota; kingdom Metazoa; phylum Chordata; order Crocodylia; family Alligatoridae; genus Alligator; species Alligator mississippiensis. Next base: position 3,073,955 of record NC_081836.1, read on the forward strand.
TGTAGTTCCTACGGCTCTAGCTTCTGAGGAAGATGCTGTCTCTACAGAGCATCCGTCATATTTGGATACAAAACCTCCTACACCAGGTGCTTCATTTTCACAAGCAGACATCAATATAGACCCGGAACCTGAAAATCCACAGTCGGTTCCACCACCACCTCCCAAAGTCCTTCCGAAGTCTGAAGAGTCTAGCGAACCTAAAGAGGAAAATGCTCTCCCTGCTGCTAACGCTGACCCTCCTGCCAACCAGAAAGTAGAGGTAGTTGTGGAGGCCGTACCCTCGGTGGTCTCTGACAACGACATGGAAGTTGAACCCCCGGTTGTGGTAAAAGATAAAAAATCCTACAAAAGCAAACGCTCTAAGACTCCGGTGCAGTCAGCCGCAGCTAATGTCACGGAAAAGCCAGTCACAAGGAAAAGTGAAAGGATTGACCGCGAAAAACTCAAAAGATCAACCTCTCCTCGTGGGGAAGCGCAGAAACATTTAGAAATTAAAGTCGAGCCAGAAAAAGTTTCTAGGAATGCTGCTAAATCTCCCAGTGCTGCTGCCGAGCCAGAAAATGTAGAGCCAAGCTTGCCTGTAGGTCGGACGAGGCGCAGAAATGTCAGATCAGTTTATGCTACCACGGGAGACAACGAAGGGCCATCCCCAGTGAAGGATTCGGTAGAAGTAACTAGGTCTACCAGGAAAAGAGTGGAAAAGGAGCCACAGGAAACTGTCACGACTGTTCCTACTACGCCCAGAAGGGGAAGGCCTCCAAAATCGCGCCGAAAGCCTGAAGAAGACATCTCTCCAATCAAGGTGGAACCGGTACAGCAAGAGGCAGATGAGAATGAAACTAAGGAGACTGTAGAAACCCCTAAGCCGGCAGAAGGATGGAGGTCCCCTCGGTCCCAGAAACTCGCACATGGTCATTCCGCGGCGGCGAGCGGTCCGCAAGGGAAAAAAGGGAAGAACGAACCCAAGGCTGATATCGTGGTAGAACCAGAAGATGCTGCCGAAACAGCTGGTCAGGAGTCCAACGTTAGTGAAACCAGCAATAAATCCAAACCAACGGACAAAGAAGTAGCAGCGAGTGACCAGAAGCGGGACAGAAAAGAACTTGAAGCAGATAAAAATCCAGTAGAAACCCCCACCGTTGAGATTGTAGAGAAAAAGCCTGTTGCCGAAAAGGCTCCTAAATCCAAAAGGGGAAGATCTAGAAATGTCAAGACTGTGGATAAAGCGCCTTTGTGTCTGAAGAATGTAGAAATCCGCCTCAACATTGATGAAGTCAAAGGTGCCTTGCGGCCAAGTGAAGAGGAGGCAGAGCCTGCAGCGGTGTCGCCCGCAAAAATCAAGAGCCCACCAAAGGAGGAAAACGTCTCGCCCCATTTTGTAAAGAATGAGGTAGAAAACCCATTCCCAGAAGCAGACAAAGAAGCTGTGCGAGAGCCAAAGCATTCGCCAGAGGCTGCTCAGTTGGCAAAGCAGATTGAACTCGAGCAAGCAGTGGAGCACATTGCAAAGCTCACCGAAACACCAACCATTGCTCCCTACAAAGAACAGGCAGCCGACGTGTCCGAAGTCCGTCAGGAGGAGGAAGGTGATAAGCCTGCACATCAGGCTAGCGAAACAGAACTGGCAGCTGCTATTGGATCCATCATCAATGATTTTTCTGGAGAGACAGAAAACTTTCCTGCCCCCCCACCTTACCCTGCTGAATCAGAGTCTGAGATAGCTGCAGAGCCCTTGGTGCTACCGCTGCCTCGGGAAGAAATGGAGCCGGAAACGGATCTGGCAGTGAACAACATCTTGGAAACAGAAGCTGCTGTTGAGCCCCCTGCGCAGCCGGTCCCTGGCTCCGCACCGTCCACAACGGAGACAGACAGCAAGGAGCCGGAAGTGAGCTTCAGTGAATCTTCCAATTCTGCCCAGGAAGCTGAAACGCTGCAGGAAGCTGAGGTTTCTCGGAAGGACAGAGGTCGTCAAAAGGCCGCTCGGCAGAGACGTAAAAGGAGCACGAGCAAAAAGGGGGATACGGCTGAAGTCAACGTTTTTGAGCCTGAGCGGGTACCAAGTAAATCTCCCATCGCCAATGAAGTTAAGGCAATACCCGAGGAAATCTTGAAAGATGAAAAGCAAAACAAGACCTCCGTTCAGGTTCCTGCAGACCCGAGTGCTTCCGATGCTGCCAAAGCTGCGGCCGGGGATGTAATTGCACATGAAACCGTAACGGAGAGCAGTGCCCCACCTAAAGCTCCTGCTGCTGCTGCTCCTGCTCCTCTAGACCTGCCCTCTCCGCCTGTCCCTGTGGATGATGTGAGCCAAACTGGCTTCAAGCTACGGCAGGCTGTTGAAAACGTACCCCCGCCTTCCCGCAGTGCTCCAAACCCAGCCGTTCCTCCAGTGCCGCCTGTACCGGCAGCAAAAATACTGCCCCCTGTACCGGCTGGGGTAGTTCCTCTCCATTCCACTACCGCCAAGGTGTCAGAATGGATCGTCAGGCATGACGATGCCCGTGCTCGTTCCACCCCACCGCCAGCTCTCCCCCCCGATACTAAAGCATCCGATATCGACACCAATTCAAGCACTTTGAGGAAGATACTCATGGAGCCGAAGTACTCCTCGGCAGCAAGCATCACTTCTACCCACGTTACAACCTCTATTGCTGAGCCAGTGAGCACATCGCGTTTGGAGGAGGCACCTCCTCATCCCCCAGTAGAGGCCATAAAACCAGTGTCAGAAGAGAAACCAGCGGTTCCTGTCACCAACGCGTTGGATCCCCCAGTAGCAGAGGCACCAGTTTTTAGCGAGAAAGAAAAGATAAGTACTGTAATTGCTCCCAAAGCTACTTCCGTTATAAGCAGAATGCCGCATAGTGTTGATCTAGAGGAGACTCCAAGGATCACGTTGATGAAACAAGCCCCCCAAACCCAGACATGTCTAGTTAATGCCCCTTCTCCCAAATACAAGCAGAAGATAAGCACAAATGACAACAGCAGGTTTCATCCGGGCTCTATGTCTGTTATTGAAGACAGGCCAGTAGAGACTGGATCCAGCCCCGGTCTGCGAGTGAACACGTCAGAGGGTGTTGTACTTCTCAGTTATTCGGGACAGAAGACAGAAGGCCCCCAGCGGATTAGCGCAAAGATCAGTCAGATTCCCCCAGCCAGCGCGGTGGATATAGAATTTCAGCAGTCTGTATCCAAGTCGCAGATTAAACAAGAGCCTATTACTCCATCTCAGCCCACACCGAAAGGTTCCCAAACTCCTACAGGGTATGGAAATGTCTCCACCCACTCTTCTTTGGTACTAGGAACGCAAGCGTATAATACATCCCCTGTGATCTCCTCTGTGAAGCAAGAACGCAGTACCTTGGAGAAATCCGAATCGGGCCACCTTTCTGTGCAGGCTCCAGCTTCTCAGTCGGGGCCGGTGAAAGTCCTCTCCCAGACCGTAAACACTCCGCCTGTACTGGTTCACAATCAGATGGTACTCTCACAAAATGTAGCTTCCACCAACAAAAAACTTTCTGATCCAACTGCTCTGAAAGTGGAGACTAAATCTCTTCAGCCATCCAACTTGAGCCCTGGGGTTAGTCCTCATCATCCTTCCCTGTCTGGTAAAATGCATTCAGAGGCCAACCATGTCAGCTCAGGACCCAGCACCCCAACGGATCGGGCCATTTCTCATTTGGGGGTTGCGAAACAAGAGCCCCATTCCCCACGTACCAGCGGACATTCTCCCTCTCCGTTCCCGCGGGCTTGTCATCCTGGCAGTACATCCTCTCCTGCTTTATCTAGTAGTACCTCCGTCATGCTGGCTCCAGGAATTCCTGTGCCTCAGTACATATCCAGTATGCACCCTGAGCAATCTGTTATAATGCCCCCTCACAGTGTAACGCAGACTGTATCCCTTGGCCACCTGTCCCAAGGTGAAGTGAGAATGAACACCCCTCCTCTGCCTGGTATGCCTTACGGCATCCGCCAAGAAGCGCTCCACTCTCCCAGAGCATCTCTGCAGCCTCAGATGGAAAGCAGACCTCCGCGATCCAGCACACCTCAGCCGGCTCCGATTAGAGACATAGTCATGCCTCCGCTGTCTTCTCAACATGCCCCAGAAGATGAGATGCACTTCCATCACAGCGTGTGCCGAGGGTCTGCCCCCGTACAGTCCGATGTGCTTGTCATGCAGCCGGACTACCGCTTGCATCCGCCAGGTATTCGACTTGACCAGTACAACGTGGCTCGGGACGTGAGAATGATGATGCACTCGCACATGGCGGCAGTGGGCGACCACCACCCCGAAACGAGACAGTCCAGAACACCGGACGGCTCTGTGAAAACGCCACCGGTGAGCAAGACTCCGCAGCCTGGAAAAGACGCGCCCAAGACGTCTGATGTGAAAATGGCTCACTCTCCACACAACGAGCCTCGCCTTCTCAGCGTCCCTCCCAGCAGCCAGCTGTTGACGCAGCCGGTGGTGGTACCTCATGGTGTACAGATCATGCACCCCACGGGAAGTTCCTTTCATGATTACCGACCGGTGTACGGTGACATGAGGAACTACCATACAGCAGCCCAGCTCGGTCATCCTCAATTCACCGGTGCCTCGCCAATTGGGCTGCCTTCCCGGAGCATGACCCCATCTCAGGTGAGAAACGTGATCATCCTGATGTCCTTCCACACGTGTTCCATTAGCTCCTTTGTTTAAGGTTGTGTTTTACAGTGCTAGAACTCGGTGATTTTTGCTTGGGAAGCATGGAATGAATATGAACCTTTCTAATTTTGCTGGAAAAGAACTGATCACAGACTCATAGAAAACAAGGGTTGGAAGGGAGCTCGGGAGGTCACATCTAGTCCATCCCCCTGCTCCAAGCAGGACCAGCCCCAACTAGATCATCCCAGCCACAGCTCTACTTCAAAACCTCCAAGGATGGAGATGCCACCATCTGTCTGGGGAGCCTGTTCCAGTGCTTCACCAGGCTCCTAGTGAGAGAGTTTTTCCTACTATCTAACCGCAGCTTCCCTTGCTGATGGGGAGAACCTCCTCTTTTTCATTACAGTCCAAGCCAAGGAGGGTATGAAATCTGCTTTCAGGTTCCTAGGTTTAATGGTGTGAGAGAAGGAAAGTTTCCATTGTAGCCCAGATGGTGTCTTGGTGTAATTCTGCTCACTTGCAGCTGTTTTCCATGTTGCTATAAGGAGGTACCGTTTTGTACAGGTGAATGGGTGTTGTATGTTGGATAGTAAGTAGGGCCTTGTGGGTTAGGCAGTTTACAAGGCGTTGGGGGGTCATGGTTCAGTTTCCACCTCTGCTGCCGGCTCCCTGTGTGAGGTTGAACAGGTTTTTCCTGGGGGAGTGATGCTAACTCCCAAGGATGCTGTGAAGTTCTTAGATGCTGCTGGCATAGGAGCCACGTGAATGCCTAGGTGGATTCCAGTCTGTTTTCTAGAAGTCTTGTTAAATGAGAACACTCTGTGCCTTAAGTGCATTCTTCAACCCTTGCCTTCTTTCTCCCCCTGCCCCCCTCCGCTTTGTAGGGTCTCTCGGAAGGCGAGCACTCGCACCCCGGTCAGCCAGTACGCAGCAAAACTCCTCAGATTTCCCAGGACTCCAAGGGGCCACAGGCAGCCGGACCTGAGCAGACCCACCACACCACTGTAAATAGGCATGCAGCACAGATAGATCCTCACATACATCTTCAGAGGGCACAGGCAGATACAGGCCAGACCTCCTACCCCTCACCTGTTGCCATTTCGTTGAAACAGGAGCTTCCATCACCGCACCAGCCTCAGGCAGTTCCGAAGCAGTCTTTGTTCATCCCTACAACTTCAGGCCCTGGAGCCCCACCAGGCCTGCCGCTGACCCGCCCTGAACCCCAGTCTGCTCTGAAACAGGATCCTTCTCTTCACCCGGTTTCTCAGAGACCTGTGGATATGGTTCAGCTCTTAACGGTAAGCTTTATCTTCCCTGTCCTTCCTGAGCTGCTGTCATCTTCATGCTTTGTTATGTCTGTCAACCAGGGGCTAGGGGAGAGGGGATAGACAGCGGTACTTGACTGTGATCCTCCCACGTGTGATGCCAAAACGTACCACCGCTCTCGTTAAATACCACACATCTTCATAACATAGCCATCTCTCTGCTTTCTTGGATGCTTTTATCACCAGAGAATAGTTGGTGATAGTCACATTTATGTGGCAAGAGTGAGAACACTCCAGATGTGCTAATGTTTCAGGCTCTCTTCAGACTTCGCCAGAAATCACTGCATTATTCGACATTCTTTCCCTGGGGAAGGTTATCTTTGCAAGGCTGGTTTTTCCTTTTTAAAAAAACCCGTAGATACTGGAGCACAAGGAGTTGAGAGGAATGATAGAGGAAGGACGGTCCGGCGGTGAGAGCACGAGTCTGGCATCTGCGACATGTTCAGTTCCCTCCTCTGCCCCATATTCCTTGTGTGACCCTGGGCAAGTCTTTCTGTTTCTCTCCTCCTCAGCTTCCTATCTGTAAAATTTGACTAATAGCATTGCCTGGCCTTTTGGAGGATACGTGCTTTAGAGATTATGATGTGCTCAGACATGGGGAAAGGACCAGGGAAGTACCCGAGACAGGTGACTACCATGAAGAAAAAGGGTTGCGCTTTTAACTGTGGCATGGCGTAGCCTGCGTGTCTGTCATGTGACCTGCATGGGTGAAAAACCAATGCAGTGATACCAGTATGACACGTGAATCTCAGATGCGTACAAGCAGCATACAAGACACAATATCCCTCCCCGTTAAGATCACTTGAACATATGGGAGCTCTTCACTGCAAGCATTTCCCTACGTCTTTTATTCCCCTTCTTTCTTGATCTGTATTAAGGTTTCTTCTCCTGTTTATTTTCAGAAATACCCAATTGTGTGGCAGGGCCTCCTGGCACTGAAGAACGACACCGCTGCGGTTCAGCTCCACTTTGTCTCCGGTAACAACGTCTTGGCACACCGGTCCCTGCCGGCACCCGAAGGAGGCCCTCCACTGAGAATTGCTCAGCGCATGCGTCTAGAGGCTTCACAGTTGGAGGGTGTAGCACGCAGAATGATGGTAAGGCTGACATCCTTGCTGCTCGGGGCTGTAGAGCCTCAGAAATATTGTTACAGGCATCATATGTGTCTCATTTCACAGATTTCATAGACATTAGGGTTGGAAGGGACCTGGCAAGATCATCGGGTCCAGCCCCCAGATTTTACCTAAGGCTTAAGTGCAGAAGTTAATGCCTAGTTTCACTCTGCATGCTACCCTTAGAGTCGGGAACAGCAGAGGGGTTAGTTAGTGCCTTAAAAAGCACTTTTGTCCGTGGAACAGACGTCTGTTATCTCTGAAGTGTCTGAGCAACACGGGAAACAGAAGTCCGTAGAAAACTTGAAGTTGAAAAATCTTGATAGGTTTCTTCACCGTCTTTGGAAATGGCTGAGGTTTCGGCAGCAGCTTTCCAACAGCACTCGCACACAGTTTGCAGGGAGCTGGATTTTCCAGCAAAGGGTTTAGGATGAGTAGATATCAGGAGCCAGCCTATTCCTCACAAGTGCTTGACTGCTAATTGTCGTATTTTCTTTCCAGGTGGAGAGTGATTACTGCCTGTTACTGGCCTTGCCTTGTGGACGAGACCAGGAAGATGTAGTGAGTCAGACGGAGTCACTTAAGGCTGCATTCATTAGCTACCTGCAGGCTAAACAAGCTGCAGGGATCATCAATGTTCCCAACCCCGGCTCTAATCAGGTATTGGGAAGGAAACAGCAAAACTTTGTAGTTAAAGCTAAAGTTAAGTAGACAACTGCTGTAGAGGTGGGGTGTAGAGGCCCATCCAGCATCCCTTGTGCGTGGCTAGGATCGAGGTATATGCTTGTCTCTTCGAGACATTTATCGTGTGTAGGGGTAGCTGGTTGTTTCCGTGGCGAAAATAAACCAAATAGGAATCTCAGTGGTGAGCTGCAAAGTCAAAGGGAGCATCTTTGTTTTCTCCTTTCCAGATTTTTGCTGTATACGTTTTTGCCTTTAAAGATAAAAAGCTCTCTGCTCTTTGTCTCCCCTTTAGAAACAGCACTCCACACCTGCCCTTCTTTTATGTCTTTGGGTTTTTTTAATATGTTGTCCAAGAGCTTTTTCCCAGGGTACCTGAAATATCTCAGAACATTACATCTGCCCAAATGTTTGGGGTTTTTTATATAACACTGGAATATTTGTCCTGGATGCACTGCTGCACCAAGTCCAATCTGCTCTGTGTTTACCAGGAACAAGTAATTTGCTGGAATGACTTTCCACCCTGCTCAGCTCTCCAGTGCTATCAAAGCTGTTCCTTTGCTTAAAAAGATTAACAGCTATTGTTCTCTATTTTCTGATAAACCCGTTCAGGTGCTAAGATATTAAGGGGCAGAAATCCTTTGCTCTGAGAAGCAGACGTCTGTTGCTGCTGAATCAGTAAAGCAACCTCAATACGTGTTTGGAAAAGTGCCCTTTTGTACCAGTGCTAAATAGTGGTGCCCCCAATGTGCATGCTGCTTTTTCGATTTTTGAGCCTTATCTCCCTGCCACTCGAGGCTGTAACCGGCACTGTAGCATCTCCTGCATCCCCAGCCAAAGCTAGTGAGAAAGATTGATTTTGAGGTTGCCTACTGCTCACGTGACATCTCGTGAAGGTTCCCCAGCAAAAGAGGAGGGAGTGAGGGCTGCATTGTACGTGGCTTTTATTCCTTTTTAAAAGAAGCTTTTGTCGATGGTCTTTCTCCATCAGCATTTGTTTCACAGTTCAATTTAGCAGTGTCCAGGTGAACTTCCTTATTGTGGCACCATGTGCGTTATCCAGGTCAGGGCTCCCATGCTTGTCAGATTTGTACAAGCAAACCCAGTCATACATAGAGGTTCCCAGCCCCTCTTTTCATGCTTTGTTTTTTTTTCCCTCCCTTCACAGCCTGCCTACGTTCTGCAGATATTCCCACCCTGTGAATTCTCTGAAAACCACCTGTCCCGTCTAGCTCCAGACCTCCTAGCCAGCATCTCCAACATCTCTCCTCACCTTATGATTGTCATTGCATCGGTATGAGCTGTTTACTGGTTACTGACTTTTCCAAGGCCCTGCAGCAAAAAAACCCCAACAAAAAACAAAAAAAGAGGAAAAAAATAAAGGAAAAAGAGAGAGAGAGAGCGAGAGAGAGAGACGAATGAACGAAGAAAATGCTGCCAGACTACCAGCCTCCTGCCCTAACAGGCTCCGATCAAACTGTTGCTGGGTAGTGGTTCTGCTACCTTGTATGTTTACATATTGCTTTAGCTTACGGACAACTGATGCACTCAGCAGGCGGACTGGTATTGGGTTTCTGTGCCTCCTTTTGGGGAAAATAAGGATGGCTATTTTTTTTAACAAAAAATTAAAAAAAGAACCTGAACTGCCTTTGCACTAAATTAGTGACTTGGACCTTTGCACAGTTGAAGACATGCTGTGACGTTCTGGATGTCTTGACACACATTAACATGCGTTGTGGATCAAACGCAGGACCTGGGAACTTCTGCTGAAATTTGTGGGTCAAGGATCATTTCACACATTATCTTTTTTTTTTTTTTCTTCTTCTTCTTCTGGATGTGACCCTTCCTCTCCTCCACTCCCCTTGCTGCAGTTGTCTTCTCTTCATCTGGGATGTACAGTTTACACTGAAAAAACAAAACAAAAGGGAGCGCTATTTTCCTTCCTGGTGGGATATGCAGAACTCAGTGGGTGTGTGTATATATAAATATATATATAATATATATAAATATATATAATACTGACTTTAAAAAAATCAGATCCCCACAACATACATTTTTTTTTAATCTGTGCCAAAAATGTGTTTTCAGAGAAAATCTTATTTTCATACTCAGACTTTGTATTGTCACTCATTTGTAAGTGCGCTTCATTTAAACATTACCTGCCCCGTCCCTTGTCTCACAATACGTGGAAGTGTTATACACTTGTACAAAGACTTTTTACCCGCCTTCCTCCCTCTTCCTCACCTGCCCTAACACTTATTAATTTATGGAACTGTTTTCTCAGCGCAGTTTTGTTTTGTGTGTCCATTGGATTACAAACTTTATTAAAAAATACAAAACATGTTGAGTCTGGATGTGATCCGTCAGCTGCTCCATGGAGGGGGGGAGACTAAAAGCAGATTGAGATCTCGTGTGCAAGTTTGAGCCAGTTGGCATTACTAAGAAGCCACGTCCCCTGCGCTGGATGCTTGCTGTTTCCCAGGTGATTGTGCGTAGGAGCTTTTGCAGGTTTTTTTTCTTGGTGAGTTTGGCTTGTCTCATCCAAGTTTTCATCCAAGATCAGATCAAAGCTTCACGTGTGTCTTTTTGTGGTGTAAATATTTGTAAAACTCCAAAATACTGGTTCTTTCCTGGGTAACTTTGAATTTTGATACACGGAATAAACAGCAGCAACTTAAACAAAAAAGAGCACATTCGAAGAAACGTATTGTTTATTATTTTAAGAAGCTCCATCTTATATCAGTAAAGGCCCCAAATCCCTGAAATCAATATAAAGGCTTTTGTAGCAAGAGTTGTAGGAAGTCCTTATGACTGACACGTGTGTGTGATCAGGATTTGCTCTGCAGGATCCATCAGTGGATCAGCTGCAGGAGTAGGGCTGAAGCGGAAGGTGGCTGTGGGGATAATGGACATCTGGTATGAAAATGTTACGGGGCTTCCTCCTGGGGAAGGAGTCTGGCACCCAGCTGCAAGAAACTCTCCATTCAGGTTCTTTCCAGTGGCGATCCACAGCTGAACTGGTGTGGCTGGTTAAGGGAAACACCAGTGCAATGCAATATGTGTGTGTGTGTGTATATGCATGCATACATACATACATACATACATATATATACACACACACACCCCCCGCCTCATGCACGTTATATATACACACATGCATTTTATATACACACACACACAAATATATGTATACACACATGCATTATATGCACTATTATTTATGTACACAATATATATACACTATACACATATATATACACTACACACACAAACACATAAATGCACAATTATATACATACACATGATACATATACATACTTACACACTATACATACATACACATGCGTGCCCGTGCATGCACACATACACACATCTATACACACATATATAAACATCTTATCCCTGTATGTACTTAAGAAGAAAGTGCCAAAACAAAAACTGCCAAAATGCAATTACCCATCAGACAGGGAAGTCGCCATCTTGCCAGTTCGATGCTACTGTTTTTTTTAAACGTCTGTAGCTAGCTATAATGCTTTTGCAAAGTGTGACATTCTGTATTCAGCAGTTTTTAAAACCAGCTGTTAATTTAAACTAGATCATTTTAAACCAGCTGGTTTAACAGCGATTAAGTTTCTCTCAAAGCTTTAGAGAGTAGGGAACCTGAATCACAACTGTGTTGAACCTCTTTAATTATCAGTGCTTTTCTAATTGGGCCAGTGGCTTCCCTGGCTCCTGCTTTGCCTTTTCCATCTGGGAAGTGTTATTAAGTCCCCATGTGAGAGAGACGCCAGCTCCACTAAAAAGAGATACAGAAGCAGCGACAGAGGAACGGGAAAGCAGTTTTGCAAATGTCTGTGAATGTTTCTGGAGCTCTCTAAGGTATTAAAATTGAGTCTTCATTTTGATGGGGTAGGGGGCTAATTGATGGTGTAGATAAAAGCATCAATTGTGCTGTCAGCTTAAAAAACAAAATCGGTAGGCGTTGTGCGCAATGCTGTCATGAGGATGAGAAGCCAGGCCACAAATGCGAACTGAACTGTCTTTGCCTTATCATTCAGCATAAATCTCTGTGGTGAAAGTTGAGTGTTCAGGGCACAAAAGTTTTAACCAAGCTCTTTCCTTCTCTTGTTTTAAATGGATTTTTTCTGACTCCAAAAAGCCTCTTGTGTATGCTACCACTTGGGCCACTGGAGCGGGCAGGAGGGTACTTGGAGCATTCGTGGAAGACTCTGGAGGTGTCGGCTCTATCCCCAGCTCTGCCAAAACCGCCAGGCTGCTTCATCTGTCTGGGCCTCAGTTCCCTGCCTCTGCGGTGGACGTGGGAGCTTCGGTTTCGGATGTGAAACCCACAGGTCTGTTGCTTTGGACCTGCACCCAGCTCCATCAGCAGCAAGAGGACTAAGGGAGGGTACAGCCTTCTGGGTGAAAGAGCCCGTCGGCTTTTGCTTTGCCTCCATAGCTACGGGGCGCGATACTGAACCACACCAGCAAAAACACAGTGAAGAGGAAGGAAAAAAAATATATGTGGCCACAGGTTTGCCTTCCCTCCTTGCGTTCCTGGTTTTTCCACCTCGAGGGCCCAAGGGTCTACTTTCTTTCTCAAACCAAAGCCATCAGATGCGTCTCCGTTTGCTCTCGGAGCAGCGCTGTGGAGGAGGCGGCCGGACCGTTCTCTCGTCCACATCTCGCCTGCGGAGCACCTGCGTGCGGGTTGCCGCCCGGTCTGCCTTCAGCATCTGCACAGAGCTAGACGTCCAGACCTAAACCAACAGGAGGGGAAAGTCTAAGGGAGGAAGTGCTTTCAAAAGCCCTCCTGGATGTCTTCAAGGAGCCCGACTGTGTTCGTCAAGAGCCCTCTGCTTCAACGAGCCTGTAAAAATCCTGAGAACAGCTTGGGGGCTGAGCCTGTCGTGCCGGTCAGTAACGTTCCCTCTTTCCTCTGAATCCATCTGTGCCCCTTCTTCACCTCCACGTTGCCATCTCCTTCTGCATCTGTCTGCCTGGCATCAGGAGGTTCTGCTTCACAACCGCTCTCCTGAGACGCCAGGAGGGTCTGAACTGTTAAACCCAGTCTCTGCAGGCGCAGGAACCTTCCTGGGAGAGGGGGACAGCACCGAGATTCAGGGCAGGAGCTCGGGAAGGGAAAAGAAGCCGGGAAACTCCAGCGTGAGACTTCTTTGCCCCCACGTGCCAGGAGACAGCGTCCGGTGCTGCTGCCTCTGGAGGAAGCCGCGGAGGCAGGCCGAGGAGGAGCTGTATCAGAGATTACCCATCAGGATCCAGCGAAGGACCCGGCACATCCCACCGATGGAGGCTTCGGGACCCCCCAGGCCCGAGGAAGGATGCAGTGCTTAGGGGGGCCTTTGTGGCTTCCTCCCCACCTTGGCTGCACCCACCTGCTTGGCCTGACTGGGCTGAACAGGGAATCTGTCCCTCTGGAGTGCAGGCGGCTCTTGGGTTTGGATGATGCCTAGAAGCAGAAATGGAGGCTGGCACCGAAGTGATGGTTCTGCCTGGGCGCCTGCGGGGACTTGGTGAGAGCCGCTGGCTTGAATTTCACATGATCCAAGGATTCAGGAACACGACGGGCAAAGTGAGGGCTGGCTCCTGAGAGCGCAGAGACAGTCCTGCTAATGCACCGCAGGAGGGAGCCTACAAACACTATTGCAAACCCAGTGGGGCCCTCCCAGAGAGCCGACATAGCTGAGGAGTCAGGCCCAGCTTCTCCTGGGAGACCGTCTGCTCCTCCCCAGCCTCGAGCCGACCAGGACGGACAAGCATGGAAGTGGTCAGCCCTCAGGGACATCGGAAGAGGGGAGCAGTGCAGCAGCAACCCTTCACGACCTGCAGCCTGGAGAGGGAACGTGGCTCGTTCCGCATTTGGCCCTCCGGGAGCCACAGGGCCATGGTGATCTGAAAGCCCCTCGGTACAGGGAAGAGTTGGCACCGCAGGGCAGGCGCCACATCGTGCCTGTGCAACGCGGAGGAGGCTTCAGTGCTCTGGAGCACGTGTTCGCTGCTCTGATCTAGCTGTTGCATTTGCTCTCGTGTGAATGGCTCCAACATGAACGCTGAATGAAATGGGGTTCAAACTCCTCTGCTTACCCCACTTCAGGCTCTCGCAGGCTGTCAAATGGGCCTGCGCCCGCCCAGCTGTTGCACCCATTTCTCGTGTCATAAATATGGATTTTATTTGCAGGCCCAGGCTGCGGGGTGCCCTCCAGTGGTGCATTCTGGGATATTCCTGGGAACGCACCTTGGGCAAGATGATGTACACCCAGAACAGATGCTCCGAACACCCGAAGCTGGCTCAGCACAACAAAGACGCGGGCAGGCTTCTTCAAGGGCCTGATCTGACCCGAATCCCCGCTCCCAACCCGGCTGACGTAACTGCTTTAGGACCTGCTGCACTTCCCTGTCATCCCCGTTTTGGGTTTTGCTTTGTGGCTCTCTAAAAAATATGCAAAACTGCCACGTTTGCAGAGAGGAGGCATTCCTGGGGAGATCTCGAGCAGCTGACGATGATTGAAAGAGCAGTCACATACCTGGAAATCCAGAGAACCTCTGAAAAACAGCACGACTGACGTAAAGTTGAGTGGTTCGTATTTTAAAAATGAGAGATGGTGCTGGTGTCCTCCAAGCCCCCTGGATGATTTTGGGGCCTTTTCAGTTACTCAGTTTTTTTTGGTGCTTTATTTGTTTTATCTCCATGTCCCCCGTGTCTGAGATCCACGCCGACTCGGGCCTGGCAACAGCAGGAACAGTGGGACTGAGCATCTGCCAGGTGGTGGGACCTGGAGAAAGTAAACAGGGTGGGCGGCTGGGGAGCCAATGACAGGGACGCGGCTCTGCAAGGCTACCTGTCGTCATCCTGTGACACCAGGGGCTGTTTGTAGCCACAGCCGCTCAAACCCTTAAATAAGCCTTAAAGAAAGCAACACTTCTACCTGCTGCGGTGCTGCGGCCGCATCTCAAGCATGCTCCATGCACACATGCTTATCGTATAGAGAAGAACGGCTGGAAGAGACCGCAGTAGCTTGCTAAAAACCCCTGGTGAGTGGAACAGCTGAGGGGAGTGGCTGCATCTTGCAGCGAAGGCTGTGGCTGGGGCTGTGGCCTTCCTGGGACTCCCCTGGTTGTGGGGTCAGTGCGTGTCCGCAGGGAAAGAGTCAAGGGGCCCAGAAGTGAGGGCTTGAGCCAGCCAGGCCCTGTGGTGCATGGTGCTGGGCCTCTCAGCGTGGGTGCTGAGGCCCCAGGTTCTGGTCCTGGCCTCCCCTGTTTTGCGGGGAGGCGCCTTGCTCTTTCCATGGCGGGGCCTGGCCGCTGCGCTTCAAGGGGCCCACGGCAGCAGGAGCTCTCAGCCTTCCCTGGTACTCTGGTGGTAAGGGTGCTACCCTAGGTGGCAAAGGTTGTGGGTTCAAGCCCCTGCCTGGCTGGAGCCCTCTGGCCCCTCGCTCCTCAGTGAGTCCCTCGTGTGCACAAGGAGGCTGTGCTGGGTTGTGGGGAGGTCAGGGGGGGAAGGCTGGGTGGGGGGGGACCTGGGCCAGTGACTCCCTGGGTGCGGGCAGGGGGTTTTTTTGCACTTTGAACATCTTGGGTTTTCCTTTTTGGGGGCCTGGGGCCCAAAATCAAGGCAAAAAAAAACCCGGCAAGCCACCGGGTGGTTCAGGACATTTTCCAACTGAGCTGCACATTCAAGTCCCCTCCGTCTTGCAACTGCGATCACCCCTGAGCTCCAGCTAGTAGGCAAGCGCCGGAGGGGGAAACGGTTGCGTAGTAGATGGTGACCAGGGGACTCAAGCCTTCGGGGACTTGAACCTGCAGCCCCTGCCACCGCTGACAGTGTCCCGAACCACCCTGCCAAAGGGCCAACCTGACTGCAGGGCCTTCCCACGGGTCTCTTCACCCGCCTCGCTGCCTGCCCTGCAGGCAAACAAGCACACACATCAAAAGGGATATGCTGCCGGCATCAGGACTTAACCCCACAGCCCCAGGGCAGGGCAGTGCTCCGCCAGCCCCTCTCCTCTTGGCCCCTTGACCTGCAGCCTGCACCGTGCACTGGGCCCACAACAAGGGAGCCCCTGACCAGCCAGCAACCTAGCCCCCCCACCTTGCCCCGGGGCCTAGGGCAGGACCCCCCAGGGCATGGCATCTACACGTCCTGTGTCGCCTGCTGTGGTGGGCTTCCCTGCACAGGTGGGCTCTCCTCTCCCCCTGCCTAAGCAGCCCCTTCTTTTCTGCTGCTCTGTGGAAGGAGGCAGCTCCTGCTGCTAAAACCTGCAGCAACAACCAGTGCAACCGATGTGCACCCCACCCACCCCTGGGCTCCTGCGCCCGGCTCGGGGCAACCAGAGGGGCTAGCACGGCCAGTGGAGACCCTGCACGCACCAGCTCTGCTGTGTCGTGGGGTAGACATTTGTGCAACCCCTCCACATAGTCACAGCATCTCGCTCCTGCCCTGCCCCCCCGGCACGGGGCCATCGGCGCCGCCCTGGCTTCCCCCGCTCTGCTCCGGGGCGGCTGCAGCCCCGGGCACAGGCGGGGCTCCCCGCGCTCCCTGCCCGGCACGAGGTGCCCCTGCCCCTGCCGAGCCCGGGGGCAACAGGACCTGGGGCATCGCCCAGCCCCCGCCCCGCGCCCCCACGGCTTCCCGGCCCGGCCGGGGCTGCAGCGCGGAGCCGGCGGGCAGGAGCAGCCCGCTGAGCCCAGCTCCGCCCCGGGCTGCAATTAGCGCTAATGAGGCCCGGCTGGAGCAGCGCCGAGTGCGGCAGCGAGCTCCGCCCGGCGCCCGGCCAGGGCCAGGGCCAGGTGCGGGCGGGCGGGAGGAGTGCGGGGCGGAGCCGCCTGTCCGCCCCGCGGGGCCGGGACCTTCTACCGCCCCCCGCCCGCCCGCAGCCGCGTCCTGCTGCCCCGGGGCCGGGCAGCGCCTGAGCCGGGGGCGGGACGGGGGCGGGACAGGGCCGGGCCGGGAGCGCCCCCAGCCCCGGGGCCGGGCTGTGCGGGCTGCAGCCTCCCCGGAGCAGAGCGGGGGTAGCCAGGGCGGCGGCGATGGCCCCGTGCCGGGGGGGCAGGACAGGAGCGAGAGGCTCCTTTGCCAAGAGCCCGGTTCTGAGCAGCGCTTCTCACTGCCTCCGCGGGGGAGATGACCCCGGGGCCGGCGCAGTCTCCAGGCAGGAGGGTTTGGAGTCGGGAGAAGGCAAACCCGCAGCTGTGGATGATGCTGTGACTATGTGGAGGGGTTGCACAAATGTCTACCCCATGACACAGCAGAGCTGGTGCGTGCAGGGTCTCCACTGGCCGTGCTAGCCCCTCTGGCTGCCCCGAGCCAGGCGCAGGAGCCCGGGGGGGGGGGGAGTGGTGCACATTAGTTGCACTGGTTGTTGCTGCAGGTTTTAGCAGCAGGAGCTGCCTCCTTCCACAGAGCAGCAGAAAAGAAGGGGCTGCTTAGGCAGGGGGAGAGGAGAGCCCACCTGTGCAGGGAAGCCCACCACAGCAGGCGACACAGGACGTGTAGATGCCATGCCCTGGGGGGTCCTGCCCTAGGCCCCGGGGCAAGGTGGGGGGGCTGGGTTGCTGGCTGGTCAGGGGCTCCCTTGTTGTGGGCCCAGTGCACGGTGCAGGCTGCAGGTCAAGGGGCCAGGAGGAGAGGGGCTGGCGGAGCACTGCCCTGCCCTGGGGCTGTGGGGTTAAGTCCTGATGCCGGCAGCATATCCCTTTTGATGTGTGTGCTTGTTTGCCTGCAGGGCGGGCAGCGAGGCGGGTGAAGAGACCCGTGGGAAGGCCCTGCAGTCAGGTTGGCCCTTTGGCAGGGTGGTTCGGGACACTGTCAGCGGTGGCAGGGGCTGCAGGTTCAAGTCCCCGAAGGCTTGAGTCCCCTGGTCACCATCTACTACGCAACCGTTTCCCCCTCCGGCGCTTGCCTACTAGCTGGAGCTCAGGGGTGATCGCAGTTGCAAGATGGAGGGGACTTGAATGTGCAGCTCAGTTGGAAAATGTCCTGAACCACCCGGTGGCTCGCCGGGTTTTTTTTTTGCCTTGATTTTGGGCCCCAGGCCCCCAAAAAGGAAAACCCAAGATGTTCAAAGTGCAAAAAAAACCCCTGCCTTCACCCAGGGAGTCACTGGCCCAGGTCCCCCCCCCACCCAGCCATCCCCCCCTGGTCTCCCCACAACCCAGCACAGCCTCCTTGTGCGCACAAGGGACTCGCTGAGGAGCAAAGGGCCAGAGGGCTCCAGCCAGGCTGGGGCTTGAACCCACAACCTTTGCCACCTAGGGTAGCACCCTTACCACCGGAGTACCAGGGAAGGTTAGAAACTCATGCTTTCATGGGCCCCTTGAAGCGCAGCGGTCAGGCCCCACCATGGAAAGAGCAAGGCGCCTCCCTGCAAAATAGGGAAGGCCAGGACCAGAACTTGGGACCTCTGCACCCACGCTGAGAGGCCCAGCACCATGCACCACAGGGCCTGGCTGGGTCAGACCCTCACTTCTGGGCCCCTTGACTCTTTCCCTGCGGACACGCACTGGCCCCACAACAAGGGGAGTCCCGGGAAGGCTGCAGCCGCAGCCAGCCTCGTGGCCTGGTGGTCAAGGCCCCGTGCTGGAAAGCAGGACCCAGGGGTTTGACTCTGCACAGGGGCAGCAGCCTCTGGCCCCAGCTTTCACTCTTGTTTTCCCCAGTGGCACTTGCCCAGCCGCTGCGAGCCAAGGGCCATCATATTTACCATGGCAGAGAGGACTTGTGCAAGCCGCTTGCCTGTGCTTGAGTCCAGAGAGGTGGGGCTGGAGGCCGGGAGGTCTGCCTTTGCCTTTGTTTGCGGCCATGGGAGCTGCCTGGAAAGACCAAAGCCGCTCGGTACATCCCCCTGGGCTTCTCCACTGCAGGGTCCCAGCTCCTGCACGACCCCAGCCAAGGGGGTGCAGAGAAGGGGGGCTGGGAGGCCTCCAGCCACATGGGAATCGGGACCCCCAGCCCGCGCTGTGCAGCACTGTGCCCCGGCCCCCCGGCTCTGGGTCACACCTGGGCTTGGGGGCAGCAGCGGGCTCGGGCTGCGCTCTGGGAGCTGGACAGCCGTGTCTTGAGGAGTGAGGATATGTGAGGACCCAGGGAAGACGGCCTGCCCAAACACCCTCCCCGGGGCCTGGCTCAGAGCAAGGTCCAGCTGCAGAGCTGCCTCTGGGACCCCAAAAGGCAAAGGGCCACAAGCCGGGCGGCCGCTGGGCCAAACCCGGACCAGCACCCCAGGGCTGCTGTCCTCGTGGAGGGGTCCCAACGCTGCGCACGGACGCCGCTGACCGCCCCAGCGAGCCTGTGCCGGGCGAAGGCGCAGGAGCTGCGCCAGGGGCAGGCCAGCACCCCCGCCCTGGGACGCCCCCCTCCGCCCTGCGCGGGGGCAGAGCCCTGCTCCGACTGCGGGGCGCTGAGCGCGGGGGATCCCCGCCCAGGGCTGCCCAGCAGCTCCTGTGCCCTGCGCTGCGCTGCGCTGGCTGCAGCACCACCTCTGCCAGCCCGAGTGCCCACTCACTCCCCGTGCACCGGGGCAAGGGGGCTGGCAAGGCTGACCATGAGCCACGCGGCAGCGAGCAGGGAGTCTGGCGGTCCCGTCCCCAGGGGCAGCTCCAGCGCCGGGACCCGCTGGACGGCGGGAGCCCCCGCTCCCCGCCCCGGCGGGCTCGCCCCGCACAGCCCGGCCCCGGGGCTGGGGGCGCTCCCGGCCCGGCCCTGTCCCGCCCCCGGCTCAGGCGCTGCCCGGCCCCGGGGCAGCAGGACGCGGCTGCGGGCGGGCGGGCGGCAGGAGGTCCCGGCCTCGGGGGGGCGGGCAGGCGGCTCCGCCCCGCACTCCTCCCGGCCGCCCGCACCTGGCCCTGGCCCTGGCCGGACGCCGGGCGGAGCTCGCTGCCGCACTCCGCGCTGCTCCAGCCGGGCCTCATTAGCGCTAATTGCAGCCCGGGGCGGAGCTGGGCTCAGCGGGCTGCTCCTGCCCGCCGGCTCCGCGCTGCAGCCCCGCCGGGCCGGGAAGCCGTGGCGGCGCGGGGCGGGGGCTGCGCGATGCCCCGGGCACTGGGGCCGGAGAGGGGCTCGGCCCCGGGCAGCAGCGGGCGGTGCCGGAGCCGCCGTGCCGGGCAGGGAGCGCGGGGAGCCCCGCCTGTGCCCGGGGCTGCAGCCGCCCCGGAGCAGCGCGGGGGAAGCCAGGGCGGCGCCGATGGCCTCGTGCCGGGGGGGGCAGGACAGGAGCGAGAGGCTCCTTTGCCAAGCGCCCGGCTCTGAGCAGCGCTTCTCGCCGCCTCCGCGGGGGAGATGACCCCGGGGCCGGCGCAGTCTCCAGGCAGGAGGGTTTGGAGCCGGGAGAAGGCAACCCCTGAGCTGGGCTGGGCTGGGCTGGGCTATGGCTCCGGGACCTTCCAGCCCTGCGGCCGTGGATGATGCTGTGACTATGTGGAGGGGTTGCACAAATGTCTACCCCATGACACAGCAGAGCTGGTGCGTGCAGGGTCTCCACTGGCCGTGCTAGCCCCTCTGGTTGCCCCGAGCCAGGCGCAGGAGCCCTGGGGGTGGGTGGGGTGCACATTGGGTGCACTGGTTGTTGCTGCAGGTTTTAGCAGCAGGAGCTGCCTCCTTCCACAGAGCAGCAGAAAAGGGGTTGCTTAGGCAGGGGGAGAGGAGAGCCCACCTGTGCAGGGAAGCCCACCACAGCAGGCGACACAGGACGTTCAAAGTGTAAAAAAACCCCCTGCCCTCACCCAGGTCCCCCCCCACCCAGCCTTCCCCCCCTGACCTCCCCACAACCCAGCACAGCCTCCTTGTGCGCACAAGGGACTCACTGAGGAGCAAGGGGCCAGAGGGCTCCAGCCAGGCAGGGGCTTGAACCCACAACCTTTGCCACCTAGGGTAGCACCCTTACCACTGGAGTACCAGGGAAGGCTGAGAGCGCCTGCTGCCGTGGGCCCCATGAAGCGCAGCGGCCAGGCCCCGCCATGGAAAGAGCAAGGCGCCTCCCCGCAAAACAGGGGAAGGCAGGGACCAGAACTTGGGACCTGAGCACCCACACTGAGAGGCCCAGCACCATGCACCACAGGGCCTGGCTGGCTCTGGCCCTCACTTCTGGGCCCCTTGACTCTTTCTTTGTGGACACACACTGACCCCACAACAAGGGGAGTCCCGGGAAGGCCGCAGCCCCAGCCGGCCTCTCAAGGCCTGTACTGTCAGGCAGGGTCTGTGGGTTTGACTCTGCACAGGGGCAGCATCCTCTGGCCCCGGCTTTCACTCGTTTTCCCCAGCGGCGCTTACCCACCCTCTGTGAGCCAAGGGCCATCATACCTGCTGTGCCAGAGAGG
This sequence comes from Alligator mississippiensis, assembly GCF_030867095.1. Taxonomy (NCBI): domain Eukaryota; kingdom Metazoa; phylum Chordata; order Crocodylia; family Alligatoridae; genus Alligator; species Alligator mississippiensis. Next base: position 3,095,047 of record NC_081836.1, read on the forward strand.
ACTTGTTCCAGCTGCCTGTGCTCGAGTCCAGAGAGGTGGGCCTGGAGGCTGGGAGGTGTGCCTTTGCCTTCGTTTGCAGCCATAGGGCTGGTAGGAAAAAGCAAAGCTGCACAGCCTGTCCCCCTGGGCTTCTCCACTGCAGGGTCCCAGCTCCTGCGCAAGCCCAGCCAAGGGGTGCAGAGACGGGGGGCTGGGAGGCCTCCAGCCACACGGGAATCGGGACCCCCAGCCCGCGCTGTGCAGCACCGTGCCCCGGCCCCCCGGCTCTGGGTGATACTTGGGCTTGGGGGCAGCAGCAGCCTCGGGCTGCGCTCTGGGAGCTGGACAGCCTGAAGAGTGCGGATATGTGGGGCCCCAGGGAAGACCGCCTGCCCAAACACCCTCCCCCAGGGCCTGGCTCAGACCAAGGTCCAGCTGCAGAGCTGCCTCTCGGGCCCCAAAGGGCCATAAGCTGGGTGGCCACTGGGCAAAACCTGGATCTGCACCCCAGGGCTGCTGTCCTCATAGAGGGGTCCCAACGCTGCGCCCAGGAATTTCTGCCATCCTAAGGCACAGGAACTGCGCAAGGGGCAGGCCAGCAACACCTGCTGTGGGATGCTCTGCTCTGCTCTGCACTGGGGGCAGAGCCCTGCCCTGGCTGTGGGGGGACCGCTGAGCCCCTGGGGACTGATGCTCCCCATTCGAGGCTGCACAGCAGCTCCCCTGCCCTGCGCTGGGTCACGACCACCCATGGTTGCGGGCTGGAGGCAGACCCGCCTGCAGCACCACCTCTGCCAGCCCCTATACCCTGTCCCTGGACAGCTTTGCCCATGCGGGGTTTTACTGTTGTAAAAGGTTTACCTTTTTTCTGCGGAGAACTACGAAGAATCTGCTGTGACCTGCGGGTGCCCTTGCACGCGTCTTTGCACATGTCTAGCCCAGCCGTCTTGGACCTGTTCCGGCGGGCTTTAAACTAGGCTCGTCGGGGGGAGGGGAAGATGAGGGCGGGGGAAGCTGTGGACCACCAAACCATGTGGCACCCACAAGGACAGCCCAGCCTGAAGAAGGAGAACATTGGGAACCTGCAAGCCATGGGGCGGCCAGCAGTACAGCACGGGTAAGCAATAAGCGGGGAAGAAACAAGGGGCACCTTGGGATTCGGAGCGGGGGGGCAGCAAAGGCACCAGTCGCAGGGCTCAAGTGCCTATATACTAATGCTAGGAGCATGGGGAACAAGCAAGATGAACTAGCGCTCCTGCTTGCAGAAAACCTATGACTTAGTGGGGCTAACGGAAACCTGGTGGGATTCGTCCCACAACTGGGCAGTACACATTGAGGGTTATAGGCTGTACAGAAAGGACAGGTCGGGGAAGAAAGGGGGAGGGGTTGCGCTCTATGTCAGTGAGCAATACACATCAACCCTCATCAAGATGGAATCCAAGGATGAGGAAGTAGAGGGATTGTGGGTTAGGCTACATGGAGGTCAGGGAGAAAGGGATTTGGTGGTAGGGGTCTGCTACAGACCCCCACACCAAGGGGAAGAGCTAGGTTCGGGTCTCCTGAGGCAATTCTCGGAGACCATAAAAGCTAAAGAGGCGGTAGTCATGGGGGACCTAAACTACCCAGACATCTGCTGGGAGACGCAGACAGCAAGGTCCCATCGCTCACGCAGGTTTCTAACCTGTGTACAGGACCTCCACCTGACACAGGAGGTGCATGGTCCCACTAGGGGGAATGCCATACTGGATCTGGTATTGGCAACGGGAGATGACATGGTAGCGGACCTCCAGATCGGTAGCCATCTGGGGGACAGTGATCACCTAATAATAGAATTCACCATAAGACGGCGAGTGGGTAAGGTAACTAGTAGGGTGCAAGTGCTAGACTTTAGGAAAGCTGATCTCACTGCACTCAGGCGATTAGTCAAGGACGCACTGCAGAGTAGGAGTTTTGAAGTGATGGGTGCCCAAGAAGGGTGGCTGTGCCTAAAGGAAACGATCCTTCGGGCACAAAGCAAGACGATCCCCGAGCGAGGTAAAAGAGAGAAAGGGGCCAGGAGGCTTCCCTGGCTGACCAGAGAAATCCAGGGCAGCCTAAGGGCCAAAAGGGGAGCACATAAAAAGTGGAAACAGGGTGAGATCACCAAAGATGAATATACCTCCTCTGCTCGTGCTTGTAGGGAGGCAGTTAGACGGGCCAAAGCTACCATGAAGCTGAGGATGGCAACCCAAGTAAAAGACAACAAGAAATGTTTTTTTAGATATATAGGAGTAAAAGGAAGGCCCAGGGAGGAATAGGACCCCTGCTAAATGGGCAGAAACAATTGGTGACGGACAGGGGGGACAAGGCTGAACTCCTCAACGAGTTCTTTGCCTCAGTGTTCCTAAGCGAGGGGCACGACAAGTCTCTCACTGGGGTTGTAGAGAGGCAGCAGCAAGGCGCCAGACTGCCATGCGTAGACCCTGAGGTGGTGCAGAGTCACTTGGAAGAACTGAATGCCTTTAAATCGGCAGGCCCGGATGGGCTCCATCCGAGGGTGCTGAAGGCACTGGCCGACATCATTGCAGAGCCACTGGCGGGAATATTCGAACGCTCGTGGCGCACGGGCCAAGTCCCGGAGGACTGGAAAAGGGCTAACGTGGTCCCCATTTTCAAAAAGGGGAGGAAGGAGGACCCGGGCAACTATAGGCCAGTCAGTCTCACCTCCATCCTTGGTAAAGTCTTTGAAAAAATTATCAAGGCTCACATTTGTGAGAGCCCGGCAGGGCAAATTATGCTGAGGGGAAACCAGCACGGGTTTGTGGCAGGCAGATCGTGCCTGACCAATCTAGTCTCTTTCTATGACCAGGTTACGAAACGCCTGGACACAGGAGGAGGGGTGGGTGTCGTATACTTAGACTTCAGGAAGGCCTTCGATACGGTATCCCACCCCATACTGGTGAACAAGTTAAGAGGCTGTGACTTGGATGACTACACAGTCCGGTGGGTGGCGAATTGGCTGGAGGGTCGCACCCAGAGAGTCGTGGTGGATGGGTCGGTCTCGACCTGGAAGGGTGTGGGCAGTGGGGTCCCATAGGGCTTGGTCCTTGGACCGATACTCTTTAATGTCTTCATCAGTGACTTGGACGAGGGAGTGAAATGTACTCTGTCCAAGTTTGCAGATGACACAAAGCTATGGGGAGAAGTGGACACGCCGGAGGGCAGGGAACAGCTGCAGGCAGACCTGGATAGGCTGGACAAGTGGGCAGAAAACAACAGACTGCAATTCAACAAGGAGAAATGCAAAGTGCTGCACCTAGGGAGGAATAATGTCCAGCACACCTACAGCCTAGGGAATGACCTGCTGGGTGGCACGGAAGTGGAAAGGGATCTCGGAGTCCTAGTGGACTCCAAGATGAACATGAGCCGGCAGTGTGACGAAGCCATCAGAAAAGCCAATGGCACTTTATCGTGCATCAGCAGATGCATGACGAATAGGTCCAGGGAGGTGAAACTTCCCCTCTATCGGGCGCTGGTCAGACCGCAGTTGGAGTACTGCGTGCAATTCTGGCCGCCACACTTCAAGAAGGATGCGGATAACCTGGAGAGGGTCCAGAGAAGGGCAACTCGTATGGTCAAGGGCCTGCAGACCAAGCCCTACGAGGAGAGACTAGAGAAACTGGATCTTTTCAGCCTCCGCAAGAGAAGGTTGAGAGGCGACCTTGTGGCTGCCTATAAGTTCATCACGGGGGCACAGAAGGGAATTGGTGAGGATTTATTCACCAAGGCGCCCCCGGGGGTTACAAGAAACAATGGCCACAAGCTAGCAGAGAGCAGATTTAGACTGGACATTAGGAAGAACTTCTTCACAGTTCGAGTGGCCAAGGTCTGGAACGGGCTCCCAAGGGAGGTGGTGCTCTCCCCTACCCTGGGGGTCTTCAAGAGGAGGTTAGACAAGTATCTAGCTGGGGTCATTTAGACCCAGCACTCTTTCCTGCTTATGCAGGGGGTCGGACTTGATGATCTATCGAGGTCCCTTCCGACCCTAACATCTATGAATCTATGAATCTATGACTAGAGGGAGCCCCGGGAGAGGCTGGCACGGTGGGTAGCCTGCTCGGAAATGCCGGCACTGAGTTCTCACTCGACTGGAGCAGCTCCAGGGCTGCGGGGAGCTCCCCAGAGCCAGCAGGTTAAAGCCTGGCTTTGTCTTGTGCATCCTGGCTGCACACGGATGTAGCATGGATGCTGTGGCCCTGGGTGGAGAATCACTGTGCAAAACAAACAGTTGCAGGCCACTCTCATGCACGCGCACACCCACTCTTTCAAGCATGTTCGCGCACACATGCACATGCATGTACGCTCATGCACACCCATGTACTTGTGCTCATGCACATATCCACACACATACTCATGCATGCATGCACTTAAGTGTGTGCACACATACACATACCCCCATACACACACACAACCTTTGCAGGCACAGGCCACTCCTGTCCCATCCCAGCATGTGCTGGTGCTGCCTTCCAGCCCCTGAAAACACCTGGGGGGGAAGGGGGGACGTGAGGCTGATCCAACCACATGTGGACACCTCTGTCCCATAATCCAGCCACATGGGGGGATCCCCAAAATCCAGCTATATTAAAGGGGGGGGGCTTATCCAGCCACATTAAAAGGAGAGCCACCTCTCCCCCTGATCCAGGCACATGGGGTGGTCAACACCCCATAATCCAGCAACATTAACAGTGCCTCTGTGTGTGTGTGTGTGTGGGGGGGATACACTGTGGGGGGCATTAACCCATAATCCAGTAACGTTTTTTTGGTGGGTGATCCAGATCCATGGGGCATAACCCAGCCAGGTTTAGAGATAGGGGTTTAACCCCTTAAACAGTCACATTGGCCAGAGGGTTAATTTATAACCTGGATATTTTTTGCAGGGGGTGGGGGGGACCACATAATCTGGCTACACTAAGGTGGGGAGAGTGTCAACCCCATATTCTACCTGCATTACTGCGGGGCGGGGCGGGGCAGAGCCAGCCCCATAGCAGGAGCAGGGGAGGCACCCCATAATTCAGACACATTTGGGGTGGGGAAGACCCTATAATTCAGCCATGCTGGTGCAGGGGCTACCTACCCTCCCTTAAAGCAGCCACACTGTGGGGGGATGGTTATGCTATAACCCAGACACGTGGGGGGCACGCCATAATGCAGCCACCTTAAGAACGGGGGGGATGGGTCACCCCCAATCCAGCAAGCTTGGGGCTGACTCTAAACCAGCCACATGGGGGGCACCTCAAATCCCCCTGCATTAATGATGGTTGGGGGGGGGCCTGGGCCAGCCTCGCAGAGGTAAGCACCCCATAAATCCAGCAATGTGGGGGGGGATGCCCCCCTCCACCAAAATAGCCACATCTGGGGGAGGGGACCTATAATCCAGACACTTTTTGTGGGGTACCCTGTAATGTTAAGGGTTTTTTTTTGGGGGGGGGGTGTTAATCCACCCATATTAAACTGTGTGTTGGGGGGAGATCATTCCCATAACCAGCCACACTATTGATGGGGATTAACCCATAATCCAGCCAGATTTTGTGGGGGGCACCCCCTAATCCAGCTACATTAAGGGGTCTTGGGAGGGGTATTAGGGGTAGGGGGAATGGCCCTGATCCAGCCCCTTTTGGTTTGGGGCTGGAGCCAGGACCGGCTGGTTGTGTCTCCAGCTCTGCCACTGTCATGCTGCTGTCCCTAGTCACGTCCCTTTGCCAAGCTGCACAGCTGTCTCTTGGGCCCACCAGCCCATGTTTCTCCTGGTGCTTCTAACCCAGTAGCATTGGAGCCAGGGAAGGGACGGGTCCCTCTAGTTACCCAGGTCCGTGCTGTCCTGCTGTAGCAGCCCGAGACAGGACATGGCTCAGTAGACCGTGGGTCTGACCCTGCCGCCAAGTGGGCGGATGCCAGGGACCAGCAGCTGCTGCCATACTGGGGCACCTGGTCCCAGCAGAGCACAAGACCCCTGCAACAAGGACTGACAGCCACGGGGAGCTGCAGTACATCCGAAGGATGCCGACAGCCACGTCTGTGGTCAACGGGCCGCGAGCTCAGTGTCTGCAGCCCGTTCCACACACACTAATGGAGGTCTGTTCCTGCCGACTGGTCAGGGCCCTTCCTCAGCAGGGATGAAGGCGCAATGCCGAATGAGCTTGGGGGGCTGCAGACAAGGACACGGCTCCGGCTGGGCCACGGCAGGAGCTGGCAGAAGCTCCCCCCAGGCCCTCACTGCGACAGGCTGGCAGGAGCTCTTCTACCACCGAGGTGCAGCTGCCAAACCTCGCTGCTCTTGCTTTAACAGGCACTGTCCTGGCAATCACCCACTTAGCCGGGCCACAAAGCAGCTGAATCGGAGCATCAAGGGCTTCACAGATTGCCCAGGCCCCGGCCGGGGCCTCTGAGGAGGGCTGTAGGTAGGACATATCTGATGGATGGGAAGCAGGATGGTGGGGAAAGGTTTGGGGGTTCAATAGGGTTTAGAAAATAAGGGGATTTATTTAATCTAGGTCTGAGCCTGGTGGGGCAGGGGGGGCTCCTTACAGAAATACATTTGTACATCATTTCATTTAAATAACCGGCTGGCAAAGCCGGAGCGAGCCAGGGGCTCCCCCGTGCGGCACCCGGTCACTCGGGCGGGTCCTGGCCCTCGGTGGTGGGTGGCGGCGCCTCTGCCAAGGGCGCCTGCACCTCGGCCCCGTCCCGGGCGCGGAAGAGCAGCTCCCCGGACTGGATCACCTGCTCGGCCTGCCAGGTGGCGGCGGCGCCGTACTGCTGGTAGAAGTCCGTGTCGGCCTGGAACATGACCAGGGCCTGCGCCGTGTGCATGCGCACGTGCTGTGCCAGGCTGTTGGCGTCCAGGAACTTCTCCCCGCATGAGTCGCAGGCGTAGAGGATCTGGGTGTTGGGGTCTGCAATAAGATGGGGGCAGAGTGGCTCAGACGTGGCGGGAGGTGCCCACCACATTGGCGCTCGGGGTGGGTGGGGAGGGGCCCAGATGGCAGAGGCTCTGCGGTGCCACGAAGTAAACCCAGAGGCCTCCCACAAAATGCACAGGGGCTTTCTGAGCTCTCTGCCATGGCTCTAGCATCTTCCCAGTCAATAACACAAGTGAATGCCAAGAGGCGACATTTTCCGAGGGGGCTGCGAGTCTAACGAGGCTGAGAACCTCTGCTCCCGGGAACAGCTCTGTGGGGCAGACTGGATGCATGGAGAGCCCCAGCACCCGGCGAGCTCACCCCAGCCACGAGGTCCCTTGGCAAAGCCCCAGGCAGGGACACCCCTGCGGGCAGTGCAAGCAGCTGATCGCACCTGTCACAAGCACGCGGGGCCTGCAGCCTCGCCAGGACCTGGCTGATGGAGAGTGCAGCTGGAGACGTCCTGCGTCTACCCTGCGTGCTCCAAACCTTCCCGAAGGCCCTCGCCGCACAGTGAGCCCGAAACCTGATGGGGTGAAACCCCTTCGGAGGCACCGGCTCCCACGTCCCAGCACCTGGGCAGGTCTGGGGCAGGAGGTGGAAGGAGCTCGGGGGGTTTACTCCTTTAGTGCAGGGTCTCCCGGCTACACGAAGGTCCCCCCTGAGCCCACGCCCCTTGGCCTCCACACGAAGCCTCACCTGCCTCCTGCACCTGCTTTACCGCCTTCGTTATCTCTGCTTTAAGTGCTTCAGTCTCATCTGCTGTCACGGCGGCTGCCACAGGGACCACTGTGGTTTGGGGGAGGAAAGTAAACGAGACTGCGCGTGCTCTCCCAGCTTGTCCCCAGTGCTTCACCCCAGCCCAACACGGCCTGGGCCATTGCTACACCAGGCCCTGTCCCCCGACACCCCAGGACAAGCTAAGCACAGCCGCCCCAATGAGGCGCCTCCCTGACTCACCCGTCAGCTGCGTGACCGCCGTGGCGGCCAGTGCCTCTGTGGCTAAAGTGACCATGTCATCCGAGGCCACCGTGACTATGTTGACCTCGTCGCCCTCCTCCGTCTCCAGCAGCTTCATGCCGGCCTTGCCCTGGTGCACGGTTTTGACGTGGGAGCGCAGGTTGTCCACGCGGTTGAAGCCTCGGCCGCACTTGTCACAGAGGAACGGCTTCTCCCCTGCTTGGGACAAAGCCCCCCCGTCAGAGTTAGCTTGGAGACAACGTGCCCCTGGGGGCGCGGGGTAGGGGGCAGCCCCGGGCCAGGGCCACGGAGCTGGTGGAGGCGGGGCGGCAGGACGCACCGGTGTGGATGATGATGTGCTTGGAGAGGTCCCCCACGTTGACAAAGGCCTTGTTGCACACGGTGCACTTGTGTGGCCGGATGTTGTCGTGGTGCCGGATGTGGTTGGCCAGCTGGCTGGACTGCACGAACCTGGGGGAGACGAGCCGGGGGGGCCTCACAGGGAGCGGCGGGAGCGGGGCCGTCGCTGGGCCCGGTGGGCAGAATGTGGCATCCCCTGGGCCTTCCCCAAGGCCGGGGAGAGCTGGGGGCTTGAGCCCTCCGGCCTGTTCACGGACAAACATCTCGCCCTGCAGCCCTGGGCTTGCTATAGAGCCCCGGGAACAGAAGGAAACTCACCACCTCCCTCTGCCCAGGTCTCTGGTCACTGAGCAGAGCAGGGCCCTGGGCTGAGCCTAGGACGATGTATGAGGGGACGATGGAGCTAACGGCCCCCACACAGCCGCTAGCTGGGCCTGAGGGCTGACAGCCTGCACACCTGACTGATTTGAGACCTGGAGTCGCGCCACGGGGGCTGGGGAAAAGACTGGCTGCCAGACAGCAAGGGTCAGAGCCCCTTTGTGCGCAACTTCCTGGGACAGGCAGCAGTGAACCCCTTCAGCACGACAGAGCCATTTTGTCACCCCACGAGACAGGAGGCTTTTCAGTGACAAGCTCCTAGGATGTCCTGGGCCAGGCCGGTGTCGTCCAGCCCCCAGCTCCTCTTTAATTCAACCATCCCTTCAAACCCGCTGGTGCCAGGACCTGGCGCCCGCATGGAGCTGCAGGACAGGACTGAAGTGGGAATGGGGGGCCGAGGGTGGTGTGGGGCCAAAGCCGAGCCACGTTCCTATCAGCTGGGCCGAGGCCAGGGGCCTCTTCCAGGGGTCCTCACCTCTTGCCGCAGCGCTCGCACACGTACGGCTTCTCCCCCGTGTGCTGACGCACGTGAGCGATCAGCGAGCTCGCTTGAGTGAAGGCCTTCCCGCAGATCAGGCACTGGCAGGGCTTCTCGCCTGGGGGTGAAAGGGGCAGGACAGTCAGGGCAGGGCAGCCGCAAGCACCAGCCTCCGGGATGGAAGAAGGGGGGCAACCAACACAGAGGCCTTGGAGACCAATTCGTGTTCCCATCTCAGTCAGACAGGAGCAGTGGATAAAAGGGACGGGCACCAGTGAGTGGGGGAGTAGACACTGGGATAGGCAGAAGTGTTATAGCCAGGACCATGTGGCCACTCAGCCCTTCGATGGGGAGGACTCAACAGCACTGCTCCTTGATCTACCATCAACATGCTGTAACATGCTTGTAGCATTGGCCTGACGGTGAAGCTGAGACGCGCAAATGGGTGTTCCCGGGCTGGCTGCTCACCAAGGTACTGCTGTGCCCCAAAGGCAGAGCCTCCTGTTCCTACATGGAGGGTGACCATACGCTCTGGCGATGGGCAGCAGGAGGACACCCCGGGGGAACACGGTGGGATAGAGCGAGTCCATCTCCGTGAGAGGAGCGTATCAGCTCGTGCCCCACGTCAGGCACGGCCGGCCCAGCCTACCTGTGTGAATGCGGACGTGTCGCTGCAGGGCCCCAGGGTCGGCAAACTGCCTCTGGCAATGCACGCACACGTAGGGCTTCTCGCCGCTGTGGATGCGCAGATGCCTCTTCAGGTTCCCTTGGAGAAGCCAGACAAGAGGGATTATAGATTGTAAGGGCTGGAAGGGACCTTGCAAGATCATCGGGTCCAGCCCCCCTGCTGCACTAGGCAGGAAAGACAACCGGGGTCATGTGTGTGTGTCTCTGCATCTGTGTGTGTCTTGGCCTAGCACTGTGGACTGCGATGGGGCCCTACCCTGGTAGAGCACAAGCAGCACTCACCAGTGCAACAGGAGCTGCGTGCAGTCCAGCAGGAAGCGCAGCCAGGAGAGACGGCTGCCCGCCACCCAACGGCAACACGGGGGAAAGCTGCCCTACTTGGATTGCAACGTGTCACAGGCTGCAAGCCCTCGGCATTCGGCTTTGGACACGCCAAGACAGCCGGAGCGTTTTGCATTTAATGTCCCTGCAGTGCTCTGATCGAACGGGCTGGGCTGCCAGCTCCCGCGCTGCTAGCTTGAGCCTGGCCATATTTGGTATCCTCCTTCCAGCTCAGCTCTCAGAGTCAGGTCATGCCACGGGAATCTCCTCTGCTGCTTAAAGCAAAGGCATGAACCCTTCAGGATCTGGCGGAAAACCTCGCAGCGGGAGGGCTCGGATGCCAGAAGGCAAATATGAAAACCCTCAGATTCGGCTTAAAAACTCGCGAGAGTCTCAGGACAGTGCATCTTGTGACTTGTCGAGGCTGGTCTCGTGGCTCTTGAAGAGCCGGGCCTGCGATACGGAAGAGGGCACCAGCTATGCCTCTGCCACCTGAGGGCAAGGGAATAACTGCCAATAACACCAGTACGATTTGCAGCAGTGCCCCCACAGCTCCTCCTGCAGAACTGTTCACCGCACATGGCACTGCCTTTCCCAACAGGGAATGCTCACGAGCCCCCGAGCCCAGGGATGCCGTGTCGCCACCGAGCGCCTGGCATGCACCAAAGGAGCCCTGGTCTGGTCTCGACCTACACACTGAAGCCCCCATCCAAGGCTGGGCCTGCTGATCTGTTGCCTCTGCTCGGGGTGATGCTGTCTGCAAAACCCAGGAGACCCTGGAGCTGCTCCCCCCCCACTGCACCCGTCCCTACTTCCTCCCCGCCCGGGGGTACCTGACGTGGTGAACTGCTTGCCACATTCGCGGCACTTCAAGGGGCCATCAGCAATGTGAATCTTCAAGTGCGCCTTCAAGTTTCCCACCTGCCGGCAGACAAGACAGGTCCCTTCAGCCTGGCTGGGCCTCTGGAGTGGAGGCACGCTGTGTCAGACCCTGCCCGCTCTGCCCCATGCACATGGGGGGCACAGTGCTGGTAACAAATGTCTCGGGGCAGCAGAGATGGGACATCCGCTCACACGCACTCACCAGCCGGGGTTACAGTGGCAGGACCAAAGCTTCCCAAATGCTGGAGTGGTGGCTGATGGGGGTACGGGGATGGGCCGGGTTGAACTGTCCCCCTACTCATCACCGGCTTCCGCACTGCTGAGGCAGCAGGATCAAAGAGCTCGGAGGCCAGTCAGGAAACCCTCAAATTATCCTTGGCTCCATCACCATCTTGCTTGGACACCATGGGCAAATGAGCTTCCCCTCCCTGGCCCTCAGCTTTCCCATCTGTACAATGGGGATAGAGAAGCCTCTAACAGCATTAGGCATTTAAGTGCCCAGATACCAAGGGGACGGGAGAGCAGGAGGAGCCTGGGGAAGCCTTCAGTCAAGGCCTGTTTGGAGGGTAACAGTGTGATCTTGTCTAGCTGTGCTGTTCTGTTTCTCCTGGAAAGGACCGTGACACTTCCCTCCAGCCCGCCAGCCTTCCCTTCAACCAGTGGGAGATGCCCAGGGGAGGATACACACACGAGGTGCAGAGAGTGAGGACCTAAACATCTGGCAAGAAGGCAGCTTCAAAGGGTTTTGAGATACCCAGCTACAGGCTTAGAGCCAAACACAGCCTCAGTCATGCCAGCCATCACCCATGGCACCCGGTGGCCTGACACAGCCTCCTGAAGCCCTCTCTCCACGGGCCAGGAAGCAGCCCTGAATGGAGGTGCAGCCCAAGCAGAGTCAATGCCCGGAGCTCACGCCTGCTTCTGCCGAAAGCAGCCAAGCACATTTTGTGACAGCAAGGACTGGAGGGGACGTCTATCCTCCCTGGGGGCTGGGTGCAGCCCTCCAGGTCACGGCAGACTGCCCGAGGAGCCCCGAGGGCTGAGCACCCTCCCCCCACACACACCTGATTAAACTTTTTGTCACAGTGCGGGCACTTGTGCTCCTTGTCGGTGTCGTGGGTCTCCAAGTGGCGCATCTTGGAGGTGGGGTCGGAGAAGGAGCGCCCGCAGTAGTCGCACTGGTAGGGCTTCTCGCCGCTGTGCACCAGCTGGTGCCGCTTGAGGTTGCCCGAAGTAGTGAAGAGCTTCCCGCAGTCATCGCACCGGTACTTGGCCTCCCCCGTGTGCCGCTTCTTGTGCAGGTTCAGCAGGCTGATGAGGCGGTAGCTTTTCCCACACTCTTCACAGCCGTAGGGCTTCAGAGGGCTACAAGAGGGATGGGGCGGGGGTGAGGGACCCTGGGGGCAGCTGGAGGAGAGCTAGCCCACCCTTCTCCCTGAGGAGGTCTTGAGATTGCCCACAGTCTGAGCATGCAGAGCTGCAACGCTGCCCTCCTCTTAGGAGCCATCACAGCTACGTGGTGGAGAGGGGAGCTGGGCTGAACAGTGAGACGTTGAGCAAAGGACACAGCAGAACCACGAGAAGGAGAACGAGGCAGAGTTCTCCAGTCAGGGCCCCGTGTCCCTTGCAGTAAACCAGGGCTACGGCCCACGAAATGGCACCTGGATCCTCCGCCACAGCTTCACGTCTACTGAGGACAGGAAGGCTTTAAAGGTGCCAGTGCCCTGTAGGGCAGCCCCTGTACTTGGTATCTGGATATCAGAGCTAACTGCGCACTAAAGTTTCCTACGTGGAAGATTCCAGGATTGACAGAGCAAATGAGACCATGGGCACCGCCAGGGCATGGGGAAGATACAGAGGTTTGCAGTTGGGCAGGGAACTGTTAGGATCTTTTGGTATAAGAGTCTGGGATCACAGGAAAAAGCCTGCCGGCTGCATGCTTCTGCTTCAATAATAAGCAGGAAAAAAATCACTCAGCAGGGCTGACATTTCAGGCTGTATCATTACACCGAAAAATCAAAGTCCCACTGGGACCAAAGGAGCCATTCACACCTCTCGTTTATTCTTCCAAGCTGCCTGCAGACTCAGGAAGATGACACTGCCTATTTCCTCTCAGCTCCTGGTGCAAATCTACTGTTTACTCTAAAGGGTGAAAGCTGTGGTTTTGGATCATCCGCGGATGGGCTGTGCCAGCCACGCAACTGCCACGGCCACGGGACTGCCAGCCCAGAGGAGAGGGCACGGCGCTGTGGTGGACAGCAGCTGAACTTCATACCGACAAAAACCCCATGTTTTCCCTGGTCAACTTCTTGCTCTGGCTGCTTTATGGGCTTCTGCTGCATTAGGGGACTCATGCAGGAGGGTGGGGGAAGGCAGCATGGAGACAAGGAAGGGCATGACAAGAGAATAAGAGATGTACATGGTGCATCACTGTGGATATTACACCTGGAGCGAAGTGCCCTTCAATCTGGCTGCTAGGTTCCCTGTATCCCTCCCCAGCACCTGGGTCACAAGAGGGCCTCCCGTACCTGTGTGTCTTCTCGTGGGCTTTGCAGGCGGCCGGGTCCGAGAACGCTTTGTTACACTCCCTGCAGGAGAAGGGCTTTTCCCCCGTGTGGATGCGGATGTGCCGTTTGAAGTTGCCAGTGTGTGTGAACTCCTTGCCGCAGTCCTGCGAACAGACGTGCAGAACAGAGCAGTGCCTACGGAGCCCCGTGCGACCCAGGGACGGAGCGGGGAGCTGCTCCCCGACTTGCCTTACCTCACACTTGTGTGTGACCGAACCGTATGCTTTCGACTCTGTTCTGTCGCTGTAGGTGCCTGATCGCAGCAGCCTGGCTTCCCCCGAATTCTCCAGTCCAGAGTCTGTGCCCCCGGATTCGTTATCCTCCGGGCTGTCTCCATTTGCTAATCTTGATGGCTCGTCCTCTGGGATTCTTCCTTCCTCCTCTTCCTCTCCTGTCGTCTCCTCCTCTTCCTCCTTCCCCTCCAGCTCCACTTCCATTTCTGCAGAGATTTAAGATACAGAGGGCTGCTGAAATCTAGAAGGTGAGGTGGGAGACAAAAATCCTACTGCAGCATTTCAAACTGTGGATAAAACGAGCTTATACACTGAGGAGATAAACGAGTGAGGAGCAAAAGGTCAAGGGAATGAAAGCACCCCCCCCTCCTCATGGAAAAGAAGGGGCACACAAGGGCCCTGAACTACGGTGCATCCGAGCTGCTGCGGCCTTCTTCTGGAATCAAATCATTCGGGGCTTTGGCTGTTGCACTGGATGAAAACGCACAAACTTTGACAACCTGTTTAGTCGACACCTATTTCCTGCCAAAGGTTTTGGTGGAAATTTTTCAACTGACAGCACATGATGTTATTCGACATGTAGCTATCCTAACAGATGGATGATGGGATAGGAGGTCACTTCTGCACATCTACACTTGGAAGGGACTGAAAGGCTCTGCAGGCTGACAGCTGTGTGATGGCCCTATGCAGTGGAGTCTGAGGACAGGTGAAGTCTTGCTCTCAGTCTACAAGAGCTTTTAGGTCACCACAGCCGCCACCCGCTAATGCACTTGTGGCAGCCTGGAGCAGAGCTTCCACGCACCGATGGACCAAGTGAACACGATACTGTTAGGTCAGGGTTGGGACACTGGATAGGATGACATGTGGAAGCCTGAGATGCTGCTGCCTGTGGGATGTCCTTCTACAGACACAAGTGCCATCATTCTTTGGGCAACACTTGTGAGGCTTGCAAAAATGCAATTTATATGGCCATGCATGACTCCTATCTGCCCCCTTGTGCTGAAATCACTGTACTCGAGGAAGATGGGAGCATTGCTGTTGCTTTAAAACCAGCGTACAGGAATTTGGGGCTTCTGACCCAGCCAGCTTCTACCAAAGTAAAAACAAGCAGGAACTCATGTGAGCCCTCTGTGCCCTTCTGGTGTGTGTTTATGCCCAGCAGGGAAAGGGAAGGAAACGGGACTCAGGGAACAGGGCCACTTAAATCCAGACTTAATGTGCTGCAAAGAACAAGAAAGACCTGCAAGAGCTTGAACAGACTGATAACTTATCTAGAATCAACACAGCTCCTCTAAGCACCTCCAGCTCCAACTGGGACGTAGCTCTGCAATATCTAACAATGCCTGGGGTTTCACGAAAGCTGTCCAGCAGCAGTAAGGTGAAGGACCATGTTTCCTCCTCATTAATACCACGGGGACCCAGGTGCCCTGAGTACACACACACACACTGGGGATATTCCCCCCTTTCAAAAATGGTGCACCTCCGCTACCATCCAGGTCCTGGGTTTGCAAATGCAAGGTCCTGCACTATGAAAATGAAGCCTTCCCAACTGCAAACCCAAGCTGTGGCTCAGCCCAAAATGGCCCAGGCTGCAGGGATCCACTGTGCGGGGCACCAGCCTGCGCTGGCTGCATAGGGGAATCCCTCTCCCTGCTGGATTTCACCTCCTGTGGCATGGCGCTTCAGCCTATTCCCTGTGAAGATGACAAGGAAGCCTGATCCATCCCTCTGGGCTGAGGAAGGTAGCGGGGAAGAAACAGGGCCTAAGAGGGGAAGCTCCAAAAGCATCAACCACCACCCGGTGCCCGATGCAGATCTGCACCTTGCTCCGATCCTCGGGAAGAGCAGCCCCTGGCAGCTGGGCTGATGTTGCTCGGCTTCGTGTCCTCCAGTGGCAGGTGACTGGGGATCTCCTCTCTCATGGGATCTTCTACACCTAGAAACAACGAAGAGAAAGTCTGAACCATTCACCTTCATGCTTGGGGCAGGCTGTGGGAACACGGCCATCAGACTCGAGTTTCTCAGGATGGTTTTGAGGGAAAGGGAGTGCGCAGGTGAATACGCAGCAGGAGGGAAGGCAAGTGGAAGCCTGGAGCCGCGAAGCTTCCCAATGCTGACCTGTTCTGCTGGTCGCCTTGCTGCCGCCGTCCTCAGTCTCCTCCTTCGCCTCCGTTGCAGCCTCTGCTGTTTTCACCTTCCCTTGTCTGTCAGATGCAACTTGCGTGGCACGGTCGAGGTTGCCCAGCAGCTCTGCTGCTGCTTTCCCTTCCCCAGCTGTTTTTTCATCCCCTACCAAGAGAAGCACAGCCAGGCAAACCACTCTTTATACGTATAGTTATATGGCGGCTTGTTCTCTAACACAGTTCACCCAGGACACGGAGCAACCGGGGAGCACAGCCTATAGTAACCTGCGGCACAAACTGCCTTGAAGTCCTATGAGCAAATACTCACAGTGAGAAAAGAAAGGGCACAAGAGTTATTCAGTATTAAAGTGACCTGCTGGTGCCATACACAAGGATTGGACAGACGTATAAACCCCAGCTCCATCTGGGCAGGGATAGCTAGAGGGAGTACATCTAGCCTAGACCAAGCCAGGGTACCTGGGCCCCTCTCAGACTGACCTGGCCTCAGCAGGACTTGGTCTGCACCAAATCCCCGCACCACTGAGCTGGGCAGGCTGGCAGGGCAGCCCCCTTCAGCTGCAGCTGATGTTCAATGCGTTATACACTTGTGGTGCTAGTGTCCACGTGCATGGCCTGGAAACAACCCGCTCACTGTAACAGGGCAGAGTTCAGTGCCCCCTTCCTTTCTTTTACCCTTCCTTTGGGAGGGAGGGAGGGGTCTTTACTGACTACCTAAGCACTGGTCATCTATGGGACACTGTATTAGAACAGCAAGGAAAACATCAGGATGAAGACAGATGAGTATTTAGTCTCTCCTCCTCCTGCTGAAGGGCCCTTTTGGCAACAAGCTGAAGTCAGGAGAGACCCAGCAGGAGCGGGGAGGTGCGTGGAGTCTTCATACCTGTCACGGCAGGAGGCTCTTGGCTTTCTGCTGGCACGGTGAGAGACTTCAAGGCGTTGCAAGCATTGACGATTTCCTGCATCTGGAGGAAGCCTGCAACTGCCAGCACATCCTCTACATTCTCAGGGCTGAGGCTCAGCTTCGCCGTGTACATGAACTCCAGGACCTGGCCGAGGCCTGCAGAAGGAGAGAGCCAGGGGCAAAACCACCCCCGGGGCCAAGATGAGTGGCCACTGAAAGAGCAGATTAAGAGGCCAGCATCTTAGAGGCTGCATCCTTTAACCCCACATACACAGAAATCACTCAGACTTCTCCCACACTTCATTTCTAGGTGAGAGCAATGAACAACAACCCCGAGTCTGAACTACTTCTTCTTCCTACTAATCTAGCAACGGGGAGATGCATAATTTTTGCAGGCTGACATAAGTGTGCTATGGGTTTTAGCCAGGACGAATGATTAATCATGTATTATTTATTTCTTTATCCATGTGACGTATGCCAGTAAAGGTCACAGCCGCTTACAGCAAGAGAAACAGAGCAACTTAAAAGGACAACTAGCAAAAAATAAAATCCTCAAGTCAAGCAGAGGCCCACGACAACATCTTGGCCTTGCTTTGGTTGTTCAGTGCCTGCCCAAACAGAAGGGCCCTGCAGTGCTTCTGAATGGTGCCCAGGCCCAGGCTCTGGCAGCCTCATGAGAAGGAAGGATTTCCGGAGCTGAGGAGCAGCTGCTGAGAATGACTTCCCACGCACCATCACCAAGGCGCTTGCAGGAGTGGTGCTCGGCTGCCCTTAGGGACCGCGACAGGGGGTGAAGGAGAAGGCAGTCAGGCCACTTAGGGTCTTCTGGTCAAAACCAATGCCTTGATTTGAGCCTGGCAAAAACCACCAGACTGGGTGTGGGGAGAAGGGGTTCAGTATGTAACACCAGTACAGACCCCAGGTACAACCCTAAGCCATTATTTCATCTCCTTGTGCTATCAATTCCCATCTGTAAGACAGGCATGAGGGCTCCTCTTTCCTCCCACTTGTTGTCTCTTGTCTGGAAGCTCTTTGGGGCAGGGGCTGCTGCCCATACTAGTAAATTCTTTCCACCATTTCTGAGTAAACACTAGAAGAAGAGTGCAGTGATTAATGCCCTGTTCTGCTAATGCTGTTAACTTTCAGATGCAATGAGTAGCATTCTCATCACCCACTCCACGTTCCCAGACGGAGGAGACGTTTATATGGATAACTGGGATATCTGGGGTCAGGGCTGTGGACACGAACAGCTGTGGAAGAGAGAAAAGCCCCACACTTCAAAGTATAAGACAATCTCTATCTATTTGTAGAAGAATGTAATAAGGCTTGATTGTCCTGCTGCAGGATGCTCATGCCAACATTGGGGCTGGTGCTCTCTGATACTGGAAGGTCTTCAGGCTCAAGCCAGCCTGTCCATAGGTTCAGGAGAGCTGTCACAATCTCCATTTTGGCCTCACTGGTCTCTAGGCCGTAAGGAACATTTTAAACCAGACTCTAAGCTGGTATCAATTGGCCCAGCTCCACTGACATCCATGGGGCTACATAGATTTACACTGGCTGAGAACGCAGCCTGTTGCTCAGCTCCGTGGCTGCAGCCCTGGCCTCTCCCCGCCTACCTGCTGCATTGCTGATGTCCAGGTGCACCACGTCCTTCTGATCCACAAAGAGCATCCTGAAGTACTCGCTGCAGGCTGCCAGCACTGCCTTGTGAGCCTTGAAGTCAATGCCGTCCACCACGAAGGTGCAGTCGCACAGCAGGCCCAGCTGCCTCTGCTGGTTCAGCTGCTCCAGGACCTGCTTGCTGTGATGGGGGAAATCCATAGCTGAGGAGAGAAAGCAAAGCCATGTGGGCACGGCTGGACCTAGGACTCTGCAAAGAGGGGGAGCAGCTAGCGAAGTGCATTCACAAACACCCTAACGTGGCACAAGTAAAGCAGGGGTATGAGGGCACTGCCAGTGCCCAACCACCGCAAGGGGAGGAGGTTGTTGTTAGGATATATTCAGAAGATCCAAAGGACTGAAATACCCATCTATATCTTAAAGAAAAAAATCCTTGTAAATAATTCACACCCATCATGCTGTGCATCCCGGTAGCCTATGTAACTGCATGCACTTCATCTCCTCCCTCCAAGCGAGTCTCTATGGCTGCATCTAAAAACCTGCATTAGAAGAACCCTGCGTTTTCCAAATCATGCACTCAGGAGTTAGGAAAGGCCTGATTTAAGGTTGCCCATGAGAAATTATTTCAAGCCCCATGCTCGCAGTCATTAATCACAGGACCCCAGGGCCTGAGCACAAGGGTGGCAATTATATTTGCTCCTGATTCAATGTGTGGTGCTCAGCTCTCTGTAGCCCACCCCCGTACACCGAATATGAAATCTTGGGCACTCCTATGACATTTTCAAAGAGACGCCCCTTTGAGAAAAGGCAGCGCCGCTCTGCTGCTGCACGCCTGCGGTTCTGAGGCGCAGAGAGATCGTTTTCCAACGACTGGACAAAACTCTTAAGTGCGCTCTCACTGTTCAATTTGTGAAGTCCAGGGACTGATTTTTCCCACCCCCCAAAAACTGTTCCATGTTTTTACAGTACTTTATAGAGGTCTTGCAGCACAGCCCCAATTGGCTCTGGTTGCAGCGGGAGGCTCTCTGCACTTCTGCGAGTCTAGCCCCCGAAATCTCACGGCCTCTGGTGCTAAAACCCTTTCTTTGGGTCCAGTCCTTACTGTCCCCAGAACGGAGCAGGAGAAACAGCATCAAGGCCCACAGCTACTGAGCAGGTGGCACAGGGAATCCTCCGTCTCCTTGCATGCAGTCCCAAACTTGAGAGGGTTTCAGCTACCCCAACCACGCTGCCTCACGCAGCAGATAAGCTTTAAGGAGCAGTCACCCGAGCTGATCGTTATGCTACAGAGCAGATGAACACCTAGCAATATCCCGAGCAGCCCAAGGGCGGGGGCAGGGAGGTTGGTGTTGGAGTACGTGGCTTGTCTTTAAATAACTTGCAGAAGCAATTCTTGCAGAGAGAGGTGTTTTTAGCAGAGGCAAATGCAAAGGGGAAAACTCCGCCTCGGCTAAGTAGGGCTGAGTGCTGTAGCAATCAAAGTGCATCACCAGGTTTCAGCTTCCATCTTGCAGCTGCATGGCAGAGCTAGCATAAAAGCCACTTGGGTGCATGGGGCTGACTGTGATGGAAGGACTGGCCTTAAAACTTACACAGGTTGGACAAAAAGAAAGTCTCCAAAGGACCTGGCGTGTGCTTCTGGAGTTGGAGAATTACACTGTAGGATATGCTTCTGCGTGTAATGCCATGCTCAAAGTCCCTATCCCTCTCCTGTTACTCCTAACCCTTAACAAACTGAAGAAGCATATGCTGACCTTTTCAGGAAAGCTGTGAAAAAAACACCCCAGGAGTCACTCCATGCTTTTTCCAAAAGGAAGGATACTTGTAGGGGAGAGAGAGAGACACTTGCTCTCCTGAGCTCATCTACTCACATTGTCCATTCACCACCTGAAGTCATAACCCCGTTTGCGAATCACTCCCCCAGCAGCAAACTGCATTCCTACAGGCTCAGCTCATGGGTTCAAATGAGCAAGGCACATATGCATGCTTAACAATGAATAAATCAAAGACTTTGTATTCGTACTCAAGCCTCTGTTCATAAAAGACTGGGGAAGAGAGGTAGGAAATTCAAGGTTTTCCAACCAAAACTCACAGAAGCAAATTAGACAAATCCTGTGGAATGATAAAAACTCAGAATGAAAGACACCAGTAACGTTCAACACACAGTTAAGGTATGTGGAGATCGGTTCGCATGATGCATTGGTGGCTTTAATAAAGAGGATCAGGTCTGAACAACGTCCCTAGAAGAACCCAACGTTGTCCTTTCTAGCTCCTACCCAGAGGGACCCGAATGAAGAACATGTGAGCAGACCACATGGGGAAAGTGTCTTATTTCCAAATTCAAAAAACCAGCTCAACCAAATTGAATTGTTTTGCAAAAAAAAAATCTTCCTCTCTGGACCCAGCCCCCAAATCAGATTGTTTTAGGCCCGGTTCAGAAAACTGCTCTGGAGCGAGTGAAGCGCATGGGAAGAGTCAGGAAGAGAGGCCCTGAGATGAGTTAAGAAGAAGAGTCGCACGCATTCAGCCCTAACGATACTGCAAGTGGCCGCCGTCCTCAGCCAGAGATCTCAGCCGACCAAGCTGCGGGCAACACGGGGTAGGACAAAGTTGCTAAGAGAAGTCGGTTCATTTTTCGAGTGCAAGACGGGGGCTGTCTACACCACCCTGGGCAGTGCCCCAGAGCATCTCTGTGAAAACCCTCTCCTGCTCCGTTGTGCCAAGTCCTGGTACCTCACCCTGGCACACAGCCAGTGCCACTCAAAAGGCATCAACCTGGCATTTTTTTGGCATGCATTTGCTGGGAACGGGCAGGAGCAAATGGACTTTCACTGCAACACCCCTCAGCACTCTCAGCTGTGATAAAGACATGCCCTTGGACTTTTAAAATCCGCTTATTCCAAGAAGAGACAAGAGAAACAGGGACAGCGAGGCTGAGAAGTGGTCGGCGGCTTTTAGCCATGACGACTGCTGATGAGGTGCTTTTGAGACCGGGGTGCCAGCAGAGCGGGACCGTGATATAAAGCAGCCGTGAAGCAACACCACAAGGAACCACGACCCCGAGGAGTGCAGATCGCTTCCTGATTCCCTGCAACTTCCTTTCTCTCTTGCTCCCCAAAGGGTCTTGGAGCCGCAGAAAGAGATCAGAGCAGCCAGGGTGGATCTGACGAGCAGTTCTCAGGCAGCGATGCATGCGCCAAGCAGAACAGAAAGCTGTCCTCTGCGCAGCGCTTTTCCCGAGCGAGATGCTCACTTCCCAGGCTCTCAGCATCCCAGGCCGCTCTCGAGTCCCCAGCTGAGCAGTGTGCCTAGCACCTACCCTCCGACAGCTAGAGAGGCTGATACAGAGGGAGCTGTTGGACTCTCTGTGGGTTTGAAGAGATGTGGGCAGCTACAAACATGCTGGTGAATGCAGACGGGTAATACATGACCCGGGCAGCGTGCTACACACAGGGACAGCCCGCAGCAATAGCCTCTCATCCTGAAATGACTCAGACGTAGGAAGAGCAGCCCTGAATGTAGGTAGGAGGCAATCTGCTCGCTCGCACACGATCATATATTCACCAGTTTCCATGGCACCAGGTTGGCGGGGTGCCCGGGGCAGACAGGAAAGCAAGAGGTGGAGGCTTTCCCTTTCGGCGAGTTCAGCAGCTCTGGGCTCAGCTTCTAACCCAAAATGCAAGCCTGAGCTTTAATGCAAAAATCTCTCCGAGCTGTCCGGGCAGGCTCCGTCTTGTTTACTCACGGCACTCAGGCGTGGAGAGATGCGTCTTTCTGCTGCACAAATGCCCCTCGTGTCCTTCGGCTTTTCTGTGCCCACAATCCTAGCGTGCAACCTGCTGCTCGGGCAGGCTAGAGGCTGCAGGCAGCGAGTACAGCTGACACAGCCTGCCTGAATAAGCTATGCGACTGGCCATCCAGGGCTCAAGCAATGCACCGAGGCCAGGGCCAGCAGCACCTGGAAACATATAGAGAAAGAAAAGGAGATGGCCTCATTAGTGAGGGACCAGTGCCTCCCTACACTGGTGTTTAGGGGCTGGGCTGCAGTACTGAAGGGGAAGGTGGCTACATTTTGGTAACCTGCAATGGAGCGGATCGGGGCTCCCCCGAGTGCTAGGCTATCAAGCAATAATTGGACCCAGAGAGATCAGGGTACGTGTGTGTTGTGACAGCGCCTGGCTGGCTTTAAAGAGCTTCGTCATTTTGTGCTGAGGTTAAACACTGCTGTATTTAACATGCATCTGCTGTGCCTCACCGCCGAGCTGATGTGATTCTTGTGATCTCCTTGGAGTCTTCCTTTCCAGCACGCTGCGATGTAACCTTTTCAAAAATTCACAGACCCCACGGTAGCAATTTGCTGCAGGACTTTCAAGGATTTATTAAGGTTACAGTATCAATGAAGCTCAAGAGCGATAATGAGCAGGGAAAGTCAGATGGGTTATAATTAGAGAGAAGACAACAAGTTCCTCCGGCAGGCTGTGATCCACGAGGCTCGGCCAGCGGAAGAGCCCTCCCCGTAGCATTAAGCTGTGAAATGCTGATGCTAACCTCAGTTTTCTCCTGCCAGGAGAAATCAAGATAGTTTCCGTGGCTCATCCACAGCCATCGGAGGATCACGCAGCACGGGCTGAAGGCATTAATCCAGACCGCTAAACCTGAGCACCAAAAAGGGAAGGCTTTTGGCTTTCCACCCACGCGCTCTTTCAAGTCACCTTCTGCACTCGGAGATGCTTTTCCCTTCAAACACTTGGTTAAGCCCTTCTGAACCGCGCTGAATCGAGAGGTTTTGCTCCTGGTAATAATATCACCAGCACACTGCAGTACTACGAGAACCATTTATCTCTGCCTCTCAAAAACTTTCAGCCAGCGGTAGATAGCCCTGAAGAGGTCTCAGCTTTACACGTGGAGACGCGCTGGGATCTCAAGTGACTTGTGACCCTGGGCAGGATCCACGATGGAAGATCTGGTTCTGGGGTTCAAACACTACACCATCCCTCCTCCGACGGAACATATTCCTGTAATGACACTAGGTAATTAATGGTTTAGAAATAACTTTCACCTCTTTCACTCAGGCTGCTTGTATCCAGCGTTCCCCGGCCCTTTGACAGGTACAAAGTTAACTTAAATCTGAAATGGGAGTCGCTGTGACTAATGCAGTGGTTCAGCGCAGCCTATTCGGCTTCATGGGGCTGCCTGCATTGCAGGAGAGATCAGGAGGGATCCCCATGCCACTCTGCCTTTGCCAGCGTGGCATTGAGGTTTCAGCCTTAACAGAACAAGTCTCTGAAAAGCCCAAGGACCTGGTGATCCTGTATGAAGCAGGAGCTGCTGCCTTCCCTTTTCTAGCTTGCCATGTATCCCAGGAGCAAGTCTGATCTGAGCACCCACCCCTGACATATTCCACCAAGACCATTCTAGCACACGCTGCTTGGACTCATAAAAAACCCATGTTCTCCGATATCCTTCCAGGCTGTTATATTCCCCCAGGTAATACAGCCACACACTTATACTTGCACAACGGGCAATGTGCAGGTTCATTTCAGTCACAGCTCCTTTTGTTACTTCTTTAGAGAAAACTCTCTCTCTTTGCTGGACGCTATCTCCTTTTTGTGATGAGCTAGCTTCCTGCACTTCAACCTGCCGTTACTATAGAGGCAAATATTCCTCCACTCCCATCAGTCTGGTGTTCTCATTACAAAGGATGGAAATTTCCACCAGAAACTGTGAAGTCATGGAGGTGAAGTTAAAGCACATGCTATTTTATTCTGAAGTAATGAATCCCACAAAGCTCCATTACAGCATTCGCTTCCTTTGGGCTCCCAAGACCCCTGCATCAGACTGTCTCAGACCTGGACTTGGCACAGTGTGATGCATTTAAACGACTGCCCTTGTCTCTGCACCTCATTTGCACTTCTTCAGCTGCTGTTTGATTTCTTCATGTCCTGGATCTTCTCTCTCTGCTCCTAAACACCAGCAATGCATTGGCTTTGCCTAATTTAGCTGATCCTCCAAAGTTTTCCAAGATGACAGTACACACAGACATATATAGCATGAAGGCAGCCCTGTAATAAGCTGGATAAAATACCTGTAAGTACCTGGATGCCTGTAACAAGCCACGCTTATGGCTCCTCCCTGCCTCACCTGCACTATGATCACCACCACCCCCTCCTTGGAAGCACTTGGAGTATTTCAATCCCCCCAGCGGACGCCACATCTCTTTAAAATTAGTTTTCCACCAAGATGTTTCCATCTTCTCTCCAAAATGTGGATGAGTTTCCTTTACTGACACCCTGTGCCCTTTCAAAATTATGCTGACCCAGGGCCAGCACAAGCAATGCTGAGTGTAAGACCAGCAACAGGCTGAATGCCCAACTCGATCTGAGCCTACAAGGTTTGAAATGGGAGATTTTACCACTGGAAAAAAAGAGAGAATCTCTTTCCACGCAGAGAAATAAGCAACAGCTTCCAGCTCTGGTGCTCAGAGATGGGACTTCAAAATCACAGTAATTTTAGACGGCAGAAGCTCATTGTAAGTAAATGTTAGAAGCTATTTTGCATGTGAACCATGAGCCTTGTGCAATTGGACTCTGGGTTATTAAGGTAGCTCAGCTTTATAAAATAAAGTAGTACAAGAAGCAGTTCTGCCCATCAACAAAAAAAAGTTGTAAAGATTTTCCACAGTGTTTGTTTTTCCAAGCATTAGGCGGCTTAGACAGCGCTACCATGCAGTCTGCGTACGAAGGATTTTATTAGTTCCAGGTTAGGGTGGCATGCATTACGCTCTTAAATTATAATTTCATGTTCGGTCAAGCAAAAGGCACCTCGTATTCTCCATCTCTGTCAAAGGGGTAGAGATTTTCTTAGAAGTCTTAAAACACGATCAGACAACAATACAGAAATCTGCTTGCTAAAATTCCTCGGAGCCCGGTGGGAACCGACTATTACTAACTGAAATCAGGTTATTGGTCCGCACTTCAGGAATTACATCAACATGCTTGCAAGTTCGTAAATATTTTTACCTTTTTTTCCATGAACAAACATCCCCCAAATCCCAGAGTCAGTGGCAGAGATAAGAGCAGTACCCCAGTCTCTCAGTTCGCAGTCCTGGATCTTCTGCTTTGGACCATGCTGCCCTCTTGAATGTCAAGGAGACCTTCTCATCAGGGTTTACTTCCTACGGAACAATTGTTCTATTCATCAGCCAGGCTTATCAGAGGGTCCAGAGTTACTAGAAAAAACCAATTTTAGCATGGCTTTATATTCAAAGGTGATGACTTGCAGATACGCAGTGCCGTTGTGGATTATTGACACGGCTAAAAGATGGGTTTAGTTTAAAATTACACAAAAAAGGGAAAAATAACAGCTCTGGGAAATGCTGGATACATCATTACTGTTAGGTACAATAAGGTGACTAATGCCCATGCCTTTCTCCTGGTGGGGTTTGTCACACCTGACTTGGAAGGCAGATGTCCAGAAAAGCTAGTGACAAGACTAGAGTAATACAACCGCTTTGGTTTGGTCAACTGATCTTTTACAATGTTTTACTTTATTTTGTCATTCAGATAGTATAACGAATGTGAGGCTGTTGGAACAGCAGCCAGATCCAGTTGATGCCACACTGGTGAACAGTGGTATTTTTACCAGGCTACTCGAGCTCACACCAGCGGCTTACTTAAGCAGATCGCCTCCAGTCTAATAACACGCTACTTGCTCTCAGTGAACTGGATCCTTATTTCTATGATGCAGCTTTAAAGAATAAATAGCAATAAACAGTAAAAACACACTAATGGCCCAGTGGTGAATGGCTTGGGCCCAACAGCATGTTTCGCCACAGACTCACTGGGTGACCTTGTGCAAGTCACTTAGCTTCTCCAGTTCAGTTTTCCCGTCTGTACGAGGGAGGCGAAAGCATTACTCAGCTTCTGAGCAGCGTTGTGAGGCTAGTACATTAAGCATTGGAAAGTGCTCAAACGGCACGGTAATAAGGGCCATATACGAGGAAGAGGCCACAGAACTATGCACTTCCAAGTAGCTCTGGACATCTCTCCCACCGAGGTCAGAATCAGAAGGCTTGGCCATCTGCGATAAACTCAATAAAACACTGCATTTTAGAAGTCCATTCTTAGCATCTGATGAAATAGGCTCATCTATGAAGGTTCATGCCTCGCTGAACCAGTTAGTCTCCAAGGTGACAACCTGCCTGACTTCAGGCAAACATGAAGTCGGGTCTGCTAATAGGTTAGACAATGTATTTGTATAGGACGGTTTGTATAGGGGGTCAGACGGGTTGGACTAGGTGTGACCTTTGGAGGTCCCTTCCAGTTCTACTTTTCTATGATTATCTTAACAGCAAAATATAAAACCATTATTCCCAAATCAACCCATTGCCTACCAAGGACAAATGAGCTGGTTTGCATGTACAGATCTCACTGTCTCGTCTACTCTGGTTCTTAGGCTGTGCCCATCAAAGTGGTATCTAGGCTAAAATAAAGAGCAAGGTAGCTCACACTCAAGAATGAAGCCAAGCTACTACAGTGACAGTGCTCTGAACTGTACCCTCTCGACAACATACTTGTGCTGTTCTCCCTCTCAATCTCTTGCTGACATTGCTGTCAGGATTTTTTTATTACCGTATCAATCACTGTGATGGAAAGCTTAGCATGAGACACCTTCTGTAGTGATGGCACAGCAGCAGTGGGACTGTGGGATCATATGCCTAGGGACATTTGAGTGGTGATCCTTGTTAGCAAGGTTACGCAGCAAACAAATGACACATTTTTTTGGAGTGTTTCAGCCCTGAATTTATGCTTCGTAGTTAAATGTTAATAATTTTTAAAGGACCATAACCTTCATTTTTTTAAATCTGGTAATCGACATTAGAAATTAGATTAGGATGGTCAAGCCAATCTGATCTCGCAGTCTGGCTAGTACAGCACACTTCAGAGGAAAGCACAGTCTCCATAACCGACAACTACAGAACAGCTTGCTAACAGACATTTCTTTCTAATCCTCAGTAACGTAAGACCGGCTTCGGTATCTTGAAGCACAAGGTTTTATACCCACCCTCTCTTATTTTATCAGCCCATACATAACCAAAGAGGATAATGTTATCCATGCACGTTTAACCTGTTTAAAATTGGTTAAGATTTTGGCTTTGATGTAGTCCAGAGACAATGAGTTCCACAAGCTGACATACCGCATACAAAAAGTTTCCTTATATCACTTTTAAATTTGTTGTTTTTCAATGTCGCTGAACTCCCGCTGGCTCGGGTACTGAAAGGATACAAAGCCACAGAGGACTTACTTTCTGTT
This sequence comes from Alligator mississippiensis, assembly GCF_030867095.1. NCBI lineage: Eukaryota > Metazoa > Chordata > Crocodylia > Alligatoridae > Alligator > Alligator mississippiensis. Next base: position 3,122,807 of record NC_081836.1, read on the forward strand.
TATGGTCATCTTCCCTTTTAGTGCACCAACTCCATGCCCCAGAAAGATCCTAATCTTTGCAGACAGATCCTAATCTTGGCAGTCTCTGCAGACAGAAATCTTTCCCTGCTTTCAACTAATTTTGCTGCCGGTCCCTACATGCCTTCAATTTTTGCCAAATTTTTTGACAGGCAACGTGTACTGAACTCAGCTTTCTAGGTTAGAACGTGTCATTAATTTGCATCACTGCATCGTCATACTTTTAATAGAGTAACTCGACTTACAATGTTTCGAGTTACAACGTTTCGCGCTTACAGCGTTTCTAAACGGACACCGTTTCAACTTTCTGACGTCAGTTTCCACTTTACAACGCTTGATGCGATGTGACGCCACGCCAGCAAACAAGTCGCTGTCACCCATCACCCTGGAGAACATCTGTCCAAACTTCCTTGAACACTTTCTTTAAGAAAGCAGACAAGACTCCAGAAAAACCTGCAGCCAGGACTCCTGAGACGAATCTAGCCAAGAACCCTTCAAAAAGTCCAGCAAAGTCACCTCAAAGAAGTCCTTCCAAAGCAATATGATTGATAAATACATTAATGTAGCTATAGGCAGGCAAGGTTCCTTGGGTGAATTTGATATCTTTTATTAGACCAACCCAAATGGTTGGAGAATAGTTATTAAGCAAGCTTTCGGGTTCAAAAACCCTTCGTCAGGCTAAGGAAGTTCCTCTATAATTATCTGAGTACAAAATTCTGGGTTATTTTTGGTGAAAACGGGGTATCGGGCCTTGGTTCAGGAACTAATCCCCCATTTATAACATTGTTTCCTATGGGAAAAATCAGTTCCGAGTTGCAACGTTTCAACTTGAGACGCCGTTTTCAGGAACCGATTGTGTCGTAAGTCCGAGGGCTGCCTGTACTCTCTACCGTACTCCTTACGCATCCCGACAGGCTTGGCTCTTTTGGCTTGTCACCGTGCACTGACATAACAGATGTTTTTCCTGAGCGGTCTACAGTGATCCCCAGCCCCAAGCAGCTGCTATTTTGAGGGGCATGTTGCAGAGATGTGAAAAGAAAACAGTATTATTTGGTCAGCAGTGAAAATGTCTTTCATGTTCTACCTCAGTGCATGTAACATGTCATGTCAAGTGATGAACCGTGACAGGCAATGAAACTATTGGTGGGAAAGGATCTAATGAACAAAGACCTGCAGAGGTGCACTGTCTTCTCCCTGCACAAATCCCAGCCATTGAGAAGACACTTCTGTTGTGTGTTTGTACCCTAAAGCAGGGTCTGGGCAAAAGCTCTGGTTTGAATGGGCTTTTGCAGCCTGGAGAAGCAGGAAGACGAGGGCTCAGACACCCCCAAGGTTATCTCACACGTTGAGACGTCTCACTCCTGTTTCTCATATCAGGCTCTAGCTGCTGAGGTTTCATACTTGGGGTAGTAGATATCTGACAGTTTTCAAGCCCTGCCATGAGGATCCACTCCCCTGTGATTAACATGTGACACGTTGGCTGTGAAAGTGCCCAGTGTACAACCTACAAGTGGTTACACGCTGATAATTCCCGGCCATAAAATGTCATAGGAATCAAAGGGCTTGCCTGACTGCGGGACAACAAAGTGCCGGTCCTGGCTAGCGTGGCAGCGCTAGAAAAGCCCTGGAAGCTGCTTGATTCGCACCCTGCTCTCACAAGCATCACCTCTCTGACAAGACCCGTAAGCAGCTCAGACACGTCCTGACTTCAGAGGTGCCGAGGAGCTGCTATTTCTGTGTCTCGTAAGAAACGCTCCTTACCGTGGGAACTTCCAGAGCGCTACGTTCAGCAAACCGGTTGCAATTAGCCTTCGATTCCTCCTACAGACACAGCCGAGGAGGTGACGACGTGTCAGGCGTTGGAAAGACCCCCCAGCGACATTAGGGAAAGTCACAATTCGGGCTCAAAGAGATTTGCAAAGAAACGCGCTTTACGGATTCAACTCTGCCACCAACTGCGCGGCACCATCCATCAAACTAAGCCAACACGAACTTCTGTAACACTGAGCTTTACTCATAAAACACATGCCGATCGGCTCCGATGCGTCACCGACACAACAGTACGATCTATTTATTTCTACAAAACGCCTCTCCGGCATCCAGGTGCTGCACTAACACCAACGTACTTAAAATGACACATGATACAAAAAAAAAAATGATATATATATATATATAAATACAACCCAGGGTTCCTCTGCTTTGCCCAGGGAGCTGCTTTTCGATCGGTGGCGCTCAACCTTTTTTTGCACCGGGGTTCGGGTTTTGTCGCGGGACTCGTTCGTAAACGTCGACGGCCGGGCATGGGGGGGGGTCCCGAGCAGCCCCTCGCAAGCTGGAGCACGTGGGAAACCCCACGTTTTTCTCCTTTAAAGGAGAATCGTGTTGAAAGTTTGCTCGCGACCCGTCACATACGAGCCACGGGGTGAGAAATGCCGCCGTACGAGATGCCCCGACGCTTTCCCGGCGCGGCGAGACGAGGCAGACACTCGGCAGACGGGACGCGCTGATTCCCACCGGGAACGAAGCGGGGCCGCGGAGGAGCGGGGGGGGGGGGGCAGAGGGGTGCGGCGCGGATCCGCCGCCGCCGGCCCAGCAGACGCCCCACGGCTCCAGGGGGGCGCGGGAAGGCGGCTCCCCGCCATCGCGGGAGCCCCAAAGGCCGGTTCAGGGGCCGGAGGGGGTCGGGGAAGGCCCCCTGCCCGGAGCGGAGGGGGACGGGGAAGGGAGCGCGCGGGGGCTGGGGACAGAGGGTGCCCCCCCCCCCCCCCGGGGCATCAGAGGGAGGAGGGGCAGGGCTGAGGGCGAGCCAGCATTAGCTGCAGCCCCTCCCCCCCCGGGGTAGTTACCCCACCCCCCACGGGGGATCACCCCCTCCACGGGCAGCTACCCCTCCCACCCGTAGTTACCCTTCCCCCCCCATCCCCCTCACGGGCAATCACGCCCCATGGGGAATCATCCCCCCCAACGGGGAATCGCCCCCCCGCAAGGAGGCGACCCCTGCCCCCGGCTACCTGCCATCCCGGCCCCGCGGGGGTCACATCGCAGCCCGCAGGGCTCGGAGGGACACGGACCAGACAAAGGGCGCCGCCATCTTGGGCACGGGCGGAAGCGGCGTCTCAGCGGGCTTCCGGCGCATGCGCGGCCGCCGCCGGGGGAGGCCGGGGCCTGGGCTGCTGCTGCTGCGGCCAGGCCGGGCCGGGCCGGGAGTGCGCATGCGCAGGGGTGCCAGTCACGTGGTGCTTGGGGACTCCTGTCACACCACTAGGGGCAGGGGTGGGCACGTGTGTCTACTGCCCTGCCTTCTGCTCCCTGTCATGTCCCTTGCCCTATCCTCTGCTCTGCTTCCTGCTCTGCACTCCCTGGCCCATCTACTGCTCTGCTATCTGCTCCCTGCCCTGTTCTCCTTGCCCTATACACTGGTCTGCTGTCTGCTCCCTGTCACGTGTCCCTTGCCCTATGTGCACTTTCCTTTCTTGTCCCTCTCTTGTCTTCCTTGCCCTATCTACTGCTCTGCTTTCTGCTTCCTGCCCTGTTTGGTGCTGTGCTGCAAACAGAGGCCACCCGTGCCACCAGTTGCCCCTCCCGCCTCGCAGCACGCTCTCACCTGGGGGGCTTCCATTTCGGGACATGAAGCAGGGCCGGGTTGTACCCTCTAGACCGATTCCTTCAGACGCACGTGTGTCGTTGGGGATCGTACCTACACTTCCCACCTCGGAGTCACTGGAGCGTAGCCGACTGGGTCCCCAGCCTCAAGCCCTCGGAAATTATGCGTCAGATCTCAAAACGATGAGCTGGCCTTAAAAAGCCACATGATCTGAAAAAAATAAAGATAACCCCAGTTTCCTTTGCTTTCCCTTTTGCATTCCAAGCCTTTCCGGTGCTTTTAGATCACCCCCTCGCGCTTTCCCATGCATCAAAAAGGGCTAGAAACCTTGTGGAAGGACCTCTCCGATCCTCACGTGATTCCAGCAGCTGGGGCTTTGCGGGCAAACAGCAAATATCTATGAGACCTGGAATAAAACCCAAGATGTGATGGCAGAGGGATCTGTCCCGGGTCCCATGCAGCGTTTTCGCTATCAGGAGAGAGACCTGGAAACAGAAGTGTCCAAACATGCCACATGGCGCGTGCCATCCTGAGACACGCGTGTCCTTTGAACACATGCATGCACCTCCCCTGTGCGAAGGAAGGAGGAACAGCAGGGAAACGTAGTTGGCACAACTGTGTAGCACGCCAGCTTATCCTATGTGTTAGGACAAGAAACATGCTTCCTTCTGCCAACACTAAACACAGGGTTTATTTGGACGTTGTTTGGGGTTGAAACAAAAAAAGATACATCCAGGAGCAGAACTGCTCCTCTCTTCCCGCTGGGTCTGTGCCCTGTAAACCTCGAATCCACATCAAGGGCAAAAGAGACATTTTAAATGACCCCTGCTGTCTGTAATTACCTGCTGGCACCCCAGGCCCTGTCATATGTCTTTGTTGTGCAGCCTCTTTGTTTTGTGTTGAACCCCAGTGTTACACATGGGAGCAATCACCTGGGTCGGTGTTTGCAGGATGGAAACCTTGCTGGTACCTGCTGTCTTAGGTCTGCCGCAGAACCAGAGGTTTCAAGATGGAACAAGTTCAAAACAAATCCCTTCGATGGCATGTGCTTGCTTAGAGGTTGGCAGGTCCTGTGCAGTCCCGCCGAGAGGCACCCCAAGACCTCCTATCCTGCAAGGGATAGCAGCCGTCATGTTGGACACTGTCCCAGGAACCCGCCTTAGGGGGAATTTAGCCTGTTCATCTATAGGAGGGAAAGGGGAAGAGACTGGATTGATTGGATCGATTGAGATAAACCAGGCAGTCCATGCAGACCCGCCGTGGCTGGATGGGACTGCTCCTGCGTAAAACGATGAACACACACCAGTTCATTTATTCCAGAAACATGTAAAAGTCCGTGGTTGAGCCCCCTGGGACCTTCCATCCCTGACTTCAGAGTAGCTCTCAACAAAAGGCCTTGAAAAGCCAACTGATCTCATTACCTGGACTGTTAACTCCACTGGCCCTCAAGGTGTTGTCCACCTCCCATTGTTCCAGTCAATCCACTCCTCACCTGTCCCCTTCCCCTGTCCCTTTCCCTTCTATGTTGAGCCTTTTCTTTCTGCCCATCTTTTCACAGCATCTGATGAAGTAGGTTGTTGCTCAGAAAGCTCATGTCTCTTGAGTCCACTTAGGCCCTGAGATGCCCCATCCTGCCTTCTTCAAGGAGAACCAAGCAAGAGGTGCAGAGTTCCTGGCAGGTGTCACACCATTATTTTCAGGGAGTAATTAGGCTATTGGGTCTGGGGCGAGAGCAGTACAGGGTGGCAAATTCAGCCAAACAGAACGGAGACCAGACCGTAGCCAACCCATGCAACACAGGGTCTGAACTTGATTGGAAACACCTACATCCTCATGGTTTAAATATCTTCACCTAAAGAGGCACGGCCAGCGTGCTGTGTGGACGTGTGTGCGCGCTTGTCTGCTTTCAAGTGATCAGCTCAGTCTGCAGATGTTACCGGTGAAAGATATTGCTCCACTTCCATCGTATTTTACCCAGAGAAGTGGTGGAGTCTCCATCCTTGGGGGTTTAAGGGCTGGCTGGGATGATTTAGGTGGGGCTGGTCCTGCTGGGTTGGACTCCTGAGGTCCCTTCCAACCCTCATTTTCTATGATTTTGTGATTCTAAACCCTGGCAAGCCTTGATCATGGAGAATAGAGTGGGAAGGGGCTCCGAAAGGTCATTTCATCCAACCCCCTGCTAAGGATAGAAACGAGCTACTGTCTCAGATCCCAACCAGAGATGCTGCAGCCACAGCTACCAGAGTACTAACAACGTGCAGTTACTAACCTCTCCGGCATCACTTCTAGTCACCTGCAAAGCCCATGATTTAATTCATCCCCAGCAAGGCCTTGCAGACACTGTGTCTGTGCTGCGGGGTGCAAGGGACAGGATGCAATGTTCCCCCAAATACATCAAGTTCTCCAAAGCTTTGCCTTCCCCTCACAGCTTGTCTGATCCTAAGGAGGGCTGGGCTGCTGGTGGGACAGTGGCCAAGTGACAGCCAGGCTGCCGTGCCAGTGGCTGGGCTTTGTTTTGAGGCTTAGGACATGCTAAACATGTTGATAACCTTAAACCGCCACGGGCTGGTTCTCAGCTTTCATTAAAGTGTCTTTGGACTGATGCCGATGGGGCTGGGAACATGCTCTGTTGTGCGTGAGCCACATCTTGCACGCAGATGCCCCTGGCCGGCTGCTATGTAAGTGCAGGGAGAGGGGCATCTTCTGAGACGTCTGGAAGGAAGAAGGAGCATATGTGAAACCACATGCTTGAAATCCTCCTCCTGAGCCAGGGCAGGTAGGAGACGGGGCAACATGCTCTTCTTGCTGTCGGCTCTGCCGGGTGCGTGGGACTGGGTGACTCCCGTGGTCGGGTGAAGAGCCCGAGCCTTGAATTTCTTGTATTGACATCAGTGGAGGAGTTTGGAGGTATGAAATGGCAGGATCAGGCCTGCTCAGGGCCATCTCTTGTTCCAGAAGGTGAAAGTCTTCAGTTCCTTGCAGTTGCAGCCAAAGCTGGAAAGGGAGAACAGTGCACCCAAAGGGAAGACTTAATTAATTTGGTTGTGAGGCAGTAGCTGCGGCTGTGTTTGCTCTGAGCTTCTGACCCGTTTAAAGTCAGAGAAACACATTTCCTCACCTCTCAGTGCAGAAGGGCAGCTTGGCTCAGTGGTTGGAGCTCAGCGCAGGTTGCTAGCAACTCCTGGATACTAACGCCGGCTTTGCCGCTGGCTCCTGATGGGATGCCTTTTCCCCTCTGTGCCTCAGTTTCCCTGTCTGTAAAAACAGGTAACAGTGCTAACCCACCGGGGCTGTGAGGGTTAGTTCGGTGCTGTTGATGCAGTGCTCTGACAAGGACAAGGTGCTGGGTGCTGTTAAACCTGCTGGAGAGGAACTTCTTTGTGCACTGAGCAGTCTCCCTGCCCTCGGGGTATGGCACTTTTGCCCCGTTTCTAACACGCACCCTCTGCAGGGAACATGGGCCCGTTGGCCGTGCCAACAGACGTGCTGCACATGCAGGCTCTCCTTTGCACTCAGGAGATGCAGGACGCAGCTGGGGGACTCCAGGCTAGCACGTATCATCCTGCTTGCAAAGTACGTGCGCAGCACCCGGCTTGCTTGCAGAGGAGAGTGTGAAACTTAACCTGCTTTTATATCTCATAGGATTTTAACTGGCATTGCAAGGCTTTGTGGGCTCTTGTGTTAGTAGGAATCAGTGGTATTTCAGTGTTGCCCTAACTCGGTCGTGATCCTAACAGCTCACTTGTTAGGCTTGGCATAGAAGGGTAGTGGTTTCTCGCCCTTATTCTAGTGCCCAATGGAGCCAGGGGACTGGGAGTCCATGCTCTCGACTTCATTAGTTCCCCAAGAGACCATTGGTAGGTCCCTGCTTTGCTCTGTGCCTCAGTTTCCCCCCCTGTGAAATGGGGACACCGTGCAGTTGCCCTGGGTCCTGTACTGTTCAGCAACGGATATGCATGAAGTGCTTTGAGCTGTGAGGGAAGGTGCTAGCTCTCTGAGAGCTGTGACTTGGTCTGCTTTTTGGCCTTGTCAAGTCCAGGATCTCTGGTCTGTTTTGTCCTCCCCTTTCACAGATCATCTGCTCCAGCTTCCTCGGTGGGAGCTGCAAGTCAGAAGCCCCATTGCTTTCCGTGCTCATTTCCACCCCTTTTCTATTTAGGTTGATTTTTCCCTCTGGAAAAGTGCTGGAGGCAGAGTGAAAAACGAGAGCGCCAGACCTATCATGCACCCGACCTTCCTCGTGAGCTGCGCCAATGGCAGAAGGCAACTTTCGGACACGCATCCTCAGGATGGTGAAACCTGCAGACGCCCTCCAAGCCCCCCACCTGCCCCACCACAGATGGTGACCTACCTGGTCTTCTGCTGGGACCCGTCCTTGTCTGCCCTCCCAGGCATTCGGAGCAGAGCAAGCGAGGAGGAGGCTGGAGCCTGTGCCCAAGAGCAAGTCTCGTCTTCCTCCCAGCAGTGTAGCCAGGCCTCTCTGGAGGCATCTGAATCCTTCAAGGGTCCAGTCCCACCATGCCGGCCCTGCCTAAAGAGTTCTTCTACGGTTAGCAATGCACCGCGGATGTCCAAGTCCAGGTCACTGCAGGGCTCTGCTCGGTGCCTGGGGAAAAGGTTTCTGAAGGCCCTGTTTGCATGCATCATTGGGCCAGCCCCTTCTTTTTGTCCAGGCAACGGGGAAAAGGGCATGCATTTCTAATGGGAGACATACAGTTCACCCTGGCCTTCACCTCTAAGGTCTACTTTGATTTTAGCTTCTCCTCTGTTTCCAGTTCTGGTTCTGCCCCAAACCTGCTCTAACCACTGCCCTAGGCTGCCTGTGCCTTCGTCTCTGAGCTGTCATAGCACGGCTCACGGTCAAAGCAAAGAAAGGATCAGGTCCTTCCATCACCAAGAGTAGCAGCTACTGGTTATGCGCCGTAGGATGAAGTGACAAGGGCCACGGGTCTCTGGGCTTCATGGACTGATCACTCAGCTGGTGACAGGAGCATCCCCTCACTGCCTGGGTCAGGCCATCGCTGCATTTCAGGATGGCAGCTCTTATGCTACCAGCAAATGCAGGAAGATCGTTTCCCAGACCGGCCCGCAAAACAGTTTGTATCTTGATGTCTTGCACCCTGAAAGATCCCCCAGCCTCTTATAAGATCGACAGCAATCAACACCCCCTGCAAGGGACCCACTGGATCCTACACATGCCCTTCCCTGCCTGAGATGTATCTGGTCCAATGCACCAAATGCCCTCGCGGGAACTGCGTGGGTGCAACCAGACAGAAATGATGCACAGGAATGAACTCCTACTCCCTCCAGTTTCTCAGCCCTACGCACTGTTTTTAACCATCGCTGTTCCTGCTTCTTCACTCTGACCTGATGAAGAATGCCTTGCCTGCAAAAGTTGGTCTAACTTTATCCCACCTGGGCAGTTGGCCCAATAAAAGAGACCACCCACAAAAAACCCTTGCCTTTTGCAAATGATCCTAAAGTGTCCTGCCAAGAAAATACAGCCAGCTCTGGGGTGAAGCATACGTAACTGCGCTTTGCAGCACTGTAACAACTATTTTCTTGCCAAAGGGCTGGTGGATGTAATGAGAGGCTGGATTATGCTTGCCCTAAGGTTGGTTTCCCTCTTGGAAGACTTGGCCCCATCAGGTGAAGATGCTCTGGAGATGTCACTGCTCCCATCACAGCCAAGATCAGGGGCACCTGCTGGTGTGGGAACTGCTTGTAGTTTGCTTTTATCTCGGGATGGGATGGGTGGCTGAGAGCTGGGCCTGACAGGGCCTTGCAGCTGGCTCTCCTGTGAAGTCAGCTGCCCGAGCGTGGCACAGGAAGGAGGGGCAGGTGGCACCTGGTGCATTGCTGGCGAGCAGGGAATGGGGAAGGACTGGAGGCGACTCACAGAAATAAGGTTTAAATGAAGATCATGGTCACGTGCATGTCCCTGGTGGGGAAAAATCCCCAATAGGCCTGCTGGGAGGTTAACCTCTGCCTCAGTTTACCAGATAGCAGCACTGGTCTCCTCCTTCTCTGGTGCTATGAAACCCGGCGATGCCAAGGGCTCTGTAGATCCTCTTGGTAAAAAACCTGCCAGATGCTCTGCTTGTTTCCCTGAGGGGTCTCCGTGTGCTGCGGGCCCGCTGCCACTAGATGGTACTGCTTTACCAAGCATCGGAGGGCCACTGCTGCTTGGGTGATGTATTTGCTTTCCCAGCTGGTGCCCATTTGGCAAAAGGGCAGCTTTTTTTAAGGAAAATTTTTCATGTCCCAGGTCAAATTAGCCTGATCAGGTCCAAATCCATTTGAATCATTCAGGAACCCTATGTGACCCTGCTACCAGCAAGCATCCTTCACCCCAGCCTGGGGCGTCACATACTTCCAAATCCTTTGGCAGGCATCAAAAGGCAGCTGCGAAGGGGTTGAGGGTTGGCTGCAGCCGGTGCTGTGCCCCCAAAACCCAGCTGCAGCCATGGGTGCTTAGGGCACCCATGGGAGTCAAGTGCTAAGCGCACACTGGGAAGGTGACCAGAACATGCCCAGCACGCGGGTACCACGATGCAGAGGGGCCTGCAGCCTCCCTCCCCTATAGCGTGATGGGAAACAGCCCCAGAAGACAGGGAGTAGGGCCATGAGTTGTGTCCTAGAGCATCACCACTGCCAGACAGAGACCGCCGGCGCGTGCAGCCCCGGTACAGCTGGGCAGGACCCTCTAGCAGACATGTGGCAGAGCATCATCCCTTGGCATCGTGTGCCCGGGTGTGAGCCAACCGGTGACATATGCATTTAATTCAACAACGATCCCAAACTAGCAAGGGTCCCTCCCAGCTCCTGTGTGCGTCACTGCCCAGCTACCTCCTTCCCTGTCCCCTCCTGAGACCTGCCTCCTTTTTCCATCACAGGAGAGGACACAATGACCTCTGAGCTCAGTGGAGAGCTTTGCAAACAACTCTTCAGGCCTCCCAAGCTTGTGGTAACTATAAACAGCTTCCAGCCAGGACAAAATACAGGCCCCTTGCACTGTTTATACACACAGCTCCTTATTAATCCCAGCCATTCCTCACCCCCTGGAGTCAATCCAGGGACTGATGCAAGAGCCTCTGCCTTTCCCCTTGTCAGACAGGGTCACCCGGGACCGCGTCGTGTTGCAGGGGAGGTCACAGGGGCTCTGTGCATGGCTGGAGAGGAGCAGGAGATGCAGGGTTTACACTGCACAGGCTCATGCAAGGGATGACCCTGGTACCAAGCTAATAACCCTGTAGCCTTGGCCGTGCCTGGCTCTGGCACATTGGCTCTTCCTACTCAACACCCCAATGTCATGTCCATGGCCGTCTGGCTGTCACCGTCATCCCAAGAGGACATAATGTGGCCAGGAAGGCCGTGATGAGGGGTCAGAGGGATTTCCCTTCATCTTGAGGGTTTGAGACTGGGGAATTCGGGCAGCTCCAGAGCCTGACGTGCTTTCCTTAGCCCCAGGGCAAACTTCACCAGGTGCTATATTACTTGAGCACGTGGTGGCATCTAGATATGATCTCATGAGGTCCCTTCCAGCCCTAACATCTATGATATCTATGGAGGGCCAAGGCAGGATGCATGGCCAACAGGAAGGCCAGCCAGGCCTGCTGATTCCTGGGGATGGATCTTGGGATCATAGGGCTTATAGTGGGGGGAACAGAGCCTGGCTGGCTGGAGAGCATCTCCTGGGACGTGTGCTGGCAGCCGATGTGAAGACCACGGTCACTCGGACTGTGCCAGGTGAGCTCGTAATAAAGCCCCTGTCTCTTTGTGTGTGCATCCCCTGTGCCCTTGAGTGACCTTTCCAGGGTCACACTCGCCCTGGCCTTGCTCACCTGCCGGCCAGGTGGTGACACAAGTCAGGTGGCGGTTGCTGGGTTAACCCCTTGTTCCTCCCGTCAGGCTGGCGGGCAGTTTGCAGGGCACGCAGCCCCGAGCGACGAGCAGGCGGCTCCCCGCGGCGTTGTGCTAGCATCCAGGAGGGCGCAGCCAGAGAACAAAATGCTCTCGTCTCTCTGCAGTCGAGCCGACAAGGCCAGGCTGATTTATGGAGGAGGGCGGGGGAATGGATGCTGCCGGCTCGGCTCCCCGTGACGGACTTTCGAGGGGACGTGCGCGGAGAGGAAGGCCCCAGACTTCACCTTGGCTAGACGCACAGGTTACTTGCAACCTCCCTCCTGTTTTACACTGGCATGACTTCACAGACCTCAGTAACACCGCTCCTGATTTACCCCCGTGGACGCCGAGCCAGAAGCTGGCCCCGTGTCTGGGTCTCACCCCAGGACAGCGCTGCGCCTTGGGGATTACAGCAGCGTGAACCAACCATTTTGGGCAGGCGGGCCACAAATTAACCCCGCATCCTTCCCGAGTGCCAATCTCATCCCCTTCCCCTGCCTGAGCTGCTGCTCTGCTTTCTGCTCCCTGTCCAATGCTGTGTGACTCGATCACAAACCTTGCCCAGCTCCTGTCTCCCTTGGAGGAGGATTTGCAGCACAAAATCAGCTTCCTAGTTAGGCAGGGATGGGTCATTGGTCTTCTTAAAGAGGCCACAGGCTGCCTGGGCTACAGAGAGGGACCTTGCCTCTTTGCTAGTGATGCTCAACCAGGGGCCACAATGCACTGGGGGCCACGAGATCCTTTTCCGTGGGGCTGCACGGGATCGGCACCGTGTGGTGTGCAAACACCTACACAGGATTTGCAAGGCGGACCCGGGGATTTCAGCTAGGAATCGGTAGCATCGCCCTGCTTGGGTCTCTCTCTCTCTGAGCTCTTTGCACTGGAAGAATCACTCCAGTATTTTTCCATAGTCAAGAAACGAGGGAAAGCCGAGAGCCGGCATTTTCCGAGGGGGGTCCCACGTCTCACAAGGTTGAGCAGCCCTGCTCTTAGCCGTGAGGGGTTTCTCTCCAGGCCAGAGCTGGGCAGGATACAGGATGCAGCCAGAGACGGGGACCGAAGAGCGCAGCCAAACTCGTTGCACTTGTGACCGAAACCCGGTTCCCATCCGAGAGAGGACTCTGTTCCTCCAGCCCGGGGCTGGTTCATTCCCCGTCCCTCACTGCCTCCCAGCAAAGTCCTGCTCGCTGTGAAGCCTCTGTGGCAGCAAGCCGGGCCTCGTGGTCCCCTGGGGCCAGTCTCGTGGCTGCCCACGTGGCCAGCCGTGCCCTTGGGGCATCTCTGTTTCCTAGTCCCTCCGGCTGGGCTGGGCATCGCGCCTCGCTTTCCCCTCTCGTCCGTCCCATCTGGGAGCCCAGGGCCCCGTCTCTCCCGACAGAGCCCTCCTGGGAGCCGGCCCAGCCCCAGGCATGATAAATAAGGCTGACAGCTTTCTCGTGGCCTCCTTTCCCCTACATGGCCTGACCCACAAAGCACTCCTGGGAGGCTTGGTGCCTGCAGAGGCCGGCGAATTGTTTATCTTCCTTCTCACCCGCGGCAAGCTCGCTTGGAGCTCAGCTCTCGCTCGGGGAGGGCCGGCTCCGTGTCCGGCGGTGCTTCATGCTCTCTGCATCCTCACGGTGCCTCGGCTTTGCTGCTGCTTCCAGCACTCCCAGCTCTGCCCTGGAGTAGGTGGTGTGCTGGGTCCTGCAGGGAACGGGCACCGATCCTGAAATCAGAGGGCAGATCCATAGGAGCCCACTGAGAGCTGTCAGGGCGAAGGATTAGTGGCAGAGAGCTGGGCAGGTGGAAGAGGGTGGGTTTGGCAGTGTTTTTTGCATCAAGCGGAGACCCCTGGCAGCCAGGCCCCTTTGACCGAGAAGAAAGGCAGTGCCCGGCCAAGCTTCCCTGTTTCATCCTGGAGCATCGTGCAGGGAAATGTCCGGCGCACACAACGGGGTGGAGGAGAGCGCAGGACACCAGGGAGCGGGGTCAGCAGGTATCACTTGCCGAGCGGGGCAGAGGAAGGATCTGCACGTGGTACCAGCCTCTGTGCGTGGCATCTCTGCCCAGAGAGCACGTGGCGGGCAGCTTGCGGCCATAGCAGGGGCTGGTTTTCCTCCCTCCCTGCCCACCCCACAGCAGAGCCAGGGTCTCTCTGGGATGTGAGGGTGGGTGGGCTTTGACCTTCCTGTCTCCCAGGGGCCCGTGTCCCAGCGACTGGAACAGCTGAGGTGCAGGGCTCACAAATAGACCGACAAGGAAGAAGTGAGTCACCCAGGCTGGAAATAAACCTATGGACACAAGGCCACAAGGGCAATGAGGTGGCAATTCTCTGCCCGGTTGGTGCAGCCTGCAGCTGGGAGGACAGCCTTGTGGAGACGTCCACCTTGGAGCATCCCAGAAGGCACCCGTTAGCACCACTTCTGCAAGGCACGGTGCCAGCTAGCTGAGGCTCCTCCAACTCATTGCATGTCAGCTAGCGAGTAGCAGAGCCTGGGCTGTGGGCAATGCGGCCTCCCACCATGCTGAGCTGCCAGCCTTGCAGGTGCTTCCCTGACTGCTCAGGAAAGCCTACAAACACCAACAGACCCTCCCTTGGCCTGAAGAAGGGTGTTTGTGCCCTAAAGCTAGCAAAGAACAATTTTTCTAACTATTTAGTTGGTCTAATAAAGATATCACATCTATGCAAAGACTGTTGTCTGTCTGTGAGAGCTGGGTGCAGGACCCACCGGGCAGCGCTGGGGAGGAGAAGCCCTCCTGGGCTCGCTGCACGCCGACAGCTCATGCCCGCGGAGAAGAAGCGGTAGCAGCAGCGCAGGCACAAAGCGAGAGGAGGCAGCCGCCGGGGTGATCAATAATTTATAACAAACCAGATACGAGCTATGTACAAAGAGAACCGCAGCGGGAGATGCAGCCCCTGCCTTCTCCCGTCCCTGCAGCTGCTGGAGCCTCATGTGCTCAGCCCGGGGCCCTCCTTCAACCTGTGCATGGGTGAAAGATTCACTTGCTTGCCCTCCTGCCTGCTGCTGCCTCTGGGTCTGCCCCTCCAGATAGGGTCAGCCTCACCTTGCCACGGCTGCACCATGACGGGGCATGACTTGGCTGCTAGGGCAGGTTCTGCCCCTGCTTTTACCCCGTCAGGTGGCAGGAGCATGGGCCTGTCTATGTAGGACTGCATGGAGGGGAACGATCCTTTCCCAGCGCTTGCTCTATGGGTTACGGACAGACTCAGAAGAACGCAAGAAAAGAGCATCAGGAGGGCTGTGGACTGGGTCAGACCTTGCCTGGTCTCAGCATCAGAGAGCGGAGGCTGAGAGGGAGAGGGAGCTGGATCAGAGCAGGGTTTTTCCCCTGTCCTCTCTCCCTTGCAGCCTCCAGCATTTCAGTTCTGATGCAGAGGCTGTGCCCCTCTCCCCCCTGCTCAATAGAGACCGATGCCCCTTTCTTTCAAGACTGTGCCCATTCCCTTTGTGGATCTGGCTAAGCTGCCAGCTTCCACAGCTGCTTATGTTTTGATGGAGCTCGGTTCCCAAGGGGGTTGGAGGCAGGGCTGGGTCTACGCTATGTTCATACTGGGCTAGATTTACCCCGAGGCTCAGCCAGACGAGTGTGGCGCTCAGTGCTTTTCGGACACAGGGCATTGCTGCACCCCTGCCCCTGTTGTGATCTCAGCGCCAACCCGTCTGGACTGGGCTCCCTCTGGCTAAAGACCTGGCCTGAGCAGCAATGAAGGAGGGTGATGTCCTGTCCATTTTCCCTGTTCATCCTCCCGGTCCCATGGGATTGCCCCTTAAAGAGCAGCCGATACCTCCTGGGACATGCCAAGAGCTTTTATGCATGGAAGTGATTTTGCTCCTGTCTCCCTCCGAGGGAGCTCTGGCGTTGGCTGAAACCAATGAGTCCGTCCTACGGGACCAAGTCTTCCTTGGAAGTCAGCGCTCCTGGTTCTCCCTCCTACGTGGGGGTAAATCAGGAATAATTTCATAGGAGTCAATGGGGCTTCCAGCGGGGCCAGTATGGATCAGGCCCAGCGAGTTTCTGCTTTTAAAGGAATCAAAGACTAACACAACTATGCAGACGCGGCACGTGCGTCTGCCTGGATCTCCCCGTACGGGGTCACTATGAAAACCTCACAGCAGCAAAGGCCTGTTTGGAGAGCTCACAGCATCCCTGCGGGAAACGGCCTTTCCTACATGGTGCAGCCTGCACCACCTACTAGCCAAGGAAGGTTTTGCATCTTATGAGCATCCAAATACCTAGTGCGGGCTAAAATCTCCTCTCAGCTGCCTCTGTAGGACCCACTGGGCCCAGCTCCGATCTCAGTGATGCTGGTGTG
This sequence comes from Alligator mississippiensis, assembly GCF_030867095.1. Classification (NCBI taxonomy): domain Eukaryota; kingdom Metazoa; phylum Chordata; order Crocodylia; family Alligatoridae; genus Alligator; species Alligator mississippiensis. Next base: position 3,138,652 of record NC_081836.1, read on the forward strand.
ATAGCAGAGAGGTCCACGATGGCCCCGGGCCAGATCCTTACCTGGAGCAAAGCTGCGCCACCGCTTGCAGTCAAATGCAATGGGGAAATCACTGATTCACCCCAGCTCAGGATCTGGCCCCCAGGATTTTGTAACTGAGATAAGAGTCTGGCCCACTCGCTTTGTCGGGGCTCGGTGTGAAGACCCAGCTGCTCTTTAAAGGGATGCCCCGGGCTGGCTGCTCCCTCCCTCCCGCCCCTGCCCCTGCCCCTGCCCCTGCCTCTCAGATTTTGATCTCAGTCCGGAAGGTCTGTTGCACGTGCTCCGTGTGCTTGGCCGGGTGCCGTCTGGCTTTGATGGTGAGGGTGCCGTCGGGGCCCAGGGCAGAGGTGACAGAAGTGGGGTCCACATCTTCGGGCAGCTGGCACTTGTGGGTGAAGGTGTTCATGACGGTCCCGTCTGCCGCCAGCTGTAAGGGAGGAAGAAACGGGCACACTGAGCAGGCGATGCCGATACCTGCAGGCACCTGGCTGCCCGAACACAGCACCCTGTATTCCTGGTGCCGCCACTGACTGTCTGCATGACCTTGGGCAGGTCATTCTGCCTCCTCTTGTGTACCATAATAATATTTACCGGCTGCCCAGGCGTGCTGGGACGCAGAGCTAGTGTTTACCAGCGGCTTGGAGATGCTCAGGTTACAGACAGATGGAGAAACGCAAGGATTATTTCCGAGAGCCTGGAGGGAGTGGGTCAAGGTGGGGACTGGGTGTCAGGACTCCTGGGATCTAGTTCTGATTTACCCCTGTGCAGCCTCAGAGGAGTTGCTCCGGCCTCCCCCCATTCAAGTCCTTGAAACACTGACGTGGGAATCCCAGGGTTTAACGCCCTCGTGGTTGGAAAGCGCTGTTTGATTTTTATGTGATAGGTGCTAGAGGTGGGCTAAGGGCTGTCACTGTGGCCTAGACTTCCCTGGGCTTCTTCGAGGGCCAGCCTGGGCAAGCAGGAGCTGGAGCCCTTGCACGCAGGCAGCACGTGCAGGGATGGTGCATGCGTGCCAGGCGCGGAGGAGGCACCATCTGCTCAAATGCCAGCTGCTCTCCATCCGGCAGCACCCCGGGGTTTGGTGGGCTTTGCCGAAAGCAGCACCTTGTATAGCTCCCACCAGCATGACTCGAGGCAGAGCAATACAACCATGGGCCCTGGATCTCCTGGGCTACCGGCCAGCACATAGCGTCCTCAGCCCCTCGCATCCGAGCAAGCAGATGCGAGTGGTACGACGTCCTTGGCCGGTAGAGGAGATCGGCATGTACCAGCCATTCTCCTCCGCAGCTTGGCACCGGGGGTGGTGCTGCACTGGCAGCCCCGATGTCCTCCTACCTCATGTGTCCCCACGTGGGGTGCAGTCCAGGCTTTGCAGGGCCAGCATCCCGCGTACCGAGCCCCCGGCCACAGGCCTTGATCCCACCCGGAGGGACCACAAACAGGTCCCTCAGCACCCCCCCCAGACTGGATCCCAGTCCATGAACTGGCCCCAGTGCTCTTCAGCATCAGCGCACCAGCTGTGGGCAGATGAAGACCGCGTCCTATGTGACATGGGAACCTGGGGCACCCTCCTGCTTTGCACAGATCGCAAAGCCAATGGGAAGCTACAAAAACATCCAAATTAAAAAAAGTGGGGGCTTCTGGTTTTGGGGGGCCCTGTGATTCTTCCTGATGTAGCTGCTCTGTGTAAGCAGCAGGTGTCTGGGCTCGAGCTAGTCACCTTCTCCGCGTGGACCTCGATCTGGTTGTTGGACGTGGTGACGATGATGTCCTCGGGGGAGAAGTCGCTGACGTCCACGGCAAACTGGTAGGTGTCTCCCAGCGTCTTAATGTTCCCCGCGTTGCCTGGACGGGCTGCAGGGAGGGGGAAGAACAGCGTGAATCCTTCGGACTCCTTTACAAGGGCTTCCCCCACTACCCTGCGTGGATTTTGCAGCAACGCGGACACCCAGCTCTTTACCTAGACCTGCCTTATGTGCAGCCCTGGAGATCAGGAGAGGGGCACGGAAAACTGGACTGGGTTCACATGCTTGGCGGAAAGAAATGAGCAGGGTTATATAGTCCTCTCCCCATTAGATGTGAAGCATGATCCAACACCCTTTGAGGGCAGTGGAGGTGATTTCAAGGGACTTTCCAGCAATGCCTTTGCTGCAGGACCTCTCTTGTCTGGTCAGGAGCAAAGAAATCCCAGAAAGGAGATAGGTTGCGCCCTGGAACGGGGTCTGGCAGGAGTGTTTCAGGGTTTGAAACCTTGCCAGCGGAACTGGAGATGTGGCTAGGTAGGTCTGGTAGCGTTTGCAAATGGGCACGTGCCAACAGAGCCCCATCCACAGCGCTCTGTGCCGCTGCGCCCGTGCTTTGTGCACCAGGTCAGTGAGGTTGGAGGTGCGAAGCATGTGTCCGCCCCGGGCCTCTCACGGCCCACCTACATTTGCAGGGAACAGGTCAGTGCTGGGACTTAGCTGCTACAGTCAACCAGCCCGATGGACGGTCCACTGAGGCCAGTATCCCATCCCAGTAACCTTTCCTCAAGTTTCTTCCTAAATTGCGTATGGCGCTGATGTCTGAGGTTTTTTCCCCTGTAGTCAGAGATGCTTTTATTACCATCGATTACCCTCCGTTGAATCCTACAGTGCTGTTGATCTTAATGGCAACCCGGCTTCCTGGGGTGGGGTTTGCCGTGCTTTGTGGACAGAAGCATTTCCTTTGCTCGGCTGCCACTTGCTTGCCTTTTCTTATCATCACCAGTATCATCTGAGGGCAGATGCTGGTGGATTTGCCCCTTGATTTTACAGGGGAGGTTGTAAAGTCACATAAGGCAACTGGCTTTTTCTTTCTTTCTTTCCTTCCTGTTTTTCACCAGCCTCAGCACTGCCCAGGTCTAGCCTGGTCCTGCCCTTTCCAAGGAGCCTCCAGTGTCCTGCAGCCCCGCTGCGATGTGTGGGAACGCGGCTCCTGACCCTGCCCTCGCTTTCTGCCGGTCCCCTTCCAGGATAACTCTCCGGGAAGGCAGGGCTTTGCACAGCTACAAGCGACAGCAGGATCAGGTCTTATCCGCTCTGCTTTGTGCGTTGAATTCCAGGTTCAGTCCTGTGACAAAGCTGCGGCTCTCGGCTCAGGTTTTCCTCCTTTTCCAGGCAACAGCGTCATTTCTCTGTGCCTGGAATGGACAGCTACAAAGCGGAGGCAGCCCCAAGCTGTGATGCATGTACAGATCCCGCTGGGTTGCTATCATTAGCTGGCGTCCTGGCGCGCTTGTGGCTTCAGCCAAGGAAGAGCCACGCTCGCTGACGTGGAGCCTTTCCTCGTTCAAGGTGACAGTGTGCTGCAAGCTGCCTCCCCGGGGAACTGAACCCCTCCCTGCTTGCAAACCACCCCTAAAGACACGCTCATTTTCACTGGGTGGCCCCCAAATCACCTGCCCAGGGGGTTACAGAGAAAACCTGCAGCGTGCATCTTGTGAATCCTTCTCCCCCGTGCAATCACCCAGCGCTGCCTCCAAGGTCTCACAGGTATCTCCCACAGTATGGCTGCAGGGCTGAGGCCTTCGCCCCCCAGAAATCCCCCCCCACCGACTACAGCACAGGATGGCATTTCCGGGGTGTAAAGTAGATACGAGTCACTTCCCTGAGAGACCCAGAGGTGCCCAGTGGCTCACTCCCACCCTCCCGCCTGCCAGCTGGTCCGAAGTATTTTGGGAGCCAGGAACGAAGAAGGAACCTCCCTCGTCCTGGGATGTTTTGAGCCCCCAAATCTCCTGCTGGAAGCTGTAATGGGGGCTCCCAAGCTGACCCCTTGCTCCCGCTGGGAGAAGCTGGGACGGTGGCAGATGTGACTTCCTGCAGCTCTGCCAGCTGTGGAGCCAGCTGGGAGGAGGTGGAACCGGAGCGGAAGGGAACGGCCCCATAGCCAGCACCCTCCTGCTCCTCCTTTGGGTGCCAGGGGAATAGCACAGCTATGAGCTGCCCCAGGGCTGTCCCACCGGGGCAGCCTGCAAGGGTTATATTGCAGCCCCCAGCCCCTGAGAGGCTGGACAGGCCTGAGCTGCCCCCAGCATCTGATGCCGCGTCCCCAGGTGGCCTGGTCCGACCTGCACCCGGGAGCGGTTTGGAGGTAAGCAATGTTGCCCCTGTTGCTGCCCCCAGCTCTGCCCTACACCCCATCCCTCATCCCCTGTCTCTCCATCTCTTGCCCCAGGAACAGGGAGCAGGGATGGGTCTCGTCACACCCCCGGCCGGAGCCCGGAGACACCGACTTGCCTGTGAAGCCCAGAGGCTCCGTGCGCGGCCTCATGAACTTCCCGAAGTCGTCGGCGAATATCCCGCGGGCTTTCTCCATGCGCTGCTGCTGGAAGGGGACCGGGGAGGCCGAGGACGAGCTGTGGTGGAAGTGCCGCTGGGAGTGGAAGGCAGAGGAGGACTGCACGCTCATCCACCCCGGGGCACGTTGCCGGGAGAGAGGGGGAACAAAGAAATACAAATAAACCCAACCAGGCAACCAACTGGGGTGGGAGGAGTGGAAACAGAGCCTCTTCCCTCCTCCTGCAGGAGAATGGGAATCAGAGCCGGGTCCAGGGGGGCACTGGCACGGCCCTCTTTATAGCCGGCTGGGTGGATGAGGACAGCACGGCTCAGAGGCAGCTGTTGGGCTTATAAAGCCCCCTTTAGCCTCTGGGCTGCCTTCCAGCCCTCTTGTAAAACAGCCTAAATTTAGCTGCTTGTGCATCCTTTAGACGGGTGGAAATTTTCCCCCGTCCCCCTGCCAGGGCGCCAACAACCGGTGGTAGGAGGAATCTGATCTCATCGCCGGCATTCCTGCCTGCCTGGATAATGTAGCTCCCACTTGGTCCTGGCTGCGCCTGGCAGAGGGCGGGCGACTTCCCAAAAAAAGGAAGGTGTCGGGAGAGGGTGCTGGGGCGAGGGCTGTCCGGGAGATGACGAGGGCTTGGACGTGCCGGGAATAGGTGATGGCCTGTTGGTTTGTGAGAGGGAGCATTGGAAAACGCCATTGCAGGGGGTGTTTTAATACTGGCCTTTATCTCCCAGAGGAAGCAGGTGTGAGTGTTGTTTGAACTGGGGAAACTGAGGCATGGCCAGAGGTCACACTGGACGGCAGTGGGAGAGGTGGGAATGGAGGCCGGCGCCTGCCGGGCCACCTGGGACCTGCTTTTCTTTGCCACCGTGACAGCAGCACCCGTGCCACCTGGAAGGAGTAAGTCACCCCCCGTCTCCGAGGGATCGCTTCAGGCTGTCTGCTAACTCAGGCAGGCAGCGCTGCCTCCGTCAGCTGCATGTGTTCGAGGTTTCCTTTGCACCCGTGCAGACCTGTTCATGTCCCCTTGGCTAGATCTTCCACCCACCCACCAGCCAGTCCTAGATTATATCCAGATCCTAGTAGCTAGTTCTTCCCTTAAGAAGTGAAGACGGAGGCGGTGGTCCTGACGTTGGCTTTGCTACTGCAGGAACTTTCTGTGCAGCGGGTGACAGGTGCACGGGCTTTGTCATGATCTATGCACCTGCCCCCTCCCACAGCGCGCTCTGCTCCTGGCTCTCCACGCTGCCGGGCCCGTGGCAGGGTCTCCAGCTGATGTTTACTGCCCCTGGAGAGGCCGGCGGGCTCCCCTGAGAGCCGCCTGGGGACAGAATGTGCCGCTGTCTCGCACCCGGCGTGTCTCAGCCTCAGCGACCATCCAGAGGCGCTGGGTCCCTTCCCGGTCCTCACCCCCGCACACGTTTTCCATCCGAGCCCAGTCGCTGCACATCACTGGCCTCTGGTAGCATCACGAGGCAGGATGAAAGCAGCTTAGGGCCACTGAGCATGGGCAAGGCCAGGCCAGGACGGACGCGGACCCGTGGAGCCATGCAGCAAGGGAAGTGAGCCAGCACCTGCCCCGAGCCTTAGACCATCTATGGTTTTATCCCCCAGGCTGAGATAAGGGCTCGATGACCCACCGCGCGTCCGTCCCAAGCATGCAGCTGATGTCCGCGAGGCTGAACCGCCCGGGCCTGTTGGCCGTCTGGAATGCACGTCCGCTGCGTGCCGGGAGCGATGAGCCAGGACTGCAGGCATTTCACGGCCAAGGCCAAGCGAGGAAGTGTGGGAACTGAGGCCAGGCTCTGGGCTCAGCTCCGAAGAGCTGTAGGGGGGAGGGAGGGAGGCCGGGACATCTAAATGCGGATGCTGAGTAACTGCAGCGAGGGCCTGAGTCACAGCTTCTCGCTGCCTCTTGCCTCAATCAGGTGCAGCCAGAGCCCCGGCGCTGCCTCCTGCCTCCCTTCCTCTCCTGGGCACGCAGGCCTCCAGCAAACAGCTGCTTTGACCCGGGCCAGCCGCGTATCTGCCCTCAGGTCAGAGCAGAGAAGAAAGCCAGGGGTACTGAGGATGCAACTCAGCGCTTGCGGTTCAATGCAAGTCCTCTTAAATGCTGCGGTCACCTCTAGGGTAGTAGTGTTTAAAAAGCCTCAGTCATTTTGGAGCCAAAATCCATTTAGGCACAAGGACTTGGGCTCCAAAGGCCAGACCTGCAAAGGTCCTTAGGAGAGTGAGGCACCTGCTTATGGGCTGTTGGTTGTAGCCGTGCTGGTCTAAGGACATAAGCAGACAAATTCTTTGGGTACATGGGATCTCTTTTATTAGACCAACTAAAAAGTTGGAAAAATTGCTCTTTGCAAGCTTTTGGGCACAAACAAACCTGCTTACATGCTTTTGGAGATCCCGCTAGCCACCGGTTTGCACAGTTAGATACACCCAGGCCCTGTGTCATCCTTGCAAGGGATGCAGGCTCCTAAGTTCTCTAACCCTGCAGGGTCCAGGGTGAAGGAGAGCTCTTAGGTCAGCCTGTTATGGATCCCTGCTGCAAACAGGTTTGGGTCCAAGCTTCTGGTTCAGACAGAGCTATCCCTGGCAGCTGAAACTAGGACAGCCATCAGACACTTAAAATTCAAACCAAACTGGCTGAAAGGTCCCCGGTGAGGGGAAGATGGGGCATTAGGACTAGCCCTGGTGTGGGGCTGACGGGTCTGGCATTTGGGCTTCATTTCACTCCCAAGCCTAAAACAAAACCCACTGCCCCCGAACCCTCCTGGGTCCCAACGGAGAAGCAGGGGTGCCAGCACCCTTGTGGGGTGAACCCGATCCCCTCTGGAGAGCTGCGTCCTCTCGCTGGCTGCCTGGGAGCGCAGGGTGCATCTCAGGAGCTGAGGAAGCGAAGGCATTCACGCTATGCTTGGCAGCCCCTATAAGCTGGCTGGGGGGCTGGATGGTTTCAGATCCATCCTCCAAGGCACTGGGGGTACTGTTGTGTAATAAGAGGGGACAAATGGCATGCAGTGTTGTGTATGTTATATTAGCCTAGTGCCCCGGAGCCCAGGGAGGTTGGGAGCCTTGTACAGATTGGGGGATTGAGTCTGAGTCTGCATCCACCACCACGAATCAGGGCCAACCGCACCCAAGCCCACCCTGTTACCCCAGCATACTTGAGATGAGAGGGCATCTCCTGCACCTGGCAGGACACGGGATCCCAAAGCTCTGCCTAGCATGAGGCCGACAGCCCTGCTTCGTTCAGCCCCTGTGCGCTCCTGGTCTGCACCATGCACCAGCTGGCTCCAAGCGGTGCCTCTTCAAGGTGCAGTTCCCCGCACAGAGATCTCCGGGCACTGTCTGCACAGAAAGCAACCCCTGGCTGTGCTCAGGGGCAGGGGTACATGTAGAGCCAGAGTCCTGGTCTACCCGTCCTGGACCCGGGGCTGGACATGCGCATGACGTTGGCACAGATGGGGCAGCCAGCCAGCTTCACTCTCTCCTGGAGGTACAAGCCGGGTGTACGACCCTCCGCCCAGCCCTTTCTCTGTGCAATGACCGCAGGACGGAGTGATTAGCTTTCATCTCATTGCTCAGGGGGTGGGGGAAACTGAGGCACAGGGAGGTTCAGACCAATACATTGAGAGAGAGACACTGATTCTGGGGGGGGTCGCAGGTTTTGGGAACCCAGCCTCAGACATGGGTCAAATCCTGCTCTGCCCTTGTCCCCCACCCTGGCTCTTTTGCTGACAGAGAGGTCAAGGGGCAAGTGTCCCTCAGAGCCTGAACTCCCCCCGGCTCTGGCCCAGGCTCCACGGCTTGTCTTGCATCATTTTGGGCTGGAGCAGGGTCCAGGACGACGGTGCGAATCACCCCAGAGGAAACCCCCCCAGGGCCAATTTGGGGGCAATGATCTGTAGGCTCCCGAGGCGTCTCCCTGGGCTCGTGCCAGGATGCGTGTGGCTGCAAGGAGCCCTGCCTTTCTGCTCCTGCCGACTCCAGCCAGGGCGGTTTTGGCTGACCTGTCAAGGGCGTTTTTAATGAGGACGGGAAGCCTTCGTTAGGGACGGGCGGGGTGGGGTGGGGTGGGGTGGAGGAGGAGCCCACTGGTGGGCTGGGACCTGGGCAGTGAGGCGAGGAGGTGGGGAGGGAGCTGTATCTGCGGAGGCAACAGCTCTTGGCAGGGAGCACCCAGGTGAGTCCTCGGATGCTCTGGGCAGGGGTGTCTGGCCTGGGAAGGGCGGGAGCGAGGCACTCGTCTGTGATGCCCCGGGGTTCAGCCAGCGGAGGGAGGGGTGGGCTGACAAGGCTCTGGGAAAGGCTCTCCGATACACCGATACACCGCCACAGCCTTATCACGCTGAGTTCCCATCCATGCCCCCGGGCCAGAGCAGCAGGAGATCAGAAACCTCCCCGGGGGTCCAGACCCTAGGGCAGTTTGATCCCTGGCTCTGCTACAGATGCCCTGAGTGACCTTGGGGCAAGTCCCTCCACCTCCCTGTCTCTTTTCCCTGTGGGTGACCGGGGGGGGGTCTAATGTTCCCTTAGAGAGGGCTGAGAGGGACTCATTTGGGGATGCTCGCCCTCCATGCAGCTAGTCCTGGAGCCCAGTCTACTAAAAGAAGAGGGCAGGGGGGTCTTGTCTGGCAATATCATCCTAAAGCCAGAGTCCTTCTGTGTCCTGGTCACTCCAGACCCCTGGGAGCTCTCCCCAGGGCTCAGGGCTGCTACCCCCGTGCCCTGCGCCAAGCCCAACCTGCTTCAGCAAACAGGTAGTGGGGCCAAGAGACAGGAGGGGCAGGTAGGAGGCGGTGAGATGGTGCTTCTCGGTGTGCGTCCCTGTGGGGTGGGGCTGGGACACACGGTACATTTCCATGCTGTGGACTCTCCTCTCTTTCTGATCCCCAGAGGTCCCCTTTCGCTAGACCCGAGGTAGCAGCTGGGGGAGAAATGATTTCCCCTTGCCAAGGAATACTGAGGCAGTGCAATCATTGTTCCAGCAAAGATCAACCCCAAAATGTTCATTTTTGGACCATCGAAAGCCGCAGTCTGAGTTTTTTCAGAATAAAAAAAAAAAAGGAATACATTTTAGAGTCTCTTGAATGAAAACCTGAACGAGCCTGGGATATTTTCTTGCTGTGCTAAGCCACTTCCCAGGGCAGAAACACCTGGAGGGAACATTTCCCATCAGCTCGTCCTCCCGACTACCCCGCTGCTTGCCCGCTGCTCGCCAAGCCTCTGCCTATGAGGACCCCAAACCGCCTGCGGCTCCGGCTAGCTGCAAACCTGCCTTTTGTCTTCCCTGCAAGCTCCCCCGGCCCATCCCAAGAGCCGCTCTCTCCCTTTCCAAGACAGGGTCCTGCAGGCTCAAGGGCCTGTCTGTGGGGTGCCAGCTCTACCCCGCAGGGTCCTGGATGGAGGGGCCAGGGCATGCATTGAGGGGTGGTGCCTGGGGTAGGGATCAGGTGAAACCTGTTTGGATTAAACAAGAGCAGCAAGCATCTCCAGGGGCTCAATCCGAGCCACGATGGCTTTTCTCTACTGAGGAAATCAATGGGGCTACCTTTGCTTGCTGTTACCGGTGCTTCCATCTCCTTGAATGCAGCGGGGCAGTGCATTAGTCAGGGAGCCCGGGAGGCCAGGGTATCATGCTGTTTTGGGATTATGTTGTCCATGCCCTCCCTTTGGTTGCTCCCACCCAGCTCCCTCCTGCAGGGGCTCGTGTGTGTGGGGCATGACCCCTATTACCAGGCTGGGCTCTGGCCCCCTTGCTGGTCCAGGGATGCATCAGCCACACTTATTGCATGCAGGGGCTTAGCAGCGGGGCAGGGAGAGGCCTTCTGGCTCCAGCCCCCCTGGAGAACTATTGCCAGAGCAAAGCCATGGCGGATGGAGCCAGGAGGCCACGTGCAGTGGGTCTCGCTCTACTGGAGAGGCGTCGGCAAGGCAGGCCCTCCAAGGTGACCTGCTCGGGCCGCACGTGTTCCAGCTGGCTGGCCGACCTCTGCTATTATTAGTGCGGTAGGGCTTTATCGGGGGCAGGATCTTTCCTCTACGCAGCTTTCCAGAATCCCTCAGGGCTGCGTATTTTTGCTGGCAGCTCCCCTTTGCTGTTTGGGGTCAGGGGGTGTCTTGTTCTTCTTGCTAAGGACAACCCAAGGTGCCCGGGTGCCCAGCTGGATTTCAGCCCCTTTGGAGGTATGGGCAAGGGAGAAGGGCTGGGGTTTGAAATGAGCTGGAGTCAACAGGTTGGGCCGCCCGGGGCATGTTCTCTACCTGGGATCTCTCGAGTGTACATTAACCACCTTTTCCACAAATGGGACATTGGCTGCCGTGGCCCCCCTGCTTGCCCTGTGGCAGGTTTGGGTGTGATGCCTTGTGTCGTGTCGGGGTTGATGGCTGTTTTACTAAAAGGCTGGATTTGTTTAGGATGGGCTGGATAGGCCCGGTAGGGGTTGGACTAGATGTGATGTCTGGAGGTCCTGTCCAGCTCCAAGGCTCTGCATGCTATGAGTACACAGGGAGTCTGGTTGGGATGAGGGGCAGGCTCCTTCCACTACTGAGGCCAGGCTGAAGGTGGGGAGGGGGTAAATACCAGCCCTAGGAAAGCCCAGGGGGCTGGGATGAGGGTAGAGGGGGCGAAGACACCAGACACCTCATGTAGTTCATCCAACAAGGCCTGGCTCCCAGGGGAACAGTGGCACGTGCTTGCGGGTGTCCTGGTCGCTGAACACTGCTAGTGAAACAGGCCTAGCAAGAGCCATTGCTTTCCCCCTCCGCGATGCAGCTCCTCACACACAGCCCCTTGCAGCCACGGAGCCCTGGGCTGGCACCTGCCACAGTGCAACCACTCGAACGTGCCTCCTCCCGTCCATGCAGGGACTTGCTGCTCGTGGTGTGGAGGCATCACTAGCCCATGGCAACAGAGGGGCTGGACCGGAGGGAGCACGATGTGGCTAAGGAGGAGGAGAGGATCCTCATACTCAATGAAATCTGGAGGCCGTGGCCGAAGACCCGCAGGAGAGTCCAAGGTAAGAGCGTGAATGCTGCCTGACAGCACTGAAAGAGGCCATCGGGGTCATCTAACTCAGGTGGGACAGGAGACCCCATTCCCTTCAACCGCAGATGTGACCCCCCCACAACATCAGCTTCCTAATTGCCCTGATGGTCCATGATCTTCTAAGTCAGGGGGCAGCAACTACAGCTAGCGGAGCCACGGCCCGGGGCTTTCAGCGGCGTTTGGCAGTGGGGGCTTCTCCAGGTGAGGTGGGGAGAAGAAGCAGCGGCAGTGATGGTGTCTGGGGGCTAGCTCCTGGGTCATTCCCACCTGTAACCTGAAACGGCTGCCGACAGCTGTGCAAAGCGCCTGTCCCTATAACCCTGTCCGTGCTGTGTCTTTGCTGCTCCCAGGGGACTCACCGGAGCTCAGATGGCAAGGATGTGGCCCCAAGCCATTGCTCTGGACTTGAACAGCATTTAATAAACACCTCCACCTGGTCTTTCCAGCAGGCCCTGCCAATTTGTACAGAGCCCATTTCCACCGTTCCCTGGATGTTTGACTTCCCGAAGAGCTCTATACAACTCAAGGCAGGGGGTGGGGAGCGGGGTCAGCAGCAGGGTTGGTCTCAATGGGATCAGCTGGTCTGGGAAGGAATCTCGGAAACCTCCGTGGAATATTTCAGCCATAATGAAGCTGCCCCTCGGGGGCACTTGCTGCTCCATGGTTAATAATTGAGCTGGCTGCAACGTGTCTTTGTGCTCCTGCCATCCCTGAGGCCCCTGGAGCTGACCGTGGTGGGGTGGATGTGACCCCCGTGCCCCCCTTGCAGGCTGCCTGGAGTGCGTGAAGCGCCAGCTCTTCCGCGTCGGCGAGGACTGGTACTTCCTCTTCGCTCTAGGGGTGATCATGGCCATGGTCAGCTTCGTCATGGATTTCACCATCAACACATTGCTGAATGGTAACTACAGGTTGGGGGCTCACGACTCTGTGCTAGTGAGCCAGGACACCTGGGCTGCTTTCCTGCCGCTGACCCTCGGCAAATGCCACGTGGGTTTCATGGGGACGGCACCGCAGTACAGACCTGCCTGTTTTAGCTGGTGCACCACACTGGGCAATGGGAACCGAGTGCTGGAAGCAAGTGCGGATGCCTGGGGGAAAGATGTGGTTGCGTGGACACCCAGAGGGGTCCACACTAGGCTGGGTTGCCCCGTGATGGTCCCAGGGTGTTGTAGGTGGGGTATCAGAGTAGATGGACCTCAGCGGGTCCCAGCAGGGAGGGGTGTGAGCCACCAGATGAGCCGCACGGCTGGGATATGCCACTGGCCCATGCCCATGTGCATGTCTATGCCCCTGTTTGCCTATGCTTATTTTTCAGCACACAGGTGGCTTTACCAAGAGCTGGGGGATTACTTAGTGCTGAAGTACCTGTCCTGGACCATGTACCCCATTGCCCTGGTTGCTTTCTCCACTGGCTATGCACAGAGCATCACTCCGCATTCGGGAGGTGAGTGTGATGCTCCGCAGCTGGAGGCTGCCCGTGGGGGGCTGTGAGCAGACTGATCTGCTAACGAGCTGGCCTGCACAATGGAAGAAGCTCACGACCAGTGCCCATATCCCAGGAAACCTTCCAGCGGTTGGCATGAAGTGGACCTCTAGCTGCTCAGCTCGGCAGAGAGACCAGGTGTCATGGCTGAACAAGCACTAGACGGATCAAGAGTATCTTCCTAGAAACTATTTCAGTTGCAAAAAAAGAGCCATTAGCTCAGGGACAGGTGATGATGGGCTGCTTGCTTACAAGCTACTTAAATGGTTGAACATCTTTCTGTGGGGCACGGGCTGATGGGAGTCCAGGACACCCCAAGGACCACTGGAGACTCAACTCCCTTCGTATCCCCCAAGGGTCAGGAGTTGGGGGCACTGGCAAGGCAGCAGGTAGCAGTTTGCATAGCTTCAGCTGTCCGGTGTATGGGCTTAGTGCGTAAACAGAGAACTTGACTCTCTGGGACTGGTAATCAGGATTTCCACTGGCACAAACCACCAACTGGGGACAAAACCCCTTAGCCTCCTTGCAAGCAGCAGATACCTCTTTTCCACTCTTGGAAACCAGATAAAACTGAAGACTTCTTGGGTAGAGCCAGCCCTTCTGTCTGCCTTTGAGCAATCTAATGGCCTCTGGTCTGAACTGCAAATGTCCTGCTAAGAATACACCCTTGACCTTGTTGGCATCAGGCCCTAGCTAGGAGTTGCCCTGGAAATGCAGAAGTGGAGACCCAGATGTTGCCACCTTCATTTCCTTTAGGTTTGGATCGCTGAGTGGCACCCAGATGTGCTCTGATGTGTCCCCCATTTCTGGGCTTTTCCAGGCTCTGGCATCCCGGAGCTCAAGACCATTCTCACCGGGGTCATGCTGGAGGACTACCTGGCCATCAAGAACTTCGGAGCCAAGGTGGTGGGGATGACCTGCACCTTGGCCGCTGGGAGCACCATCTTCCTCGGCAAAGTCGTGAGTGTCCCCAGACCAGCTTCACAGCTGGTGCGGATGGAGGGGTGGATATAGGGCTGGCGACTGTGGAGTGCTACCATGGAGTGGTTCGTCCACTGTCAGGGTTAGCGTGAAGCTATGGCAAGGAGACCAGGCCAGACAACAGAGTTGCTGCAAAGAAATTTTCCAAATTGTGGGTGAGATGTGGAGTCAAAATGCTTGGGGATGTCTAGGGAATGGGAGCCCACCCCAGCCGGGGCAAGTCGTGCAGCTCCTCTCACTTCAGAGGGGCCCTGCGGATTTACATCAGCTGAGCATCTGCTTCCAAGTCACAGCCCAGGAAGGGAGCCTGATAGCTGGGGGAGCCCTCTGGTTCGAGTCACCCCAGCGGCTTCGGAGCCCAATGAGAGATGGGACGTGTGTAGACCTGGGCTAATAGGCTGTGATTCATAGCACAGTAATTAGCCTGGAGGCAGGGTCATACGAATACAGCTCTGGTTCCCGATCTAGAATGAGTACAGCTTAGTGCCTAGAGGTCTAGCTTTGCCTTGGCGTGTGTTAAAATAAAAGCCATTTTGCAAAGGGCCCAGCTTCCCCGGCCATCTACATTTGTTTTGGCTGCCATTAACTGCAGCCTTCCCCTTAAATTCAGAAAGCCCCATTTGGGAATGATTACAGCGTGTCCGTAGCACTTCTAACCCTCGAATGCCCGATGTGTGCATGCAGCCATTTGCCGGCCTTAAAGCAGCTTTTTGCCCTAGCGCTGCATCTCCTGTGAACCCGGTTCACCGGAGCATCCCTGAAGTTTGCTAACACCTCCCTGCAGTGAGAAGGACCTCCCTCGGCGGCCTGCGCCCATACGTTTCACTGCGGGAGGAGTTGTAAGCAGCTGAGGGTAAAGCATGAACTGATTTGACCCTAAGCTGAAGTCAGACATGTGCTGGAGGTGTTCATTTAAAAATAAGAAAGTGTTACTATGGTTCCCCTCGGCGGGGTGGTGGGAACGCCCCTAGTAATAGCTCCGCAATGCCCAGCTGCCGGCTTTGCAGGCACACGGGAGGGAGCATTGGTTCCCTCTAGTGACTGTGATGTAGGGAGCGTGAAGGTCTTGCCACTACTGGCAGGTGTGCTGCCTTCTCCATTCGCGTGGCAGGGAGTGCAAGGGTGCTAGGTGTGCTCCCTTGGGGGCCCGTGTGAGCTGGATGGTCCTGGTGCCTGGCGTTCGCTGTGCGGCGCTACGGCACATGGATTTGTTGATTCATTGCAGCACAAGGTACCAGATAATCTCTGGAGAGGGTCGGCTCTCATGGGCTTTCCAGCTCACACCCTTGCCCAGAGAAGTTCAGACGATCGCTGGGGCCAAGTTCATACCTGTTGCTCCAACTGCACCGACGTCAGCCGCTTACACCGGGGCTGAACTTGGCTGTCGGGCTTTTGGCTGTTTCTCCGAACTGAAACTCCTGATTTTCAGACCATTGCTCTTTCGGCAAAGCATTCAGAGTCCCACGCCCCTTCTCCTCCAGGGTCCCTTCGTCCACATTTCCAGCATCATGGCTGCCTATTTGGGAAAGATTCGGACTTCGGTCATCGGGGAGTACGAGGTAAGGCCGAGACCGGGGCAGCACCCTGTTGATGGGGGAAGGGGAAACTCAGGGCATCATGCCCACTCCCCAGGACTTCTCTTCAGCTACCAGGCTGATGCGTTGATTTGCATCTCATATGCATATTTTAGCAGTTATTTAGTTTAACAGACATGTATTGACATTCTTAGTTGTGATGGTTTATTATGCCTTTGGAAATAAGGAATGGCATTTTTATTAATCCCCCGCCTGATTTTTGTCAAGCCACTTTGAATGAAAATCAGTATGCAATGAAACATGCAAAAACCAGCAGCGAAGGCATTTCTTGTTGAAAACGGGCTGAAGGTATAAAAAGGTCTGTCAAACGTTTGCATTTCAGATGAACGCATGCATTAAACAAAGTCAATATTATCTGTCGTCAGTGAATTCAGCTGGCTGTTTCCAGTCCCCGTGTGCTTCAAGAGTTTAGAGTTGGGAGATCTCAGCCTTTCCCAGCTAGCTTATATTCGTAGACTGGAAATGGAAAAGAAGCTTTCTTGGGTTATTTTTCTGACTCGTAACTGGTTTCTAAACTTTGAATAAACACGTTATCATAGGATCATAGGGCTGGAAGGGACCTCAGGAGGTCACATCTAGTCCAACTCCTTGCTTGAGGCATCCCTATCCAAACCACCCTGTACTAGTGCTTGTGTCTGACCTGTTCCTAAACCTATAGATACAGCCCTATTGTGCAGCTACAAGGCACATTGCCCCCAAACCACGAGGAACACCCCAACTGGTCAAAGGTAAGGGAGGGGGACGAGGGCCTTCTCGAGGTCCTGCCGCTGCAACTGAGCCAAACTGAAATGACTTTAGTCTCTCTGTATCTGCCAAAAAGTCCCCAGCTAGCAAACCCTGGTTTCTCTCTTCAGTGACTCCGGTTCCAAGTGCTTAACCAAGGACTTCTCCTTGTCTGCTGGTTTGCTATTCTTTAAAACATCGGTAGGAAACATATACTGCTTGAATATTCTGCTATATTTAAATATTTTAATAGATTTGGGTAGTTAGTTTAAGCCTTGATATTGGCTATCAATTGCTAAAGGAAAATATATTTTATTTAAATTAAAATTAAAAAAAAATTGAGTCCAACTACTAGATGAACAAGCCCCCGGGCAGTGTAGTTGTGATTCTCCCTTGGGGCTAAAGTTGGAGGCCAAACAGCTCTCTTCTGTGTGTGTTGCCCCCCTCTTTCCAGAACAAAAGCAAGCAGAATGAAATGCTGGTGGCAGGAGCTGCTGTTGGGGTCTCGACTGTCTTTGGGGCGCCCATTAGCGGTAAGAGTCTCCCAGGCGTGACCTGCAATAACCTAAATTTCAGAAGGGAACAGTCAAAGACTTCCACTCTGCAAATGATAAAACGGGACTGATGCAGCCCTGGTGCGGCTCCCCCAATGGCTACGCGCCCAGCCGTGGTGTTTGGGACTCACTACGCTGGACCTAGATGCTCTTAAGCTTCCCGTGGCTTGGGTAGGCTGCAATTCTCTTGCCTTCTTGCACTGTCTAGGCACGAGCTGGTTGTTCCCCCTTTAGAGCCCATCCGCCCTAAATTCCCAGACCTGTCTGCACCCCAGTCGCTGAAGCGCGCATTTTTGGAGAGGCCCAGCCTTGTGACTGCTCTGGTGACCGGTATAACTCCTTGGGGGATGCATGAGAGGGAGAAGCAGGCAGACGGGTCTGCTTTGTAAGGGTTTCTCAATGCAATGCCTCTTTACTTTCACTAGCACAAGGTCTCAGTAAAAACACATCCACCTAAGAACACCTACATGGTATAAGTCGGGGTCCTCTCTGTTCAGCTTCTTCCTCTACTGCACGTGGCCTCTCATCTGAATCATGGACTCTGTCTGTCTGTCCCTCCCTCTCTGACTGTTGCATCCAGAGCCCGTCCACTCTCCTACCCAAGCCCCCTGCACCATGGCTGGCAAGAGCCCCTGCCTTTCATGCTCTCCTGGCTA
Organism: Alligator mississippiensis; assembly: GCF_030867095.1. Taxonomy (NCBI): domain Eukaryota; kingdom Metazoa; phylum Chordata; order Crocodylia; family Alligatoridae; genus Alligator; species Alligator mississippiensis. The sequence continues at coordinate 3,156,024 of NC_081836.1, forward strand.
CCAACCACCGGCCAGATCCACCTCTCCTTGCTTTAGCGCCTATCTTTAGCTTGTCCACTGTATTGCCAGGTCTTCCTATCCAAATGGCAATAAATCTGGATAGTCCACTCAGCCAGCCTAGACAGACGTATCTGTACTAGTCCACTGATCGCTCGCTTCCCTCCCTGCTAAGAAGTGACTCCTTTGTAGCCACCTAACAGGCAGCATGACTGGCAAATCAGGCCAGGCAAAATGTGTCATTAGGACAGTGGAGAATCTTCCACGTTTTCCACGGGGGCATTTTGACACTCTCATAAAGGCTTTATCCCCATGCTGAGATCTTGTCCCCATGAACAAGCAACTAGGACCCTTTGGGAGCCTGTACACCTTCCCTAGGGCGCAGTGTGCAAGCAGGAGCACACAGCTCTGTCTGAGATGTCCCCAGCTCCTGGATGCATCTAACTCACAATGGGAGTGTCTACACGTGCTTTTACACTGGCTTAAAGTTACTGCACAGTAAATGGAAACAGGCTGGCATCTACACGTGCAGGCATTAATGTGCATTAATGCTGTGTGTGGACTGACTTGGGACTAAAATTAGAACCAAGTCAGTCCACACACACACACACACACACACACACACACACACACACACACACAGTGTTGTTGTGCAGTAAAGCATCTACACGTGCATTACTGTGCAATAACTAATTAGACATGCATTTTTGATGCAGGTATCAAATTTGCGCCCAAGTTGGCATAAGTCACTCTATTTACTGCACAGTACAAATGTGCACTTGTAGATGCACACTGGTACTGTGCAGGAATCTTGGTTACTGCGCAGTAAATGTGCATGTGTAGATGCGCCCAGTAGGTATCTTCTACCATTAGCACCGTAGAGGTATGCCCGGTACCACCGTAGTAACCAGAGACCTGCTTTTACCCAGGGGTGCTGTTCAGCATTGAGGTGGTGTCTTCTCACTTTGCTGTCAGGGACTATTGGAGGGGCTTCTTCTCGGCCACCTGCGGGGCCTTCATGTTCCGCCTCCTGGCCGTCTTCAACAACGATCAAGGTAAAGAGGACGGCGGCAGCTGCGTGGCAAGGCGAGGGTGCAGCGGCTGGCAATGACAAGGGGTGGTGGTGGGGGGACTGGCTGTACCAGTCAGGCACAGGATGGCCGTGAGCCACCAGTGGGATTGTTTATGCTGCTAGAGTGATTTACAGTAATTGTGTAGGATTCCCCTAAATTTCGGTCGAACCCAGCTGATTTAATCCCTGCTAAATCCTCAAGCGCTTTCCCTTAAGGAGCTGCTGTATAATAGCCATACCCCCTGCGTCGTGGTCCTGCCTCCTCTCATGAAAGAAGCAGGGCTGGCATGGAGGTGAGATAGCTCGGGCAGGGTTTCGATAGGACATCAGGGGATAAAGTTATCCAGCATGGATGCATCCTGCTGATTCACTTGGCAGTCAGATCAGGCGGGCCCTATTCATTAATTCAACCACAGCAGTGGAAAAGGAGTCAGAGACCTCTGGAAACTTTGCCAAGGGGGCAAGGGATTGTAGAGATGCTGCAGGGAACAATCCAGTGCTTTGGCTCACTTCTGTCTCAGCTAATAACATTTTTGTCTTATTACCGCCCTTGGCCCTTTCTCCTGATGTGCTGTGCGTGGCTTCTTTTTGTATGCCATTAACCCGCCGCCGTGCTCCACCTGTGTTTCAGCCGTGGTAGGATGATTCCCTTGCACGTCTGCGGGTATAGTTTGTCAGGCCCTGTCTATACCTTGGCCTAGCCTGCTTATGAGTCAAGTATCACCAGTGTGTTTTATTTTTCTGGGAAAAGGATTCATCTCTTTTTCCAGGACAATCCAGAAAAAGATGCTAGTCTTTGAAAGCAGACTGCTGAGGTTTAGCCTGCGTAACCCTTCTGCACCCAGCTAAAAATCAGCTCTTTAATAGGCCACGCTGTGTCTTTGATGACTTGGATGCTGGTGAAAGGATCTTGGTCTATCACATCTTGTTCTGAACACCGGGGGTGCAATTTCAGACACGGCCGCACTGGAAAAAATCGATAGACTCCCGTGGTGTCAGCCGAGGGGACTGCAGACAAACAAAGGGAAGATTAAATGAGACGCGCAACCTCTGACGGTCTGCTGCACTGAAGCATAAATGGCTTTGGCAGCCTGTCAGCCCAGGCTGTAATGGATGTTTGCTTGTGGCATAGCCATTTGGTGTGATTAGTGGCCTTGGGGCCACAGGTTGGGGCTGAGATGTGCTGGTAGTTCTGCGTGGCTGGGAGAAGCCAGGGCTGAGACCGCAGTGGAGTGCATTTGAGATACAGGGAGCTGCTGGTTTTGGTCCTGGGCAAGGTACTTCCTAGCATCCCAGAGCTATGTCAGGTGCATCACCCCAGGTGGATATATTTCTTGCTGGGGTCGCTTGATCCCAGCTGACTTCCCACTTATGGGGGGGGGCTGGACCCGACGATCTCCCTTCCAGCCCCTAACGTCTATGAAATCTAGGAACCCCTGGTCTCTGCGCTGCCGCTGTCCTCTGCATCGCATCTCCTTTCCTGCGAGCCCGTGGGAACGCCGTGTCTTCCAAGTGACCACTCGTGGAGACCAGGCTGGGTCTGGCACCGGAGTCGTACACCCCGCTCCTCCACTCCTGGCCATCACCCCGTGCTAACCGACTAATATATAGTGTTGAATCACCCTGTGCTCTTGCCGGTAATGACTTGTGACTCTTCCCTTCTCCCAGAAACCATCATGGCTCCCTTCAAGACCAACTTTAAGATCGATTTCCCTTTTGACCTCCCGGAGATATTCTTCTTCATGATTCTTGGGTAAGAGCAGGTCCGGTCTCGGCTGCTGTTTTGCCTTTGTTCAGGGCAAAGATGTTGCCTTTAAGAGGAGGAAGGTCAAGCAGATCCTTAAGTGTCCACCTGACCCTGCACCAACCAACACAACGAGCCCCACGAGCCAATGTGTTGTAAATATTTATGGCCCAAATGCTCAGATCCTGACTTAATTTTGACTCCTTCCAGCTTGGAAGTAACTTCCCTCATCTCCCTTGAAAATGGTGTTGGAGTAACACTGTATCCCCACCCTGGGATGTGTCTCTGGGTCTCACGTGGAGAGATGGGTTGCAAAGTCACATGCTAGACAATTAGGAAATGTCAGAATTAGTGGCTGGGACCACCTCGATTTGCCTTCTTGTGCGTGCGCACCACGATGCCAGCCCAAGCTGTCCCTTCCCTGCTCTGCAATGTTAATGACTATGCCTGGTGATAATTAATGACCCCTGAATGCCCACATGGGGCTGTCTGGAAGGATGCAGGGGCAAGAGGGAGACCTAGCCCCTCTCACCTCCCTTCTCTCTTCTCCACAGGGTGATCTGTGGGATTATAAGCTGTGCGTATCTCTTCTGTCAGCGCTGGCTCCTGGGATACATCCGGAGGAACAAGCTCACTGCCTGGCTGATGGCAACGGAGTAGGCATGCTGGAGGGAGGGTTTTTTACAGCTCAGTGCAGTGGGCTGGTGGGTGTGCTTGGAGACATGTGGATAGCTCTGTGTGCGTATAGCCAAAGATCTCCCCTGCCCTCTCTTCATCCTGCCAACCTCCCGACCCGCTCTGCTGCACTGGATGCACAGCCTGGTCCTTATCCCCCCAGAATTAGTGCAGCATCTGGCTGCCTCTTGGTCCTATCCAAGGTCCCTTGTGCCCGGCGGGCAGCGGAGACCCATCCGCACCCTGGAGTGCTCTTCCTTCTGCTTCCAGATAGACTCCCCATGCTCCCTGCCCCATGGCAAAGGTGGGCTCCCCTCCTTGCTGCAGCTGGAAGAGGAAACTGCCCCTTCCCTGACACCTTTGCTGGCTGCCAGCCCCTGCTGAGGGGAGAAGGGAGCATGAACATCATAGGCATCAACCTTCAGGGACCTCTGAGGTGACAGTCCAGAGCAAGAGCGGTCGGGGAAGGGCTGTGTGATGTGTGTGTGACTGACCTGCCTCTTTCAGCAAGCCGGTGTACTCTGCCTTGGTGGCCCTCCTGCTGTCCTCCATCACCTTTCCGCCCAGCCTGGGGCAGTTCATGGCTTCCAGGGTAAGTCCTGAGCTACACTTGTGTGTCCTCTGATCACTGGGGATGGAGTTGCCCACACCAGGGTGTTCCTGTCCACACCTTGGAGAGGGAATCTGGCCCCTTCCCCACATGTGGCTTCACTTAGACTTTCTTCCTAAGCTTGGCTACACTTCCAGCCCCACTTCCTATGTCATCTTTGACTGCCCTGAGCTCCCTCTGAAGCCAGCATTGGCCCTGAAGCTGGTATCCCAGTCTTGATATGACTGTAAGTGTTTCAGGCTGGGGCCAATTTTACACATGAGCAACGCCACAGATGTCCATTGAGTTACCCTTGAAGGCAGCTGGCAGCAGAATCAGGCCGCATCTCTGAGGACAGCTGTGGCGGCCAAGAGGAGGTGGGCCTGTGGGGGATGCATTCATTGTCTCTGCTAGTGAGACCTCCTTCCTTCCTTCCTCCCCAGCTCACCATGAAGGAGTACCTCTCCTGCTTCTTTGACAACCAGACCTGGGGTGTCCTTTCCCAGAACGCCTCGCTGGCCAGGCCTCTCCAAGTTGACCCAGAAAACCTCTGGATGGAGTGGTGGGACCCTAACATCACCATCTATGGCAGCTTGGTGATTTTCATAGTGATGAAGGTAGGCAGGGTGGGCAGCAATGCAGGGCAGACCTACCGGAGGTAATTTTGGATGAGCTGGTGGAGGTCCTGGGAGCAGTGCAGTTGCTAGAACAGAGCTCAGTGAAGACTGCAAAACCCACCCAAGAAACAGCATCTGTTAGCATGCATTGAACAGTGGGCTGGCCTGGTGTGGCTGCCACCTGTGCATGAACTAGCTCGCTGAAAGCTGTGATGGCAATGCAGACTTCCCTGGGGGAAAGCCCTAGTCTGGTTATGGTTAGGGAAAACCCTGTGTGGATTGAGATGAAGCCTGGCTGGCAGCTCCTGCGGTGCCCACCTGTCTCACGCTTGGTCCTGAGACCCAGAAAGGCTTTGAGACCAGCTCAGCACAGCCCTTGCAGCCCAGGCCAGGAGAAGACTTCCTTCCAGGTGCCCCGAGCTGCACCTCCTGGGGACGGGAGGGCCACCTCGTGGTGTCTCCTTCACTCTTTCTCCCTCTTGTCTTTGGTTTTCAAGTTCTGGATGTTGATCTTGGCCACTACCTTGCCAATGCCAGCTGGGTACTTCATGCCGATCTTTGTGTACGGTGAGTCTGTGTCACCCTGGGAGGAGAACCATTTCTGCAGCCGAGCCTTCCCAGAGCATCTTATTGAACCCATTACCACAACTGGGCATACGGCTCGTGCATCCCCACTGCAGAGAGAGCCTGGTGGGGTCCCTCAGCTCTCCAAGGCTCACTCTGCAGGAAGGTCTTGAGAGAGAAATCCCAGCAAGGCCCATTTGCAGCCCCGTGAGCTCAGGTTCCTGCCCCGGTGGGATGTACAATTGGCCGTCGATCTGTGCACTTGAGCTTCTGCCCCACTCTGGACCCACTATAGACCGACAGGCTGGGCATGGTTTGATTTCAGCTCTGACTCTTTGTCCAGGTGCTGGAATCGGGCGTTTGACTGGGGAAGTGGTGGCCTTTCTCTTCCCCCATGGCATCAAATTAGACGGCGCCGCTAACCCCATCATTCCTGGAGGGTACGCGCTGGCTGGTGAGTCTGCAGCGTGTGAACTCCTGTTCTGAGCCCTTGCTAGGGGGTAGGAGGTAACGAATGAGGCTGCAGACACTACACTTGCAAATGCAGGAGTTCAGGGGTTGGACCTGTAGCTTCTGCAAAGCCCTGGGCCCTGGCTACCTTAGATCTGGTTGAGGCAGAAGACCTCACCCATCTGAGAGCTGGGCCATAGCAAGAGGTCATCGCCTGTTTTCTTGTCTTCTTGCCAGGGGCAGCAGCGTTCTCAGGCTCCGTCACTCACACCATTTCCACCGCCTTGCTGGTCTTTGAGGTCACGGGGCAGATTGCCCACATCCTGCCCGTCATCCTGGCCGTGCTCATTGCTAACGCTATTGCCCAGAAGTTCCAGCCCTCCTTCTACGACGGCACCATCATAGTGAAGAAGCTGCCCTATTTGCCCCGGATCAGGAGCAGGCACATTGAGTGAGGCCTCCTCTCTCCTTTGGGAGACCGTGTTACTGCTGGGTGGATTTTGGAGGGGAGCTATGTTGGCCTGGTGGGTGGGTGGCAAGGCAAGCTGGAGCCGAAGAGGATGGGGGTTGGAAACCAAGCCCTGCTGTGGTGCGGTGACCACCCTGTGCCGGGTGTAGGGGCAGGGCAGTGGTACAAGGACCATCCTTAGCTTGGCTGGACACGGTAAGGACCATCAAGCCTTCACATCCGTCTGCCTCTGGCTCACCGCGCCCAGGAGGTGCTGGCAGGCCAAGGGACCTCAGAGCAGGGTTCATGGAGAGAACTGTCCTTTCCCTCTCTGACCTTCGGCCCTTCCTCCTCCAGCTCCTACCGCGTGACCACTGACCAGTTCATGAACACTGATTTTGCCGTCCTGTCCAAGGGGGCCACTTTTGAGGAGATCCTCCAAGTCGTGACTTCTACGGATGACTTGGAGTATCCCATCGTGGAAAGCGCAGGTACCAGCGGTGGGGCCGTGTCCGTGATGACATCCCCGGCTGTCCCCATCCTCCTGAGGCTGTTCATTCTCCTCTCTCACCCCCTCCCCAGGGCTTTAATCCCTTCTTCCTTCCCCTTCCCTTTTTTTTTCCATCTACGATATGAGGACATGTTGGAAAAAACAGGATTATTTCTTCAAATACCAAAAAAGAAATGTTGTAAAGAGGAGGGTGACTGTTCTCTGTGTCCGTGCGGGACAGGACAAGAAGTAATGGGCTTAAATTGTAAAAAGGGAGATTGAGGGGGGATAATAGGAGGCTGGACCCGATGATCTGCAAGGTCCCTTCCAGCCCCTGACAATCTATGAATAGGATGAACTTCCTAATTGTGAGGGCAGTGATGCACCGGAGCAGATGCCCAGGGAGGCAGTGGTGTCACTAGCTCTGGCAGGTCCTACGGGCAGGTTAGACAAAGACGAGATGGTTTAGATGGGGATCATCCTGTCACAAGCAGGGGGTTGCACCCCGTGACCTCTTGAGGATCCTTCCAGCCCTATTTTGTCTATGGTTTCAGCTCCAGATGCAGGAGCTGAGCACTGCGGCTGCTCGACTTCTGCAGGTCTGGGCGATGACTGGGTCAGACCTGCTGCCTGGGTTGGACACACCACTGGGTTGAGACAATTGCCTTGGAAATGGCTGGTGTTTCAACTTAGCTGTAGGGCCACCGAGGAAAGGAGTTGCTGCTGCAATGTTGTAAGGGGTCTGAACCACCCGTCCACTGCCTGTGCAGAGTCCTCTCCCATCTTTCCCCTCCTTCAGCCCCAGAGTCCTTGTTGCTGGTGGGCACGGTACCACGATCTGAGCTGGTCGAGTTCCTCCAGACCCATGAAGATGCCAAGCTGTCTTCCCAGGAGGCTGGGGAGAAGGACAAGGTAAGCCCAGAGCCCTTGTCTCCCTTGCTCCCAGCTCTGCAGGGGAGAGATCCTTAAGGAAGCGGCTACCATTGCCCCCAATACTAAAGAGGCTGAGTGAGTATCCGGTTGGGATGGGCTGATGGCATGGAGAAGGTGCAGACCTTGGAGAGCAATCAAGGCTGATGAGCAAGGATCCAGAGGAGGGGGCTGGGAGGTTTCCTGGGCAGCAAGAGCCTCTGCTGTAGGAGGGGTGCCTGCATGTCCCATGGTAGTGTCCTCATCACGGCTTCCTGGTTGTGTCTAGCCTCTTCCCATAGCCTGTGTAGGATTGCTCCCTACCTGGCATTGGAGAGGTTGGAAATGCAGCTGCAGGCACTGTGCACAAGCACGCTGCTTGTTCGAGACATCACCCCTCTGCCTCTGTTTCCCTCCCTTACAGGCTCTCTGCAGCGGGACACTAGGAGAAAACTGCACCATCAACCCCATCACGTTCCAGCTGTCCCCTTGCACCTCTCTGCACCAGGTAACCACACCAGAAAGGGGCTTTGGGTCATGCAGCGCTGGGCCCAGCCAGGGGAGGGGTGGGACTGCCCTGGCTATTACCCTGATCATGGTCTCCAGCTGCAGCCAGGAGCCACCACAGCTGGCAAGCTCCACGGGGTGGAAAAGCTCCACGATATCCACAGGTAGATGCTTGCTTTACTCAAGCCCTGACAACCCACCCCGAGGCACTGGGATGTTGGTGAAGCCAGGTCCCTGTGCATGCTCTTTCTGGAGATGCTTAGTGCTAACGTGTCCACCGAGCAGTTCCTAGCAGCTGTCTCCCCAGGTCGACACGGCGTGCATTCAGGGCTGCTTCACTTGCAGATGGGTGTGCATGTGGTCTGGACTCATGGTGGGGAACAGCAGGCTAAAACACATAGGGAGACACACTCAGCACAGAAGCAAGCTCCCCTGCCCATGCCCATCTCCACGTCCTGTTCCAGCCCACTCCTCTTTATACAGTGCTGTGAGATGTGCTGATGGGGGGCACTCGGTACCAGCCGGAGTTATCCTGGCTTGTGTTTCTTCCCCTGGGCACTTACATGCAGGGAGGCCGGCATCTAGTGTCGGGTGGTGGGTACTGCAGAGTTGCCTTCTCTGCTGGGAATTTCGGCAGGGCAGAGCAGGGAGCCTTTATCCCTCCTTGTCCAGTGAAGTTGTCCAAATCCGTTCCAAACAGATGCCCTGGGCTACCAAATCCAAGTCACCCCGTTGCACAGGGGGAGAGATGCCACAGGGCAAGGGATGGTGAGGGGGGAGGAGACCGCCCCATGGCAGATGTCTGGAGAGGGTGCAGTTGATTTGGGCTCCCTCTGTGTAGAAGCACCCTCTGGATCCTGGGGGCATAGACACACAGGCCTCTCCTCCTGCCTGGCTGGGAGAATGACACCCCTTCCACCGAGGAGGTCAAAGCCTTTGCAAGGGGAAGGAAGCCCACCTTGCAAAAATAAGAGCTTGGGACTTTTGAGTCCAGTTGCCAGCAGCTGCCTCCTGCAACCCCGTTCATGGGTCACGGCTTCCTCACCCCTGCAACCTCCCCCCTTCTTGCAGACCCACCACCTGTTTGAGCTGCTGAATCTGCAGCGTGTCTTTGTCACCTCCCTGGGGAGAGTCATTGGGGCTGTCTCAAGGAGCGAGGTATGAGCTCTGTCCGAGGGGAATCAGGACAGCTGGGGCTGGGGTGGTGTCCGGGGAGCAGGGGGATGTGCAGAGGCCCCAGGCCCCATCCTGTCTTGGGCAAGGAAAGGGTGTGGGCAAAGTGGCTGAATGACCCTCCCTTCTGCAAGTGGGGTGGGGGCGTCATTCATTCCCCAGCTCAGATGGGGGGGTGAGAACAGACCGCACGCCTGCCAGGAGCCTTGCACACCGGCTGATTTCTCCTGCAGGTGAAGAAGGCGATTGAAGATCTGGCAAATCCGAAGACAGCCAAGTGAGAGACTGTGATCCTTGGAGAACAGCCCGCTCCCTGTGCCCTGCCTGCCCCCCATCCCTGCAGCAACGAGCAGGGCCGGGGATAGACACGGATCCAGTGCTGGAAGGAGACCACATAGCTTGCTCCCCCAAAAACATTTCTTGTACATTAAAGTGTTCCTCAAAGCTTGCCTTTCCTTCCTGCTCCTGCCCCAGGCTCAGGGCAGGAGCCATGCATGTGATAGCAGATGTGCCGGTAGCTCTTTGCCTCTGAGAGCCCAGCCCTCACCCGTGATAGCCATAGTGCACTACGTCGGGATGAGCAGTCAATGCAGAGGGCAAGTCCAGGCTGCATGGCTGTAGCAGGGGGACACATGCTTGGGACACAGGGGCTTGGGGCTGCTGTCACCCTCTAGACCCACTAAAAGTAAGAGCTCACCACTTAATCCCTGGAGTGCTTTTCCCTTGTTCGTTTGGTACAGAAAGTCCAGGGTCCAGATATCACCGGTTTCTAGAGCAGAGGGCGACATCCTTTAGGAGCAATGGGCAATCCCAGTCACTGCTCTGACTTGGCTGTCACGGCTGCCCCCCGCCACCCAGCTCCCTTGGTACGTGGGGCTGTCCCTTCTCCCCAGCGTCACCGAAACCCCTCGCTCCCCAACAACTAACAATATTCAAGCATTGTGGGCTGGATAAAATCACTCCAGCCCATAGATTGCCAACTATTGGTGTAGTGAGAGGCAGTTAGGGGGCACGATGTGTCTATAGGCATCTCCTTCTCCCATAGCATCCCTGGGCTAAAGCTGCTGTCTCCATACGATCCAGTAACTAACTGCCCAAGCCCAAGTCAAGCGATATGCAGGCCTGAGGACTTCCCGCCAGCCCCCGGAGGAAATGCTGCAGCTGGGGGGTTATGCCCATAGCAATGCAGCTGCCTCCGCTGAAGCCCATTGTTTCCAGTCCCAGGGTGCATTGGATCAGAGACAAAGCCAGGCACATGCAGATCTCATCGATCACTTTAATTTCTCCAAGGATACAGAACATAGGGAGGAAAAGACGTCACAGCCGCTGCAGCAACCCCGCCCCCCCGCCTGTCCCCGGGGCCCGCTCCCCTCGCCGCTGCAGGGAGCGTTGCTAAGGCGCACAAGATCCATCTCCAGGCAGCACGAGAGAAACCAGCTGGGAGGTTACACAGCTCGCTGGGAAAGCAGACGTGTCGGCTGTGTTTCACTGTATAGTGTCTGGCCAAGGACGGAGGCATTCGGGCGATGCCCTGGGGCGGCAGAGGATGCACGGCCATAAGTTATGCTTAACTGCAGGAAGAACATCCCTGCCAGTAGCTTTCTTTAAAGTCCCAGATTTAAGGTGTCCTCTTTAGTGGCTGGGAATCTGCAAGGGATGTCACCCTCCACGCGGGTCCTATTGCAGGTGTCAGCATCAAATGCCTCCTTCACATCAGCTGAATATTATCAGTTATTCCCCAACTCCCTAAGGTAGTTTGGGGTTCCCATCTAACCCATTTCCTTTCTCCCCCGCAAAGAGAGCAGGGTACGGACCTAGTGTGGGACAGTAGGGTCCATGCACAGCACGAGACACCTAGGCAGATGTGCACAGTGATAGTGCACAGAGCCCAATGTGCACAATGATGGTGGTAAATCACCACGCTGCGGGGCACAGACCGGGCACAACCATATTGTGACCATATCCTCAAACAGGGATGCTATAGCCTGCTGAGGAGGGCAGGGCCATTCCTGCAGACCCTCCCCAAGCAGCTCCAAGCTCCTGGATGCCATCGCTGGCACATGCCTGGTATTTGAAGACCATCGAGAGGCAGGAACCAGTGTAACCAGCTTGCCTGCCATTAGCCTTTAGGCTGGGCTTTGCAAAGAAGCCCCAGGAAGGTCGAAGCCTGGTTGCCACTGGAGTGAAATGGGACACGGGGGTCTAACAACCTTTGAAACTCAGGCTGATTCCCTCCTCCTAGCCAGTTTATGCTTGCACCTTGCCAAAGCCACCAGTGCCAAGGGTTAGATGGAGCCGAATGCCTCTTTGCAACAGGGCAGGCTGAGGAGCCTGGGGATGGGCCTGTATTTAAACCTGCCAGGAGCTTGTCTGAGCTACACAGAGACAAGAAACCAAAGCACTGGTGCATAAGCCACACACACACGCTGGAAGCTCCTAGGACAGACGGCTGCAGCTGCAGAGCAGGTATCAAATGCACAGGGAAGAGGATGCCTTCTGGGCGCTTCCCAGCCATCGAGGGAGCCTGGCTGTGTCTGCCACCCCCCTTGTTCTTGCATCAGTGCCACTTAATGCAGACCAGTGGCCTCGGAAACAAATCAGAGCCTCAGCTGTGGTGTGCGTGGCATCAGTCCAGGTGTGGCCTGCTCTGGAGGACTAGATGAGGCGCAGTGAGACAGCCTCTTCCCTGCCATCCTCTGTCTAGACAGTCACTGCTGCGGGGGCCTTCTCCCTACAAGCCACGGTGAACCCAGAGGCGGCTGCTTCTGCAAGTCTCCAGGAAGCCGGGGCTGAACGGGCGCGAGTGATCTGAGCGGAAGATCTCCCTGCTGCCCCAGCCCTGTCCGCTCGCTCCTGCGCTGGGGAGAGCGGGGAGGGAGCATCTAGTTATAAAACACTTCATCCTCCGAGAGGGAGCTGCTGTCCACGTAGCGGAGGGAGCTGGTGAGGCGCTGCTGGAGGGTGCTGCTCGCGCTCTCCTGCTCTCCGGTTGAGCTGGCCGGCTCCTTCTCCACGCTTCCTAGCTGGGAGCTCCTGGCGTGGGGGGAGCCACAGGGCAGAGCCCCCAGGGAGGGGAGGCTTGAGTTCCACCCGTCTGCCGTGGGGTGTCCCCGGGGCGGTGGGGACGTGCATGTGGAGGGGCAGAAAGCTGGCAGGATGCCTTCTAGCTGCGGGCTGCTGATCGCCTGGGGACTGGGCAGCATCTTTTCCTGTAGGTAGATGCCCTCCAGGTCTGCAAGCAAAGGTATTTTGAGATGGGGGGAGGTTGTTAGAGACTCAGAAGGGTAAAGGAGACTCTCAACTTGCAGGGCCCTGAGACAGAAGCACCCCAAGGCCAGCAACTGTTTTGGCAGCTACTGATTCTGGGCGCCCATCTCGAGACCCCGATTCTCAGAGGTGCTGTGCACCCCAGCGCCCTCCCAATGCAGCTCAGGGTATTCGGTACATCTGGACCCTGATCCTGCCCCAGTGCTACAGCTGTCATTGGCTTTGTGGAAGAAACCCCAGGGAGGCAGAGCTGGCTAGTCGAAGAGGAGACTGTGATGTCCTACACAGCCTCCTGGAAGATGCTATACAGGGCCACGGCCAGATGGTTTCTGGTGCAAGACACCAGTGCGTGGGGCATTGAGATCCCAGCCCGAATCTGTTGCACACCAGTGCCACAACACACAAAGTGTGGCAGCTGGGCCTATTTCTGCTGCTCCCAGAGCGAGGGTTGCTAGCAAGGGACTGCAGCCCTTCCCGAGGGCTCTGGGTTTGCATGCTTTGCAATCAGTGCTGGAAGGGACCCGATCGGGATTTGCAGGGGAGATGACTTCTGAATGGGGGCACCAGCAACATTGCAGCCTGATCCCAACAGAGCAGGGAGGAGGTACCTGGAAGCTGTATGACATCCTGGGAGCTGCCCCCATAGTTGATTTCGTCATCATCTAGCGAGGACCAAGCACTCAGGGTGGCTTCGGTGATGGCAAATTGCTCCGCTACACCTGGACGGGAAACCCAATGCAGGTGAAGAGGGGATGGGAGAGAAGCCAGGCCAGGCTCTCACTGTGGTTGTCCCAGGGAACCATTCCACTGGAATCAGTCTCAGCCTGGATCAATTGTAGAGTAACCAAGAGGCGCATGTGGCTTTTCCCTGGTAAACCCACAGGGTCCATCAGTGCTACCAGGTTGCCTCAAACCATGCTCCATCCTGTCTCCAGCAGTGAGCAACATCACCAGCTGCAGAGGAAGCTCCAAGAAACCCTGGGATGGGATCACCTGTTCCTATCCTAGTGCAGGGGGTCTCCGTGGCTAGACAAAAAGGTCTAAGCTTTTAGGTCCTGCCAGCCCTAGGCAGCCCATTGGGCTAGCCTGGTTAATGCATACCGGTTTTGGTAGTCATGACGTAGCAGCGTGGCCAGCCCGCTGTTCACCCCTCACCCTGCTTGATTACATACCCAGTTACCCCGGTCAAATTAGGGAACTCTTCAGGACAAGCCCTGGATCTGCGGGGAGACAGAGGCATTGCCGGGCTTGTCGCTTTCCTGGCGGCTACCTGCTGGGACGGTCTGCAGCTGCCTTGCCCGCGACTCCCCGTCTACCTGCTGCAAATCGCGCCTCCTTCAGCTCATCGGTGAGGTAGGAATACTGGTCTTCATCTGGCAGCGATGGCTCCCAGCCCGACTGCGGGGCACTCCAGCCTTTCCACTCGATGAGGTGAGCCACCCGGCCCCGGGCCATGGCTGTGGGCTTGGTGATGTGATCCTTGATGGTTTGGACCAACCCTAGAGCAGAGACATGGGGTGAGCTCAATGGAAACAGGCAAGGTTGGGAGCTCCTGGACCGATTGCACTAACACTGGGCGTGGGAGGAACCATCTGTATTACAGTCTGGCTTCCTTTCTGGATGGCAAGTGCACCATGGTTTAAAGTCTCCCCGCAGCAGCACCCCATCCCTCCAGCCCCACACGGCCTCTTCTTGCCACTCTTTCAGTATGGATGATGCTTTTAGGCATTTTCCCCGGAGCCTCCCAGCTTTGCTTTGGCACGTCTCCTTGAACAGAGTGTTACCGGACACTTCGCTGGCAAACACTACCTCTCACGGAGGGTGCATTTCTATGGCACTCACATGCAAGCCTTAGCTGCCCTCAATAAAGCCCAGCAAACAGCGACATTTGAGTGGCACTAGACGTGGTCATTCCACGCAGAGAGATGCTACATTTCACCATAGAAAATGTCCCTTTCTTTTTAGGAGTGAATTAAGCACTCGTGGGGGGGGGGGGGGGGGGCTGGAGTGACGGCCATGGGAAGGAAACTCCTCGGGATGCTCTGATGAGAGCATATGGAGCCCCAGATCAGGTACAGCATTGCAACGACAAGACTGGACACTTCACCCATGTCCTGGAGACAAGAGAGTTCAGGCTCCAGAGCTCTCCCATCCCATGGCTGTGCTTTTCTACTGAGGTTGCTACCAAGAGGGTCAGATACTGCCATGGAGGGGGTGATCCTTTTGGCACTGGGGACAGCAGTCCATCAGGAATGACACTGAGGCCTATCAAACTTATCATGCCTAAACCAGCAGCTACAAAGTCACCCCACTTAACAAGTAGGGGTCCAATCCTCACATACATCTAATAGGACCGGTCAGACCCAGATCAGAATTGGAGTAGGTACCTGCTTTCGGTACCTTGCTGTCCTCAGCGATTTGGGCTGGATCCGGGGTGAAAACCCCTACAGCTTTGGGAGGCAGGTCACCAAGGGGCTGCCCCAAAGCCCATTGAAGCCAGTGAGGTGCCTGCTAGGGATCAGGCCTTACGTTGGCACAAGTGGCAACCACCTGTTTTAGAGCTGGCTTCATCACACGTGCTGCAAACATGCCAGCCCCACCGAGTGACCTTGGAGCATCCTTAGGGAATGAAGAAGTTCATTTTCAGGTCCACTTTCCCTGCTGTGGGTCTGATTCTGGAAAAGGCAGTCAAGGCCCCATCAGGAAGGGGTCTGACAAAGCTTGGGGATTTGGCTATGCTGGGTATAAAGCACTGACTCTACCTCCGGGAAGGCCATGTCCCACGCAGAGCTGGGACAGGGCTCTAAAAAGTCGTGTGCGCATCTCTCACTGGCTGCATCGACACGTGCATTAACGTGCTTTAGTTAATTAAATCCATTGTGAGGTACTAGGCAAATGTGCATTAACTAAAGAGCATGGTTTTAAAGTGCTGCTTAATGTGCATTAGTCTATTTTAATGCACATTAATTAAAAAGCATGTTTTTTTAGTGACACTTTAATGTGCATTAAAATAGGCAAATGAGCCTTAAAGTGCGTGTGTAGACACACCCTGTCTCTCTCTCTGGGTCCCCCACACCCTCCATTTCTAGCTCCTGCCTAGACTTGCACATGCTGCATGGCCATAGCTTCTACTTCGTTCTGTCTGGATGCAACACCTCAGAGATGTCTCCCTTGCCAGAGCGGTCACCAGATTCATTGCTTCTACAATAAGGATAAGAGCCGGGGATGGGATGGAGAATCACCTGGGGAGGCAGTACTGGGTTGTGAATCTCAGAGTGGCCATCTTGCACTGGACTCTGTGTTCATTGGGGAAAAACTGAACATTTGGGGCTTTTTCAGGGTTTGTGGGCAGAGGGAGAGGCATTTCCACCAAATCACCCCAAAGCCCTCTTGCTCCTCTGCCCAATTTGCCAGGGCCACTTCCTCCCCAGTGGCCACCAAAGCCGAGCATTTGTCACTCAGCCGTGGGCACCATGAGCTTCGCAGAGGAAAGGGAGTCTGGCCAGACAGCTTAGTGACTGCTGTCTCCATGGAAACAAACACTTTATTAATCTCCACATTGCTCAATTAATTATGCTGGTGGACAGCACTGCTCTGGGAAGCTCCTGGAGCTGAAAAATTCCCCTGGCTTCACTGGGCATGCGAGAGCCCGGGTCCAAATTTGGGACAGACTCCCATGCCTTGCTTCTGCTTGGGCTGGACCCACACAGGGAGGGAGGCAGGGAGCCCCAGCCATAACTATGGGGGGATTTAGAGGCATGCCTGAATGGCAGCCCCTGTAGAGCCGACGCAATGGGCTGCTGGAGGGGAGCCTGCCATGGGGTGCCAGCAGCCCACATCAACCTCTGCAGTGCCCAGCACCCACACCCCAGGGCACCAAAACTCCTCTGGCCCTAACCCTAACCCTGTGCTAGGCAATGGCATTCACCCCAACCCCAACCTTAGGCTGAAGCAGTGACCAAACTAAGGCCTTTTAGCACATTAAAGTCAAGACTTAGGTGTATCTCAGGTGTGTTAGCCCATATCAGAGCCTTTGGGACAACTGCAGGGCTTGTGTGACCAGCGGTTGGGCACAATAATGATCCTTTTTCTCTTCCCTAGAGCCAAGTCCTGGCTCTTCTCAGCCCCATGAGCTCTCCCAGGCCTGTTCCTCTGAGATATCAAGGGTCCTTGCAAATTGGCTTTGGAGGGAGTCAGGCGGGATGCCACCCAGGTCTGAACAGGGACAGCACAGGACTCGAAACCGTTCCCGGGGGCTCTGTTTAAATGGGGAATGATGAGAGTCCCCGAGACAGTTTTCTCAAACGCTCGGAGCCCCGAGTTTCACCCCCTTGGAGAGAGACCTGGCAAGGGGGGACTCGAGTGTCTCCAGCTGGGGCTTCACTGATAGAAAGACGAAGAAGATGGGAAGACGGGAGGGCTGGTCTTTACCTACCCACCAGAGAGGAGGTCGCCAGGGCTGTGACGTTGTAAGTGCTGGAGCCCGACTTGGAGTTGGAGAGAATCCCATGGGAGGTCTTGAAACATTTCTGCAAGGACAGGAGACGGTAAAAGTGGCAGGGAGGGCTCTGAGCAGCCTTAGCCACATCCATGCAGAGGGACGGGAATGCCGGAGGAATCCTGTAGACCTCCGAGCTAAAGGAGCCCCAGACGGCTCAGCAGCCCCAAGCACTGATGGTACCTGGGGGCGACTTCTTCCCACCAAAGCTCATTATAAGCTGCCCCTCTTACAGTAGCACCCTGTGCCCCTAAGGCTTGTCTGGACACGGGAAACCAAGTGAGGCAAAGAGCAGCCAGCTTGCGCTCACCTGCAATGGGTCCCAGCAGAAATCCATCTGGTTTTCCTGAAACAGAGCAGAGGAGAATGCCTAAAACAATGGCCAGACCCAGAGCTGCCCCATGTGCAGGTGCCCCCTCCTCCACCATCCCCTGCATGGCTTTTATGGGATGGAGATTGCTGCAGCACGCCGGGGAGGGTGGGTTTTGTCACTTCTGGGGGTAGCACTTAGCACAAGGAAGCACCGAATAAGACTCCTGGGCACGGCAGATGCCTTCCTCCACCAGGAGCTCCAGAGTGGGGAAAGATAACATTTTACATTGCATGTCCTCTATCCAGGCACTCCCCTTCTCTTTTCCTGCCCCCCTTGCACCCAATGCCATGATCCTCTGGCTAGCAGGGCAGGCTGCCTCAGTCAGCGGGCAGGGACCCCCTGGGCCATTTCTACCGACACTGCTGCTGTGAGGTTATGGGGTGTGGGCTGCAGGACCACCCCACGCTCACCACGGGGCCCATCCATGGCCCCCGTCGCAGACACAGTGCCCCTATTATAGAAGGCAGAACTGGAGCGCTCTGAGGCTGGGTGACTTGCCCAAGGTCACACAACATCTCTGTGGCAGAGTAGCATCTTGGGCCTGGCTCTCCCAGGTAACGAGCTAGTGCTCTGACTGCTGGACCATCCTTCCTCCCTGGCTCTTCTTCCCTGTGCACTGATGGGGCTTTGGGATTGAGGTGCATGATTAGCTCAGGCATCCCAACGATAACCTTGCAGGTCTCCCCAAAGGTTGCCCCGGCTGGACACAGCACCTGATGCTCCCCTTCCTCCTTATCCTGTTTTCTTTATTCATTCCTTCCCATTCCCCTGCTCCTGGCCTTGCTCCAGCCCTGTGCGTCACTGCTTTCGCCTTGTTTACCTCCCAGGCGCTTTCTCCCTCCAGCTGACAGCACATCTTGCTCATTGCCCAGCTCTGTCTGGAGAGAGCCAGCAATCAGAGCAGGCTGAAGGTGGCCGTGAACATCAGATTGAATCCGTCAGGGGGAACAGCACGAGGGATGCCCAGATGTGGGCAGGGGCAGGGCTGGAAAGTCAAATCTCTGCCTTTAAGGTGATGCTTGTTCAGCAAAGCGATGCTGTCAGTGGATGGCTTACTACTGGGGTGCACCCAGTCTATGCTCTCCAAGCTGGACTGGGGGCTGTGGGTTATATCACTGCTGGGCCACGAAAGCTGTGGGTTTGATTCCCTGCCCTGCCCCTTGCCTAGGTGCAGCCTCTGAGAGGTGTTTACTGCTAGGTACCTCTCACTGCAGTCGAGTAATGCCTGTATTAGGGGGCTGGAGGGTACAACGCTTTCATGCTCACTCGACGTGGTGAAAGCGTCAGATGGCACCTACCCTGGGTGGGCTACCAAAGGTCTGACTAGGAGGGAGACAGCTTGTTATTAATAGGGCTCCTCTGACAAACAGGAAGAAACCCAGCTTTCTGTGGGTGTCTCCATCATGCAGTACGTTGCAGCATAGACCTAGGTAACTGGGGTACCGCTCGCCGACTAACGGCATCAGCATGCCGCTCCCGGGAGCTCAGCGCCAACACATTTCGCTTGCTTCTTGGCAGCCTAAATAAATTAGATCCCAGCGAGCTTTGTGCTGCTGTGGCCAGCGTGGTATAGACGCATGCAGAATGAAAGACCATGAAAACAGCCGTCTGGCCTAGTGGATAGAGCACAGGCAGGTGGTGGGCACAGAATACCTCTTTTCCAATAGGTTGCGGCACCAGTTCCCAACCTCTTCTGGGTCCACAGTCTAGATCCAAACAAGTTACCATTTCCTTTGGAAGATGCAAGAGGCGTTCTCGTGGTGCTGGGGGAGAAGGGGCTGGTACGGGAGGGGGTGGCTGGCTGGGAGGCTCCCAGGCTGGCACATGTACACGTTATGTGCCCTCCTGGCTGCTCCAGGCAGCGTGTGTGATCTTTGTCCTCGGCAGCTGGCTCTTTCGTTACCTTGCTGACGGCTTTCTCCGCGGCAGCAGGTGGCCCTTGCTGGCTGCCATGGGGGGCAGCGGGCGAGCTCTCTGGCTGGCTGGGTTTGCTGGCGACAGAATACTCCTTGTGAGCACTTGTGAAGAATTCTGCAAGGGAAGAAGACGAGAGAGGGAGAGGTGGGCTACCCTGGTGTCTGCTCTTTCCTTTCCGCTTCAAGGGGAGTTGTGGCATTGCCCAACCCCAAACCATTTTGACCAACATCGATTTCCAGTCGGCGCCGACGCTGCAGGGTGCTGCGAGCAAGACTGCGGTTTGATGCCCCGCGTCTCGGCTCTGCGCGATATGACAGGATCCCCGACCAGATGATCCTTCCTATGGAGTATCTGTCAACCTGTTTGCTGAGCCCCTGCAGTGCCTTCCCCTCGGATGGGAAGCACCGGCCCTTTCGGCACTATGGGACAGCAAATGAAATGAATGGACAGTGTATATAGCTGAGGAACCGGGCAACACACCCAGCACCCCTCCATCAACTCCGACTTGCACGGCCAAGCAATAGGACCTTCACCTAGGAGGGAAATTCCTCAGGTTTCCCGGAGATCCCCAATGGCCCTCAATCCCTCCCCCAGCGGCTGAGGAAGTAGCACATTTGGCCTGAGAAAGCAGCACATCCTAAATGCAGACTCTTCCTGGAAGAGCCCCAGACACCAGCTTCCTCGCTCCTACCTGGCGTTCAGTGCTCCCCCGAGCCATGAAAAGGAAACCCCCCTGTGCTGGGGTCCACCTCTTCCAGGTGATCTGCACCAGGAATGATAATTGAGCTTCGGGGTCTTTAAACCTGCAGTGGACACAGCCAGCCTGAAAGGGACTGGGGATATTGTCTTTGCTTTTTATTGTGCTTATTTTACACTTCAAAATCTGGTCTGGCCTCCGCTTCTTTTTTCCAGGAGGATGGATGCTGTACTCTCCCTCTGCCTGAAGAAAGGGGTTTGTACCTAAAAACCGGGAAAAAATTGTTCTTTGCAAACTATTTAGCTGGTCTAATAAAATCGACCCAAAGTCTGCCTGTGGGTGATCGAAGGCTGGGACAAGGCCATGACATGAGCAAAAGAGGAGTGCTGAGTGGGGGGAGAGGGGATGTGATTTTTCTTTGGCCTGTGGAAATTGGTGCAGCTGGCTTTGCTGAACAGGTATTTGATTCCAATGCAAAAGAAACACTTGGGAACAAAAATATCTTTGCTAAAGATCCAACACCTCCCCCTGCCTCCCTCTTTGTTTCCCACTCACTCTCTTTCAAAGCCTGCCTTGTGCTCTCCAAAATCTCCCTACCTTTTAAAAACCCAGCATGCAACCACTTTGCCTTGCAGGGCTGGTTATGTTGGCTTTAACTCTTCCCTCCCCACTCCCTCCGCTTCCATTTACTGAGCTGGAGCCACCGCTGAGAAGCCACAGGTGTTTCCACCTCTGAAGTCACGTTCTCATGCCCTGCTCGCCCGCTGGGCCCTGCTTTTAACTCCGTGCCCTCTCCTGCCCTGCTTTCAAGCGTGGAAGCTTCCTCAGCATGAAGCCCTTTGTCCTGGCTCCAACCGTGCAGCTATTTGTTTGCCGGCCCTGGCTGATTAGCTTGGCTGGTTGACAGCGGGAAGTAACAGCACAGATGCAAGAAGCTGGCATTCAGGTTCATGATGGCTCTGACACAAAATTTTCCACGAGGGTCCACACTGGTTGTGTCCGACAGCTCCAGATCGTGTCTCATCTTTTTAGTAGTCAGAGGGGCTCTGAGAGCCTGTCTACACTGCACTTCAGCTGCATTTGTGGGTTGGACCCATGCCCGGGGGCACAAGTGGGCACGGCCCGGTTGGGACACCACAGAGATGGCATTCGCCATCCTCCTGCTTTCACAGCCATTTACACCTGTGCAAAGCGGGCAGGAACGGCCACACAGGCCACCCTGTTCAGGCATCATGAAGTCAGTTCAGTGAAACCAGATCCGGGCTCCTTAAACCGTCCACATCTGGGTGCACGCAGTAGCGGCCTTAGGGGAGGGCAACCCAGGTGACAGCCCAGGGCCCTGCACTTTAGGGGGCTCCAAAGTTTTGCAACAAATTTTGGGCGGGTGACGTTTTTGCAAGGAAGTGCATTTTAACCCTCAACTAGTTATGTAGTTCCCCCAAAGAATATTTAAAAGATCCACGATACATAGGTCATCAAAATTAAGCCCAAATGACTCCCAACAACTCCAAGGCCACCACTGGTGCATGCAGTGGCACTACGATCAGACTGGTTTTTAAACCAGGCTAGAAAATATCTTCGATGAAAAAGAGCTCTTGGGAATCAATCCAATCTCCCTCAAAGTGGCTTTGGAAATGATGACGCCGACTTAGAAACCACTGATGGGAAGCACAATATGGAGCGAGGGACTCATAGGAGACGTGTCCCTTTCCCAGCGGCTCTTCTTGGGGTGCTTGTACACGTGACAATCAGCCTGGCTCCTGGGGACGCAACCCAGACCCCCCCTGCTCACGGCTGTGCCCTTCCCTCCATGCAAGGAGCTCCTCGCTGGAGAAAGCAAGCCTGCTCGAGCTCTCCCTTCTCACATCTTTCTCCACAGCAGCTAATCTCTCCCAGGCCGAGCGCCGGCTGCCTGGCGAGCTGCAGCCTCCTCCCCAGAGCTAAAAGCCCTGCAGACAGTGATGTTATTAAGTGCAACCAAAGGTCCTTGCGGATGAGTCAGACACAGGTATAAACCGCTACCTCCTGCCCAGGCTCACACAGCTCCATCCAGGGATGGATGCCACGGGCTGACACTAATAGGCTTTGGAGAGTAAAATTCATCTTCTCTGCAGATATTTATAGGGAGCATGTGCAATGGGATCCGGTACAGACCTCGGGCATTTCAAAGCCTTTGTTTCTATACAAACAGTTTCTCCAAGCAGGTTTTGTCAGCACATAATGGTTTTGCCATTAACTCCCCTCTCTTTTTTTATATATATATTCAAACTCTTTGAAGTTTGCCTGGCTCTAGTTTAAAGAGAAACTGGAACTTTCCAAACAGAGGGGAAGCACTTTAGAAATCCCGCTCCCCACCCCAGAGAGGTCCTGACTGTACCAGGTCCGGGCCGTCTGCGCCGCTGTGGGTGGACGTGTGTGAAATGACAAGCGTGTGCAAAGCCACCCACTGAGCGAGACTGCAAGGTTGGGGGGTCCCATGGAAACGTAAGAGGAAAATGGGGCTGGTGTCTTTCTGTAACACCAGCTTCGACTCAGGAAGGCTTGTATTTTCTTAAACTCTAAGTGGATTTCTTTTTAGCAGCGATAGTGCAGATTTCCTTGGAGAGCCAAAGAAATGGGGTGAGATTGCATCGCGGTGAGCAAAACTTGCAAGAGCTGGCAAGGGAAAAGAAACCAAACCAAGCAAAATTAGGGAATGAGAAACGGACAACGTTCCTTGAAATTAGGCACAGATTTCTACCACAAATATGTGAGCGAGATGAGAGCGTGCAGGAAGGGTACATTTCATATTCTTTTCCTCCCTGCCCTTTCTGTTTGCTTAAAACAACAGAGCCTGGTGCCTCACACATATTAACAAACTTCCTCCCCTACCACTGTTATGATCCTGCTCTCGCAGATGGGGAAACTGAGGCACAGATGGATTGGGTGGCATGCACAAGGCTACAGAGGAAGCCCGTGGCAGAAGCAGCCCCTCACCATCCTTCTGGAGTGCTGCCAAGCAAAATTAGAAGCCGCTACTAAAGACAATTAGCAGCACTTAACCTTCTCCCCCTCCCTTGTTCATCAGCCCCAGAGCAGTCGGGGCCGGGCAGCCTTTCTCAAGAAACATTCTGCTTGGAGTTCGTTTTCCCTAGGCTTTGCTGCTCCACTTTTTTTCTTCTTTAAAGCCATGAGCCAGATCTTAAACAGGTGCAAATCAATGCAGCCCCTTGGAAGTCAACGGGCTAGATCCTCAGCTGGCCTAAATCAGCATAATTGCATTGGAGTCTGTGTCACTGCTGATTGCAGTCAGAGGAGCTCAGCCAATAACCTGACCATGGGGAGATGAAACCTAGTGACACTCCTCATCCTTTCCCCCCACCCAGTGAACAGGCTTCAGCTCAGACAGGATTTCACTGCACAAAGCCATGTTTCTGGCCCAGATCTTTGGCTGGTGGGTCCTGGGTCAGAAAGACAACTTCACACCAGCAAGCTGAAATTCATATTTCCATTCATAGGCAAACATTTCCCACCCCTGGGCTTCCTGGTGGGAACAGGATCGACTGGCCACGGCCAACATAACACCCCGCTGTTAGTGGGGGCACAGTTCTCGTTGCACGCATGCACGCATGCACCCTGGAGCAGGCTGGAGCCTAACACTAACTGCTAAAGAAGAGGTTGTGTAAGGAGGAGCTGATCCCCCCATCCCAAGCTTTTCATTCATGCTTTGCCCAATTCAGACCTGAGACACAATCTCCCCCTACTCCTAAATCCTTGTTTTTTCTCCTAGGATGAGGTTACCTAATCCCTTGCCCCCCATCCCTTGGTCTGCATTACTTAGCTGTGAGCTGTGCAGCTGTCTGATATCCCTGCCTGGGTCTCGGTGTAAGATCTGGGGGTTTCTGACCTGGGTCCATCAGGATTTAAAGCCCTACCTTATTCCTTAGTGTTCAAGCATCATGCCAACAGCCAACAATGATTTGCCCCATAATTGCTTGGAAAGCGGAGGAAGAGCTCGCATAGACCTGGAACGTGGCCAGGGCATGCGCTCTTTCATTCTTCCTGAGTTTGCTGTGATGATCGAGAGTATTTCAGCACAAAAGGAGCTGACTACAGCGACAGGTGAGGCATGCCTGGCTCCCGCTGTCACGTCTAAGGTCAAGGTGGTAGTGCTGCTCACGGCGGGATGGTGAGTGACAGCTGGCTGTCACAGTCCAGCCGTGCACTAAGGGACAGCGAGTGTTGGAGACGCGGACAACCTGCTTTCCCTTCTGCGTGTTGTGCGCTTGATAACCTGGTTCTGGGTGGGATGGTGTCTCTAATGGGCTTCTTGGCCTCCAGTTTGAACTCAGGTTGACTCAGTCATGACCGACAACTTGGTACGACCTGAGAGCTGTTTGTTGGCAGCTGTGGAGTGAGTTTTTCCTCCTCTGCTGATACCTACAGCCTGCACAACGGGCAGCCTTGAGGACCCAGTCATTAAATAGGGAGCTAGTCCCTGAGTTGTCCTCACGCACCAAGGGTAGGAGCAGAAGGAGCTGGCATCATCGTGGACCGGGGGAATTTCCTGGTCCGACAGGCCTGGTGATCGTCCTCGCTGTCCTTCTCCCTATCCCAGTTCCTTTCACCTAGCAAAACCCCAAAACCTCCTTATTGGCTTCCCCCTGGTCCTGGCTAAGATGCTTCCCCTGTAGTCCTTTAGCACTGGGGAGTTGCATAAAACAAAGTCTTCATTGCTAATTATTACTAGCCCAAGGTGCTTCAGCCAAGCCCGCGGGTTAAATTCTACTGGGGTCACCCCCCATCAATCCTCTTGCTGCTTCAGCTGGACATAACACCCTTCTCCATTTCCCTCCCTGCCGGCTGCATGATGGTAATAGGTTCCCATGGACAATGCTGTGCTGGTCCCCAGTGGTGGCTGCATTTCATTGCTAAATGAAATGATTGCTACAAATCCCTTGCAAAACACCCTCTATAATAAATACAGCAGAAGGACTGGCCAGGTCTGTGGGACCAGACTCCCCGGTCGATCCACTTTAACCACCGTAGCTCAGCTTGCTGCCGGCTTTTTCACTGCATGAAACCCCCCTGGGGAGTGAGAGAGAGAGATTCAGGGCCCAATTCTGATCGACCATATGCTGGTGTCAGCCTCGTTGCTCCATGGACTTACACCGATGCAAATAACAGGGTTCATGACCCTGTCACTCGCTTCTTCCAGACTTCCCAACTGGCACCTAATGTCCCTTCTGGGGATAGGAGTGATGCCATCGGCCCTCGTGATTGTCCCCGGGGCCTGACAAGCTGTCATTTCTCCGGGGTTAGGAGCAGGGTGCCTGGCTGGGAGCATACAGCAAGGCAGGAGTTGCCTTAGCAGGGTCTGCAGCCTCCCCTGGAGTGAGATGCCGGAGGGCTGGCGTTTGGGAGGTGAGAAGTCAGCCAAGCCCAACCGAGCCCAGCCCCATGTCCCATCTCTGGAAGCGGCCAGCTCCGCGCCGGGAGGCAACATCGCCTGCCCCTCAGGGAAGTTTCTTCCTGACCTGTTAATGAGCAGCTGGAGCAAGGGGGCTCATGTCCCCAGGGCAGGACTCAATCCCCAGCAGCCGTCCCTGGGCTGAGGGCAGAGCGGCTCTTTGGAAAACCTCCCTGCCCTCTTTGCCCAGCCCAGCCTCGGGCGAGCCACTCCCAGGGGATAAGGCGACGCGATACCTGCCTTCCCCTGACAGCCAGAGTCTCTGTAATACTCCCTTTCCACCCTCTAGCCTTCCCCCTGCCCCATGGGGGCTGGCTAGAATAGCACAGGAGGGGCAGCCCCGCATCTGGGGGGCAGATCACCAGCTGGGCACATTTACTGCCCGCCCCATTAATGCCCAGACCCCTGCCCGCCCTCCCACGCTGCATGGTGCTCACCTTTGGACATGCAGGACCCCATCACGGGGGGCTTCTTCTCTTCTTCCTGGAGGGATGGGGTCTCATCTCTCCTCCCCGGGGCTCATTTGTTCCCACGCCAGCTCTGCCGCCTGCCTGAAGTGCTGAGGAAGGAATCCAATCTCCCCCCCACAACCAGCTCTCCCTCCTAATTTTTGTCCTCTGCCCGCACGCACGTCCCCTTCCTTCTCCCCGCTACCCGCTCGCTCCCCGAAGTTTGCAGGCAACCGTGTAATTTTCCCCAGCGAGCAGCGCAGAGCGAGGAGGCAGATGGCATGGGGGGGTACCGCGCAGAGAAGAGCCAGACACGCGCACGGAGGGGAAGGGAAATTGTAATAAAGGCAGGTCTCTGCCAGTCAGGGCTCCTCGGGGATTCGCATGGCTGTAGCCACCTCCCCTCTCGCTCGCTGCTCTCTCGCACGGCTCACGGGATGCACAACGGGCCTTTTGTCTTCCCCGGCGCAGGGCTGGGAGGGGAGGCCACTTGTTGCGCGGGAAGAGAAAGCGGCAGGCCCAATCCGCTTCTTGCCGACACTGGTCCCAGCAGGGGCTGCCACCGAGCTGCCTTGGTTTTAAATAGGAGGAGGCCCACATGCTGCCTCCCACCCCAGAGCCAGCTGCCATCTCAGCCCCCGGGGTAAAGCAACACTGAGGACTCCACCCCCTACCTCGCACCCATGTGCTAAGATGGAAGCAATGGGAATTGAGGCAAAATATAGCTTTGCTTTTCCATGGGCTGTTGTGGATGTGAAAGTCGGGGTGCTCAACTCGAGGCGGAGGGCCCTGATTCTGCACCTGGCTCCTATCCCTGATCATCCCTGTGAGCTGGGCTGGCCATGAGCAGGCAAACTGTAACGCTCACAAGCTACTCCAGCATTGCCCAGAGGCAGCATGTGGGAGATGACCGGCATCACAAATATAAGGTCTGCCTAGGGGCAAAGGACGGAGTTGTTTGCCTGTCTTGGGGTCTCTTTAGTGACTGGCCAAATCCATTCTGTCCACAGAGACTGGGACAGGGTGCTCAGGTGCGGTTTTATGCATGGATCTGTGTCCATGCCCATGGTGTGCCCTCCCCTTAAGCAGAAGGCAGATAAAGGAGGATGGTGCCACTCCAGTCATGCCTCAGTCAGTCAGTCTTCCTTTCTCTGATCCAACCCCAAAGGGCTCAGGCTGTGATCTCTTGATCGCCGGTGGTCCCAGAGCTCTTATGGACGGTCCACAGAGAATGGGCTGGGCACAGGGAGAAGCCTGCGTCCTCCATTTCCAGCTGTCGATTTGCAGTGAAAAGCTAAAACTACACGCTGCATTTTTTTTTCCTCTGAGCAGTCTCCGTAGGGGCCCGAGGGATGGAGAGTGATGGTAAACAGGAGGTAGGGGCCCCTGAGATGTGCTGCCTGCCATGGAAAAGACAGCGATCCCCTGAGCCGCTCTGTCAGGCTGGATCTGAATCTAACCTGGTTTATCAAGGGGCTGTGAGCTGGTGGGGACAGTGAGAGGTGGTTGGGGGTGAGGTGGGGCTATTCCCCATCCTGCCACTAATTGGAGGCAAGTCATCTTGTCAGTGGGTGTCCCTGTCCCTTCTTGGGCTATATGGTTTGCAAGCTCGTTGGTGCACAAGTCGCACCTGCACAGCACCCAGCACCACTGGCACCAGAGCAGCAGTGGTCGATTAGCTTGTTAGGTTGCAAGCTCCTCGTTTGCACTGTACTTCGGGGAGGCGAGGCCTGTTGCTTTCTGTACAGTCTCTCTCCTCGGCTTATAAAATAATAGGGGTTGCTCTGCTTTTTCTGCTGCATCGGGCTTAAAATAGCAAGAAGTGACTCAGTGGCGTCTGCCGCTGGGCCTTGCTCGGGCTCCTCCGAGAGGGGCAGACGTGCTGCTCTGGCTAGAGGCCGCGGCGCCTGGGTCCTTCCTCTGTGACCCTCATCTCTGACAAGGCGCCGGAAGAAATATGCTTGGGTAGTTAAACCGGCCCCACGGGAGACATGCTGGGCCTGATGCTTCTCCCCTTCGCCAGCAGTATTTTATGCAGGTCCCTGGCAGCATCACCGCTGCAGGTAGCTTGTAGGAGACAAATCTCTCAAAACTATGAGACCTTCCTCATTTGGGGTTGAGTGAGCATTTGGGTACTGGCAACACTTTCTGAGCACCTGCTTTTGCACACACAGCTAAGGGCACAAACAGGACGATCCCACCCACTCCTCAGCCATTTGGAAGGGGAAGAGATGTCAAGACGAGTGCTTGAGGGCTGCAGGTTTATTCCCTGGAGAAAACTGCTCTTCCCCAGGTGTGTTGAGGAATTAATAATAGCAGGTGAGTTGAACGCACTTACGCACCTGTGCACACACCAACTTACACAGCTGCACACGCATGCACATGTCTTGGCTCCTCTTAGAGCTGTCCAAAACCCCCATCAGCTGCATTTAGCTCTCAGGGTTGCGGCATTACAATCCGACAGCCCCAAATCGGCGAGAACAAATCCAAACCATGAAAACGAGAGCCGGGAAAAGGCCGGGAGCGAGTTGCACGACTCAGTGGCTCTAGTCTTAGCCTTTCGCTTCCCCGCCTCCTGTTTGTGGCTGCATCAGACGCAGGCCCCGATCCTGGGGCCCAGGCCATCACTAGGAGCAGGGAGGGGGTCTGTGTTGGTTGGTTTTTGGGCCTTCCATTATAATGCTTCTAGGGGCAAATGCACTGTCTGTGCCTGTAAAGCTCAATGAGAGGTAACAACAACTCGGGAGCAAGGCAGGGCACAGAGAGCAGACCCCTCCACCAAGCATTTCTCTGGTGTGCGGCACCCCAGGGGCCCAGGGGAAGCAGTTGCCCCTCAGCCCATGGTGCTGGGGTGGAGTTGGGGGTGCCTGGAGCACACAGGCTCTGGCAAGCCCCAGCTGGTACGTGGCCCTCGGGGACCGTCACCCCCTGCAGCAAACTAGAGCAGCCCCCAGGCTGCTGTGATGGGCTCAGGCAGGGGATCAAGGAGCTGTAGCCAGGTCCTTGATGGCTCCCAGGTGTGCCGCAGCTGTCAGTCTGCCCCAAACCAGCAGCGGCCGTGCCGGCTGGTGTCGCTCCCTGCCCTCCTTTCTGCGCCTGTGGCTAGCGCCTTTACCTAACTCACGCCGGGGAAGTCATACGTTTCTGAGACCGGAGACCCAGCCAGGCTCAGTCCTGTCCTCATAGCTCTGAGCATGAGCTCAAGGCAGCCCTTGCCTGTCTGTTCCCAACAAAATCCTGCCTTCACCCTGACCAGAGGCAGGTGCTGGGTGGCCACGACCCGCTCAGGACACTACTGCCATGTCCAAGACTTAGCGGCGGGGGAATTCTGTAAGCGACATTTCTGTGCAGACGGGGGGCAAGGGGATCCCAGCAGCTCTCCTCCAAGGATCTCAGTGCATTTCTGGATACATTAGGACCCCTCATCTCCACTGGGCCCTAGGCAAGTATCATGGTGCACATGGGGAAACTGAGGCAGGGGTGTGATTTGCTCGCTGAGCTGAGCGTAGAAATGAGGCATCCTCTAGCTGCGAGGTGACGCTGCCTCTCTGGTCTCTGCCACCGGATGACGAAAGAAAGACGCGTGGTTTTCCTGCTCTGTCACCGGCAGGCCTGTGCAGTCTTGTTCAGCTGATGCTCTGCCTGGGGGAGTATCCTCAAATATCCGGCTGGTGCTCGGTTTCTCCGGCAGAGGGCCATCTTGCACCAGGGAAATGACCCTCGTAAAAAAACGATGCTGGAAAAGATCAATGACTCCCTGCTGC
This sequence comes from Alligator mississippiensis, assembly GCF_030867095.1. Lineage (NCBI taxonomy): Eukaryota > Metazoa > Chordata > Crocodylia > Alligatoridae > Alligator > Alligator mississippiensis. The sequence goes on from NC_081836.1 coordinate 3,185,673, forward strand.
TCCCAGCTCTGGCTTTCGGGCGGCCTCTGTTCTAGCGTCCCATCGCTGCGAGGTCACAGCTCAGGCTTGGGAGGGAAGCAATGTGTGCATAGCAGGGTTTGAAGCCCAAAGCAAGCCCACGCCAAGAGCACTGGGCAGGGTTGTCCCAGCCTTCCTCCCAGCAAAGCCACGCTCTGCCTCCGTCTTCGCAGAACATCATCGCTGTCAATGGGCTCCCTCCACTCTCCCCCCAACCCCCAGCGCCTCTCCCTCCCTTGAAAGTGCTGCTCGTTTCAGGGCTCTGTGCTTGGGAAGATTTGGCAAAGCTAAGAGGAAGCAAAATGAGGAACTTGGGGACAGGGCTGTGCAAATAAATAACATCTTGGTTCTCTGGCCAAACTGAACAGTTAATAAATAAAACCCATGCTTTTAGGCCAACCCCCAATCAAAAAGTTTCAGTTTTCTCACAAAACACTGGGGGTGGGAGGGTGGGGGAAATCATTCTGGGTCAAACTGGACCAAAACCAAAATATTTCAGTGTTTTCCTGCTTTATACCCTTTCCACTCTACCAATCTGTGTGTCATCTGCAAATGTACCAGCAGTGGTTTTTCCCCGCTTTTTTACTTCTAGCTCATGGAGGAGAGTATGGGATAGTGTGCAGCTGAAATCTGATTTCGCCGGGCAGTGCTTACTTCCCAGCTGGTACCTGCCAGCGAGCCAGGTCTCCATCCACGTGGCGGGTCCGGCACCCTGCTCATCTCTAAGTAGCCTGTCACCTAGGGCAAGGCAAATGTTTTGCAAAAGTCTATGCCAACCAATCTCATCCAAAAACGAAGCCAGGCTTGTTGGACAAGCCACACGTCCCATAAAGAAACACGTGCACTGGCAAATTACAGCAACAGGTTGTTAAGAAATCATCATGACCATCATTAGTATGGCCCTGTGCTTGAATTCTTCATCAGCCATATCCCCAGTCAGCTCTCCTGTTACTTTGCCCAAGGCTAATATTTGACTGACCAGCCCAGACACAAGCCCTGCGGCTTGAAGCCTCAGAGACAGGCAGCCAGGAGGTGCAGTGCATCTTCTCCAAATAATACAAGTATTTTGGTCCAGACCTCCTCTGAGAGTAAGACAAGATGTCATTAGCTGTATTAGCCTGATGGGCCCAATCCGGGCGGCTGTATTATCAGGATGTCTCCCATTGCCTGGGCCATGGTCCACCCCAAGGAAGGTGAATAGCGTTGTCTGTGCGTGATCAAAGTGCAGCTGAGGATGGTGGGACTTGTGGGTCCTCCTCCTGGCCCTGCCGCTGCCTCGCTGTCTGACGCTGAGGAAGTCCCACTCTCCCATGGATTTGCACTGGGTTAGTTAAAGATGGGATTTCATAACCAGAGCAGCTTTGGATGTGGCCTCTTCTATGAAAGGCATGAAAAGAGCTGTCTCGTTAAAGCCACCCTGGCGTTCTCACCAGCTGGCATTTCCACAGCACCCATCAGCTCCTGATACTTCGCTGGAAGGGGCTGGAAAATGCACTTAACCAGTGCAACAGGCTCAGGGACACTTAATGCTTATGCCCTGGCTACTTGATTCAAGACGGAGTTACATAAAGCTCCATAAAGAAACATATGCATTGGCAAATTACGGCAATGGATCATTAATAAATAATCATGACTATCATTAGCATGGCTCTATGCTTTAACTCTTCATCAGCCATATCCCAGGTCAGCTTTCCTGGTACTTTGCCTGTTCTGCCCCCCTGCACTACCTCCACCCTGGTGCTGCCCGGGATGCTGCACTGCCTCTCGAGGGCCCTGGTGAGGACGCTGGTTCTTTTGGGATAAGCTCAAAGTATCCCCAGCATTGCCTTTTCAACGTGACCCAAACCTTCAGCCCACCTCGACTCACAGTCACAGAGTTTTTGCCTTGGTCCCAGACTGGTTGTTCCATCCCAAAAACCAGAGCTGGGCCCAAAACCCAAACCTTCAGACTCCAAAACTTGGCAGCTGGGGCCTAGCTCTGCCTATCAGCAGGAGCATGGGGTGTGACTTTCCAGGGGAGCTGTGCACCCCTGTGACCCTGAACACCCATAGGAGTTAAGAGTCATAGAAAACGAAGGTGGGAAGGGACCTCAGGAGGTCACATCTAGTCCAACCCGCTGCTCCAAGCAGGACCAGCCCCAAATACATCATCCCAGCCAAAGAGCTGGGCACTTAACTCCCATCTCACCCGTTGCCTGGGGCTGAGGACCAGGGCAGGGATGTGATCCACCTCCGCTATGCACATCCTGCTACTGACATCAGAAAGGCTGTTGGTGAAGCAGCATCGCAGCTGGGGGCTTTGCCCATCTCCACGTTGGCTTCCCAGGACATGCTGCTGGTTGGAGTTTCCTAGGTAAAAACAGTGGTGGCCGTGGACCACCCCCTGGGGTCAGCAGCTGCACGTCCTGCCGGGGGTCGCCACCTCAGACCTCAACCACTGCAGCTAAAGGAGCAACTCCGTTCGCTCGTGGCTATTATCCTCTAGTGGACCAACCCCTCGGAGGGGCGCGTGACCCATGGCATGCTGCACTGAAAGAGGGGTGATGGACAAGGAGCTCGTTAGTCCTCGAGCCACATGGTGGGGAGGGAAGACAGTAATGAGCGGGGGGGTTGTGTCCTTCGGCATGAGCCTGCTAGGGGCTGCGCCCAGGAGGAAAAGGAGAGGCCACGGTGGAGGTCTGGGTGGACTTCCAGCCATGTCCGAGGCCTCGCGAAGCCAGGAAGCTCCAGCTCAGTCTCTGGGTACGAACCTATTAGGGTCCAAATGCATTGCCTCTGCCCCTCCATCCTGGCCTGCACCCTCCAGCCTGCCTGCTAGCCCGGAGATGGCCCGTCACAGTGCTGCTCTGTGCAGGGGCTCAGGGCGAAGCAGCGACTCTGGTTGCAGCGAGCGTGTTGGCAGTGCCACCCCCTGCCCCAGGGAGCTTCCCGAGCGGCGCGGCTCTGCACCTCTGTAGCTCTTGATGCCTCTGCAGCCCGATGACCTCCAGCCGAAGCCTGCACCCTGCACATCTCTCTTTCCCACATCACAGCCTGCAGCCCCTCCAAGCGAGGACCTGTCTTTGCAGAGGTCCAGGGCGGCTGGCTGTCTGCACCACACCCTGTCCTGATAAGATGATCTGAGCCCCTGGCAATTCGATGCACAAATGCTTCTTAGGGACTGTGGATCTGGATCTGCCCCCTTGGCTTAGTCTCTAGTGGGGGATGTTGATGCCCAGACTGAAGGACCCTTGTCCTTCCCAGGGGGGCAACCCCCACCCCCCTGCCCATGTTCCAGCCCTGCCGAAGGCGGCTGAAGCGCTGCAACCCATGTGCTCCTAGGCTGAGGATTCCTCTCATGCTTAGCAATTAACTTGTCACCGTGCCTCGGCGAGTCGTGAATCACCGAAACGAGCTGGCTGGAAAAAAGGAGTGGGGACAGCGAGGGAGCTGGTTGGGGCGGGGTGGCAGGGAGTGCATCAAGGAGCTGGGTTTGTAGTCCCCGGGGGTCAAGGGCAGCGTCCCTTCCAGCCATCATAGCAGATCTGCTAGAGCAGTGACCTTTTGAGAAGGGACCTCAGGCTGCGATGGTGACAGGCACCTCAATCCAGTCATCCTGACCCATTTGGCTGGATTCCTTGTTTTTAAGGTACCTCCTGGGTGTGTGTGTGTGTGTGTTTCTGGTCCACCTCTATTTGAGGAAGGGATTAAAACTTGCTATTGTCCCCACCGGTTAGGGCAGAGGACACGCACACTCAACCAGCATGAGGAAGGAGATGGCATGCTCAGAGGTTTTGTTTCAATTGTTTGATTGCAACCTGGTATTTGAGGGCTGAGTTTCGTGTAGCTGGCATGGATGTATCAGTCGGTTTTATTGTGGATTTATCCTGTCCTCTTTTTAGCAAGTCGGCCTGAGCTGGCATGCAGGCAACAATTCGGCACAAACGCGCCCGAAGCTGCTTTAGCTAAAACGACGGCTTTCGCTGCATTGGCTTTAGGCCCCTTGGGCTGAGAAATCAGCATTTCTGTACATCCAGGCCACGACATCAAGTGTCGCTTGCAGCTTGAGTGATGTGCGTGGGCAGAAGGTTGTTGCAGATCAGCCCCCGGGGCGGCAAGGGCAGGTCGCCGTTGTATGTGTGAGCTGGGGTCTTTGGACCTGAGCTGGGTGACGCTTCCGGAGTTTGGGATGAAACCGTTGACGGACGTTTGGGTTTTTTGAGGCCAAACATCCGTAGCTTTCAACCAGAGCGGCCCCGAGTTTCGGTGCTGGGATGATGACATTCGGCAGTGTCAACACTCCTAGACATTTCGCCCCGGCAGGGGTGCGGACAGAAAGAAAGGGCTCTGTCTCCTTGCTGCCTCTCCAGCAGCGCTAAGCAAACACCCAGCCCCCAGAGCTGAGCCGAGCCGAGCCACTACAAACAGCTTAGGAATAAGTGTGAGCCATTGACCTTTTCTGAGCGATTTTACATCTGGAGGAAGGGCTGGGCTGGAGTCCCAGCCCTGCATGGCCCTGGGGACCAGGGTGGTCCGTCCAGGCAATGACAGGAGAAGCTCGTTGCACATGGACCTCAGGGCTGCCCTGTTGGAAACACTGCAAGGAGTCGGAGGGGATTTCAGCTTCCATTCGGTTCTTGGCTTCCCCAAGACTGACCCTGCTATCCGCGGAGACTAGCAGTGGTGGGAACAGGGGGCTGTGATGTGGCCACCAAGCCCGGTGGGAACTAGACTGAGATCCACCAAGCTCGTATCACGTAGGAAGCGCTGAAGGTCTCATTGGAAAGCAACCCGCCTGGCTACCAAGTCTTGCCCCAAACATTTCGGGGTCGTTCCAGCTCCGCTTTGAAAGCAAAACAGCATTTTGGCCAGGATCAAAAGCAGCAGGGGAAGCAACATGACATCCTGGGGATCCCAGACCCCATGCTGATATCACCCTTTTGGATGATAACCGTGCCTCAGTTTCCCCACCTGCGTGATAAGGGGTTGTGGGCAATGTTGGGGCCTTACATTGCCTGGAGCTCCCCTGAACTGGAGAGGGGACCGGACCAGCAGCAAGGGGCTAACAGCCTTGGCCTGGGTCCCTGCAGCCTGCTTCTCCTTGGTGCAGGGGGAAAGACACACTCCTTTTCCCCCCTGCCCAGCCCATTGCTATAGAAGCAACTGTCACCACCAACCATGCAACAAGCAGAGCAGCAAGGAAGCAGCTGCGCTGCCCCGGGGCTGGCGAGCGAGGCCCCGATTCGGCGGAGTCACTGGCAGGTGCTGGGGTCCAAGCGGCATGGCCATCTCGGCCAGGGAGCCCCTCTCCTCCATGAGGAAAGGGCCAGCCTGGACCCAGACCTCAGCCCCCAGTGCCGGGTGTGGGCTCAGGGCTAGTCCTCGAGGGCAGACCCCGGAGCAGTTCCTCGTGCCGCAAAGGAAGTTGCGTCTCCCGGGGTGGGCCTGGCTCACGGGGTTCCTGGAAAAGCGGAGAGCCCTGGCAGCGCGGGTGGATCCCATGGCAGGTGCCCCGAGGCCCGTGAATCACCTGGGAGCTCACCCGCGTCTCCTGTTTGTTTGTTTGCTCCCCAGAGCAGAACTGGTTCCCGGCGCCCATTCCTCAGAGTTCATCCCCTGGCAGCGGGGCACGGACCTGGCTCATGGCTTTGTCGAGAAGGCTTCCCGCTGGGCTGCCTTATTGCCAGGGTGCCCGGGGCTGGCACCCACCAGCCTTCTTCCAAGCTGCCGCTCCCTTGAGATCCCCATCGCCGCCTCCTGCGGATCCTGCCATGCTCCGACTCCACGGGTGTGTTTGTAGCCGGGACCGTGTCTCCCTTACTGGCTCCCCATGGGGCACTATAACAACCTACCACTGCTGCAGACCCTTTAGCTCAAGAAGGGCACATGGGGGTCCAGTGTCCAACAACCGTGGCTGAGTGCGGTGCCCTCCCTGGGGACTGGCAGCGATTTATGTCCTGCCACCCACACCTCCCTCCTGTCAATGCCGGGGCTGGGGGTGGCTCGTGCCAGTACGCAGCATGTTGTGATGGGGGAGAGGGTTTGAGTACCCCAGGAGAGGAGGAGGATGCTTCTGTTGTGGACCCGGGCTGGGGACGGGGTTGGGGCATCCTGCAGGCATCTGTGAGTTATAGACTCCTAAGGGACCCAGGGGTGCTGTGGGATGCTTGGATTCATAGATGTTAGGGTCGGAAGGGACCTCGATAGATCATTGAGTCCGACCCCCTGCATAGGCAGGAAAGTGTGCTGGGTTCAGATGAGTAGCAACATGAGCCCAGGGACCCCTTTTCATGCTCCAGGGAGGTCTCAGCTCTGGGCAGAGGCTTGCTGCCTTTCTGCTGCTCCCCATCTGTGGCCTGCATGGCGTCTCCGCCTGCCAGCGGGGCAGAGGCCAGGAACCGCCCGAGGAGCTCATGTCCCCTGCAGCCTTCACCTGGGGAGTCCAGCCCCGGCGGGAGCGGGAGCCAGGGCTAGCAGAAGGAATTTGCTAAAACGCCATCCCCAGCCTGCAAGCCCCAGCCTTCGCCGTGTGCTTCCTGGTTCGTTAGTGAAGAGCTGCAGGTTTCTCATGCTGGTTCATTAACGTGCTGACTATGATCGGGAGTTTGCACGCCTGCTGGGGTAGCTTCGGAGATCAGGCCCAGCTCCACCTGACACCAGCTGGGCTTTGTTAGGAGTCTCCTGCCAGCAAGCCACCGGGAAGCCGCTGCAGCATCCCTCCCCGTCCTGCCCACGGCTTCGTGGGCTCCATCAGAGCAGGGCACAGAGGGTGGCACCGGCTGCTCCCGGGGTGCATGGACCAGTGGGACTGCAGACCAGCGTGGGAGGGAGGGCGACCAGAGCCTGGCTTTTTGCAGGGACTCTGCAGGCATCTCCTTTGCCTGACGGGATTTGGCTGTCGGCTGGCAGGAGTGGTAACCCCTGGGAAAGCCGTGGGTGACTCGGTGACCGGGCAGTGGCAGGGTGGTCCCAGGGGCCAGGCCATCGCCGGGCTAATTGCACGTTGCTCAGGGAGGCTATGGCCGGCATGAATCATGGGCCCCTTTTGATCTGGCCGCTGCGGGGGTGGCCTCTCTTCCCACAAGAATGTAGCATGTGAGGCGGTGGGGGACACGTGGACCCCTCTGTTCCCTGCGGCCACGTCACGCCCTGGGTCAGCGGGATTGAACCGGTGGCCCCATGGAGCAGCACTGCCCTGTCTGCCCTGGGCCGGCGGCGAGGAAAATAGCATCGTGGTTTGCAGCCGACCCGGCTGGCGCGGTGCTCACGTGGAGATCTGCGCCCAGCAGCCTCCATCAAGAGGCCCTTACAAACAAGCTGTGTCGGTGCGGGCCGCGATCCCAGATCTTCCCCTCGCCCCCGCCAGCTGACGGCGGCCCGCCCTTATGGCTGACCTGAGCCTTTCCGACTCCACGTGACAGGCCGAAATAATTCCCCGTGACCAGCTCCAGTTACCATCTGGGCTGAGATTCAGCGAAGCACCGGGAGCACCTGTTTGTTGCCCTGAATTTTCCATCTCTTAACTGCCATTTGCAGGGCCTGATTTTTCACCCTTTTTGGGGGTGGGGGCAGTGGAAAGGAAGGAAAAAAAAAAAACATTAGTTCCAGCTGTGCTCAAGAATTAACCTTTCTCCTGCCTGCACGGTGCAAATGGGTGTAAACGACCCTGGACCCCGACGCACGTCGTAAACAGGCGCGAGCGCTGGGACTGACTGTCAGCTGCCACTTGGGGAAACTGAGGCATGGGGTGGGAAGCAAATGGCCCAAAGTATCTTGCTGATTTATTAGGCGGAGATCTAATGAGTCTTGATGCCCAGCTCTTTGCTGTAACCATTACCTGATGCTCAACTGTGTGTCATAACTTCTGTACTGTGCATAGCAAAGGAGGATTCTCCTGGTGGTGGTCTCTGCGGGGGCGGGTGTTTGGGGCAGAGGAGGGCCTGGATATCTCTTTACTGGGACTGGGAAACTCCGTACGGCCAGCGCAGGCGGCATGGGATGAACAAATCTGCAAAGGGGAGAGGAACAGCAGAAGAAACCCTTGCTCAGACCCGGGTTGTTCTCCCTGTCAGCATCGGCGTGGGCACGGTGGGGACGTGGCATTGGCACGGATGGGACCCAGGGGGCCTGAGCGCGAATTGCCAGCGCAGCACATACCAATGGGACAAGGTAGCCACGGCCCGCGTGGAAAAGCCATTATTCTCTCTGGAGGACCCCGCCTCGTCCCCCCGGCTTCGTCCCAGATGTTCCTCTCGCCTTTCACGAGGCTCTGCTGGCTGATGAAAGGCCTCTGCGGAGCGGGGAGGGGGCGTGGGCTCTGCCATCGTGCCCAGCAGCTGTCAGGGCTGGGGATTTACAGCTCGGGAAACCTCTCCCAGCAGCCGCCCTCCGCGCCAGGCTGCCTCGCGCAGGCCTTCTTGCGGGAGAGAAGCCGGGTTTAATCACCGTCTGGCCCGGGTCCCTCTTGGGTGGGTCTCCTTCGTGGCCCCCTGGCTCCATTCCCTGCCGGGAAAGCTGCCTGGCGGATTCCTCCACCCCGGGGAGCCGGGGAACGGTTTCTCAGCTCTGCGGGGCTCCTGTTTGCAGAGGCAAAGATGAGGCTTAAACCTTCTCCCCTCCTCTCCCGTCCCTGTGCCGAGCCCACGGTGAGGGCAGGAAAATCCAAATTGCAATGGAAACCAGAGGAGCAGAAGGCAGCCGCTCCCCATGCACGAGCAGCCCCAGCCCCGCTTTATTTGAAGACAGTCTGACCCCGCTTGTTTCGCCATGCCCCCGTTGAGCTGCTGGATCCGTCCCTCACTGCCACCCAGACGACCCGGCCGTGATCAGGGCTCCTTGTGTTTGGTGCTGCACGGAGAGAGTCCCTTCCCAGACAGATCGCACAGCCAAAGCGGGCGAAGGAAGGCAGGGAGGAGGTTTCAGGGAAGATCAGTGGCTGAACCAGGAGCAGAACCAAGTTCTCCTCGCTCCCAGGCTGCTTCTTATTCACTAAACCAAGCTACCTTTGCCTCCCCCAACAATGCAAAATGCTCCAGCGGATGGTGGTCTTGCTGGTACGGTACGGCTAGTTCTTGTATGCAGGGGTGATAGCACCCAAGGGGTCCACATGGATGCCAAATTCCTTCCACATCATAGGATGCTCTTGGTGCTTCTAGTCTTGCTCCCTGCATTTGTGTATGAGGGGCTGAAGTGGATTCAGGGGCCTGGGCTGGGTGGGTATTCATGTCAGGCCCCCCTGATATAGCGTGTGCTGCCGTTGGGGAAAGGAAGCCAGAAAGGCTCAGCAACCGGCCCAGGGTGGAGCAGGGAACTGAACCTATACCTTATTCCCAGGCAAGCGCGGTGACCATGGGCTGTCTGTCCTCTTGAGGGGAAGAGAGAGATACAAAGTGTGGATCCAGCCCCCTTTAGACAGAGCGTAGGAGGCTGGAGGCCACCGCAGCTCCAAGGAAGACCCAGGTGCCTCGACTCCTCCATGCCAATAAAACCTCACGAGTCACACGTGAATCATGAGTTTGGCTTAATCGCAAACTTTTAAAACAATAGCAAGGTGGCTTCTTTTTCCTTGTCTCCTGGCTTTGGAGCCTTTGCCATGCACCTGGGCCATGCTTTCATGGGCTTCTGCTGGCTCGCATCAGTCCCTCCAGTTTTGCTTTCGAGGCAATAACAGGAGTCCAGGACCTGAGACTTTATGAACACACCCATTGCACTTCACTGGCCATCCCAGGGATCCCATGCAACGTGCTTTGGTAGGGCCTGCAGAACTTGGGAGATTTGTCTGAGGCTTGTGGCCACTGACTGACCTTGTCGTTGCTGCTGGCTAACTCTGCTCCTAAGTCCCCTCCCGCGGAGTCTCCCTAAACCCTGGCCTGGAGACACCTGCTCTCAGCCTCACACATCTGTTAGCAGCTGACAGATGAGGATTTGGAGGTAGCGGGGTCTCGCTTGACTATGCGATGTGACCATTGCTAAGTCGACCCCCCACTAAAAAGATTTCTTTGTGCCTCGGTTTCCCCATCTGTAGAGTAATGGGGAGGTGGGGGGCGCGGGAGTAATCCTGTTGGCGTAACAAGCTAGCCCTGTCTTCGGAGCATCTTGACCTCCCTGGCAGAGGGGCGTGAGGGCTTAACGAATTCCCACTCCTACCGCTCCTTGCGAGGCCTGGATTTATGGCACGGCACAATGTCAAAATGGCTCAGCGGCACTATTTATGACCCTGCCAGGAAACACAACCCGTTTTTCATTCCTTACTGGCCTTCCTCACGCTACAGGCCCTGTAAAATCCGTGGCTCGTTGAGCGCCAAATCTATTGGACTGCAAATAAGATGGAGTCAGAAGTATACAGCACTCCTGGGTTTTACGCCCCTTAGGGCCAGGGGAGTGACACGGTCGTGCAAGCTCCTTTGGTGGCTGGGCCGGTGGGGGAGCCAAGGAAGGGCTCGGCGCCTGTTTTAACCAGCAGGTGCTTGTCGCCATAGCCCAGTTGCCTGAGCGGGGTTCAGCAGTGATCATTCAGAAGTGGGGGCCTACACAGAGCCTTGTCTACACTAGAGCCACCCTTGGGGCATCCTCCTTCCCACCGTGAGGCCGGTTTAGGCTGCAGCAGGGCAGGCCTGGGGGGTTTCTCTGCGCTGGCGCCGATTGCTGCTGCCCTTGCACACCCTCCCTGGAGGCTCCCGCAGGAGGGGCGCTGGCAGAGACCTGCTGGTGCCGTGCCAGGACCCAGCCCTGCTGCGGCAACGCGGAGCCTCGGCAGCCCTGGGGCATGTGGAGCCCACCCCGTGGCAGCCGCCGCTCCGGAGCGTGTCCCCGGCTCACCGCAGAGGGGTGGAGACGTCTCAACTGGAGCGGAGCCGCACACCTCGCAGGATCGGGGCCGCTGTAGGAGCAGCTCTGGCATTGCTGAGGGTCTCTCGCCCCGTTCAGAGGCATCCCCAGGGACGTGACCCTTCTGGCCTGTGGAAACAGGCCTCGGGGAAGCAGCCCAGGGGCTTTGCCTGGAGACAAACCCATCCCTCGGCTGCTCCCAGCCCTTCCACTATCTCTCCCGCTGGTTCCCTTTCTCTGTATATCTGCCCATCCATTCACCCCTTCACTCCTCTCTATCGCTGGGTTGTTTTATCTCTCCATTTACCCCCCTCTCCATAAACAAGCCCTTATCCCTCCGTGCCCCTCGGCCCGCTGTTTATCTCCCTGTCCACCACCTTCATCCTTTCACTTCTCTTATAATCTCATCCCCTCCACCGGACCCCTTCGCACCTCCCGCAGAAGGGCCACCCACCGGGGAGCAGAGCCCCGGGGAGAGGAGGTGGAGATAGCAGGTGGGCAGAAGCCCCCGGGGCTGGCTGGCAACGTGGGAAAGTGGGCGACGCGGAGGCAGAGAGCAAAGCTCCTTCCCCCCCAGCATCGTGGACGATAGCCAGGCCAGGTAGCCCCTTTGGAGTCGCGTGGCAGAGAGTGGACCAGTGCCTGACTGACAATACTAAAGGCCCAGCAGGTGCTACAGGCAGAGCCTGGGCAGCCAGGGGCTCCCAGAAGCCAAATTTGCACACGTTCTGGCCCTTCCTATGACATCGAGTACGTGCATCCCCGCTCCGTGCCTCGGTTTCCTCATCTGTTTGCAACGACATGTCAATTGGCATCTGCCCTGGGCTCTGCCGTGTCGCGCCGTGCCGCCCCTGAGCCATGCACGGGGACCTGGCGTTGGGCTGCCCCGTTCCACGCCCTCCCGCCTGCTGCGGGTCCCCAGCCCGGTGCCCGTGGCCAGGCGGTCCCTCCTGCCATTGTGCTGATTGTGCAAAGCCTCCCCTGCAGGAAACCGCCGCACTCAGCACTTTGGCCTGGAACAATGCGAACCGGGAGGAAAAACAAGTTTGGGCTACGTGAGCTGAGAGGCCACGTGACCCGGGCCAGCTTCTCGCTGCTTCCAGCCTCCCTGCGCTGTGCTGGGGGATCGCCTCCATCCCCTCTCCCAGAGCCCGGGGGTCCCCACGCTGCATCAGGGCAGAGCATCCACCCCCGGGAGCTCAGAGGGCACAGATCCCCGGAGCTGGGGGCTCCACCACCGTCTGCTCTGGGGTCATGCCTTCCCATTCAGACTACCGGGCTGATCAGACAGCGGGCTGGCACCAGCTGCTTGTATTCAGAGCAACCCCATTGACCTCAGGAGGAAAGTCGGCCTCCCAGGCAGTGCCCAGCAAAGGAAGGGAGGAAATGCCCTGCACTGCACCATGCTGAGATATCCCTCTGGCCCCTTGCTCTTGGGCTGTGGGATCCATTCACTCTTCCCTATATCTTCATGCCTCCCTTTCTCCCCCTCTCGAAGACTGAGCCCCCCATGGGGGGCAGTGGCCTGCAGCCAGCCTGGGTGGGACTAGTACCTTCCCCAGGTGTTACCATGCCTATGCCAAAGGCCCCATCCATGATCCCAGCCCCACAGAGCTCAGCATTGCACAAATGTGTAGTGGGAGGCTGTCCCTGCCCCTGCCCCAAGGAGCTTCTACTGGGAAGGGAAACTGAGGCACAGAGACGCGAGTAGCCAGCCCACAAGAAAGCAGAGGCACCATCAAAGCTAGAACCGAGGTCTCCCGAGTCCTGGGCCAGCGCCAACTGCTCGAGACCACCCTGCCTTGGCACGGGTAACCTTCACACCACTCAGCACGACCTGATTAGCAGCAGCATTTAAATAGCACGCCCTGACATTTCCATCGTCTCTTCCACCCAAATACCCCCAAACCCGGGCCGCCTCTCCTACAATTACCTAAACACTGTGTTTTTATTTCCATCATTATCCAGTACCCCAATTACTGCAATTAAAGCTGTAAAATTGTTTTGCAACACGCTGCTTGAAAGACACTATCACTCACCCCAGCCTCCCACTGGAGTCAGTCCAGTGACTTCCCCCCACCTTGCTCCTGATTGACCCCGGCCAGGTGAGATCAGGCCCGAGAGCACCGGTGTTAGTTATAACAAGGTGTCACTCCTTTGCCCTGCCGCGGGAAGGCGGCTGCCTCTGGGGTGGAGGGCAGCAGCCTACAAAGCAGCACCCAGCGCTGCTAGACAACAGGCTGGGATGGGAAAGGGATAGGATCCAGTTCTAACCCCGCGGCATTTCGGGTGGGTGGAATATAGTGGAATCCAGCCAACAGATTGCATCTTGCTGCCAAGCGGTGTTGGCAGAGGGATCGTGTGAGATCTGAGTGGCAGCAGTGCTTGCAGGCTCCTTCGAACACAGGGTCACGGCCCAGCTTTTCCCACCTTGAAGGAGTCAGGCCCCGTCTGCACCTCGCCCTGCTGGGTCGAGATAGCAATCCCACAGCCTTCCCGCTGGGAGGCCCAGAAGCTCCCATCATAAATCCTGAGCCGTGCCCCGAGGACACCTCCCGCCGCCGGTGTAAATCAGGGGATACAACATCTGCCACGTTCATAAAACAAAGCACAGGGACATCTGGCTGGCTTTGCACGCCGGCTCATATGCACGGGGGCCAAGCTGAACACCCAGAGCCACGGCAGCACCGGACCGGAGGCTGGCGTGGGGGAGCTGTGGGCAGTTCTGCTGCAGGACGCCTCATTGCACCCGTCAAAGCTGCATCGTGGACACGAGTCGGTCTCTCGCTGCTATAGGATTGCATGCAGATGTGATGCAAGCCAGCAAAACCCGGCTTCTGTCGCCTGGCGGCGGTCCCCTTCCCACGGCAAGCCGGGCCCTCAGCTGATGTGCGCCTCCTGGCCGGGGGCCAGCACTGACACATTCCAGTGAACCAGGGCTGTTGGCAGCTGCTGGGCCTGGGATCCCACCCTCCCTGCCCTGGGAACGTGGGGCCCTGGCCCGACCTCCACACGGGCTGCAGCAAGCCCCGAGGGAGGACACAGACTAAGTGCAAGGTGTTTCGCCAAGGGCCGTGCAAGCGCATGACACTTTTGCCACTGCCTTGCACGGACCTGGCAACATCCATCTCTTTCCGGTGCGAAATGAAGACCCGCACTCATCTTTCTGCTCGCACCGTGTGAGGTATTTCCCCATGCAGCCGTCGGATGGGGGACAGATGTAGCTGCGAAGCATAGCCTGGATATGAACCCCTGAGCTAGGGGCTGGACGGCGGCGTTGCATCGCTGGCATGCATCCAAGCAGAAGTGATTTCAGCTGCCCCGTGCCAGGGCCCTTCTTCCTGTCCTGCGTTTGCACAGCTCCTGGCACACGGGTTCCTGGTGCAGCACTGGGGCTCCTCGGTGCTACTGCAATGCAGATTGTGTTATTCATCCTGGGGCTTGGGGCTCATCCAACTTCCTCCCTCTGTTCCCATATTGGTAAATAATGGCCTCCGCCCAGGCGTTCAGCCAGGCCACACCTGCCCTCAGCACCTGAGCCGTGCAGTTGTAAAGCCCACATGCTTCCTCAGTCCTGTGCCTTTGTATTTCTCCGTAGGCCCCGAGTTCAGCCTCCGTTTTGTTCCCCGAGCTGCCGCAGCATGTTCCAGGAGAGGCCGCCCCACCGCGCTCTCTCCTGAAAGATGTGAGCTTTGCTCTTCCTGGTGCATCCTCAGCTAAAGTAAGAGCCCTCTCCGCCTGTGCATGCATGCTGCGTATGCCGGGGTCCCTCCCAGCCCCAGGGCCGCTGGAAAGTCCTACCGCAGCAGGAGGGCGAGGAAGCGATCCCAGCCCTGCCATGCTGCACGGCCCATGTTGGTTGGAACGACTGCTTTAATTGCGGGACAGCAGCAGTAAATGAGTCCCAGGGCTGGCCTGCTGGCTGAAGGACACCCCCCTTCTTGGTCTAGGGTCCCCGTCAGTCCATCAGGAGGTCCTGTGTGGAGTTTGGCGAGTCTCAGCTCAGCTCTTGATGGGTGAGACCAACAAGACCGAATGGTCAAGCACAGTTGGCAATAGCCCAGCACTGAGCTGGCCTCGAAGGCTTTCCACACTTCTGTCCCTCCAGTGGGACGGTTTCTGGGAGGCCGTAGGGCACTGCGATGAAAGCTCGGGATGTGGGGTTGGGAGAGTTGCCTGGGACTCGGATGGGCTGCATGTCTTCCCCAGCCCTGCTCCTTGCCTCGGTCTCTCCGTTTCTACAACAGGGACGTGCAGGTGCGAGGACCCGTGCTTATGAGATGTGTTGGAAGGTGGTCTCAAAGGGCTGGGTCCTGCCAGCTGGATGATGCTGGGGGAGGACCAGGAGTCCAGGACTATAGACACCCTCGTTTTAATCTGCAAGGTGTTGACAGCACGCCCGGCTCCATACAACACCCCGGACACAGATGGGCCCCTTTGCAGAGCTCATGACCGACACGACGGTCATTGCCTGCCCGTGCAGCGCCTAGCACGATGGCATCCGGAGGGCGTGAATTCAAGACCAATCTAGAGCAACAGTCCTGGGACCATTGGTGCGGAGGCTCCCCAGAGTTACAGAAAAGCTCATCTCTGGGTCACGGGGCTGCATGGGGACAGCTTGGGTTGTCTCATGCTCCCATAACTGCCCGGAGGCGGCTCTGTCACCAAGAGGCCAGGCCCCGGGACAAGCCCATTTCCCCAAGGCGTGCTGAGATTTTCAGGTGAGCTCATGGCTTGACTCATCCAGCAGCCGCTCCTAGGCCCAGGAGATTTGGTAAAGCTCTTCCCCTTGGCAGAGGCTGAGCATGCCAGAGGCCTGCGGTGGGCACTGGGTACTCTACGGGGTGCCCAGTGCTAACGGGCTGGTGTCCACCCTGGCATCAAGCAGGTAGGATGTCCCTGATGGCTGGAAGCAGCCTGACATCATGTGTCACAAGAGCCAGGATGCCAAGGTCCCTTCTCTGGAGTAATTTATGCCCCATCTCCCCAGGGCCTCATGCCTCGGTGTCCCCATCTGAATCAGGATGCTTCCCAGGCGTGGCCGTGAGGCTCGGCCGGTCGCCGCACGCAGCGTGCTTCGAGGTCCATGGCTAAGCGGTGCTTGCTGCTGCAATGACGGGCCTCTGAGCATTGACGGGGGATGCTGCCGGATGGAAAGCAAAGGTCAGGTAACGTTTTGGTGAGACGTGGGCTGTGTTACCTTAAGCCCCGTGTGGGCCCATGCCTGGCTATTCCAGCTCTCTGACACGGGTATGCGTCTGGCACCGGCTTTTGCACGCCTGCGCACACTGCGGCAGCGCGACCCATTCTTCTCCTGGCATCTGGGTGGGGAAGGAGCCGCGCCTTGGCTTAGCAGGGGCGGTGGCACCACGCTTTCCTTCTTGGCCTGATCTGCTCCTTTGTGCGATGTGTGGAAAGCTTGAGAGGGGAGAGCGAGCTGCTGGCAGTGGCCCAGGATAGCACCCCAAGCTGTGCCCCATATACCCGACGGGGGAACAAGGCCGGTGCATCCGGCCCTGGTGTGGATAGGGGGCAATTGAAATGCAGGGGGCTTGGCCCAGGTGGGAATGCAGCTGGGAGAGGGAGGGGAGAGGGCTCCAGCTGGTCTCAGACAGAGAAGGGGGAATGGTGCATCTACACATGCTCTTTAAAACGCGTTAGCCTATTTTAATGCACGTTAAGGTGTCACTAAAAACCATGCTATCTAGTTAATGCACATTAAAATAGATACATGTGCATTGTCACTTAAAACCATGCTCTTTAGTTAATGTGCATTAAGACAGGCGAATGCACATTTTCCTAGTACCTCACAATGAAGGTGCTAGATTTAATGTGCATTAACTACAGCACGTTAATGCATGTGTAGATGCACCCTTTATGCCCATAAGGGCCTCCAGAACTGGAGAGCTCCTGCATCCATAGCCCTGCGAGCTCTCCAGTGTGCCATAGTCTCCTAGGCAGCCCTAACCTTTTGCACCCCATTTCAAAGGCCTCCCTTTATGGCAAGCCACCCCCAGCACCCCGCTTCTGTCAGTAGAGGCGGTGCCTGCTACATGCTGTAATTATTTCTGACACATGCCTCAGGCATGGGGCAGGCACAGCAAAGTCCCTGCCCCCCAGCTCTGTCACACCGAGCAGCAGGACAAAGCAGGGACTTCAAAGCTGGTTATGTTTCCAAGGGTTTGAAACAACCCCCCTTCCCCTCCTCTTCCATTTCACTCCCCCCAGTTTTGGGGGAGAAAAGTGGTCACTGACTTCTCTTTTTGATCAGAAGCTTTACCAACACGGATACCAGCTGTCTCACAAAGACACCCCTCCAACCACCACGGGTTTTCTGTACGTGAAAAAATATCAAATCACCACTTTCCACACATTTTTTTGGATAAAGATGGTTAAAAATGCCCAACATTTTATAGGAAAAAGTTTCACTTCAATGCATGGTTTTATTTCGCCAGGACAAAGGCCAGATTTTGTCCAAAGTGGAGTCTTTTCCCTTAAAAATTTAACCTATGTTTCAGCCTCCAGAGCCGGTAATAGCAGCTGCTTCAGTAAGACTAAGGGATGGCCCATAGAGCAAGGAAAATTATTCTGCCGTAAGTTAAGGTTTGGACTCAGGCTGAGGGGCTCCCCGTCCGTGGCAGCACATGTCCTGGAAGAGGAATTCCTTTTCCAGCGTGGGTGATGTTGCTCGGAAAGAGGGTCGAGATGATCTGGTTTGCCCAGTCTTTCTGCTGGATGCACTGGTATAGCCAGCACAGGGTAAGGGCGAGTCTTTCCCTCTTGCTGCCAAAGCTCTTCCCGCTGCTGTTCAAGGATGAGCAGCGCAGGCGCCTGCACCCAGCCTCCTTGACACCCCGCGATCCCCCCGGGGCAGGCCCAAGCTCAGCAGGGTTAACCCGGGTCAGCACATAGATGGGACAGCTGCAAGGAAGACCCAGGTGCAGCAAGAAAGGGTGTTGGTAATTGCTCCCAGTGAGTCACGGTGCCCAGGGAACAGTGCCATCTCTCAGATGAGACCTAGGGCGACTTGAGCTCGCTGCAGCTGCCACCCGGAGACTTCACCTGCACCCCAAATCCAAATGACCCCCTCCTGCGTCGGCCCGATTTTGCACTCTCCTCCATTCCCTGTTTTGCAGTGAGGTTGTACCCCCCCACCCCAGAGGTGGCTGCATGGCAGCAGCACATTTCTTACATATACCTAATCCCTCGCAAGGCGGGGAAGCCTTAATCAATTCATCTCCGCAGGGATCCTCTCGCTGAAGATACTTGGGAAGGGCAAACAATTCAGCATAGAAAGCAAACATCCATTTTCCTCCCTTCCCTCTTGGTTCTAATTAAAATGAGATCTAAAGAGCGAGAGCAGGAAGGAGGGGTAGACAAAGAACCATTAAGGCAGGGAAATAAATCTGGAGGGATTGAAAATTACAGGCAGAGAGAGACAGAAAACAGAAAAGCCAACCGAGACGGGAGTAACGTTTTTACAGCTGATTAAAGGCCAGACTGAAAACCCGGTTATATAAATCCTGTGTCATCACCTCCTGGAACCTGATGCTATGCCGGGGATTAATTCCAAGGCTCCTAAACAAACTGTGTAGATAGCAGCAGCAAATTGCGACAGATTTACAACGGGGCTTCCTATCTGGTGCTGCGCAGGTTGGGGTAAAAGTTCCTGGTACAGATTAAGATCATGTGTTGTTTTGGGAGGCGCGTTTCGTCGAGACTGAGAAGAGCTGTGCAAACGCCCAGCGAGACGGAGGAGCAAGGTCCAGCCTGGCGAGGGGAAAGCCCCGCCGGGGTCGTGCTACATTTGGAAGAGGTTTTGCAAAAAGAAAAAGGGAGCTGAGAGCGTGGGGGGGTGGTGGATCCACTGGAGAGGAGCAGAGCCAAGTGACACCCACGGGCCTCGGGCGCTTGGGTAGCGCCAAGGAAAATACACAGCTGCAGAGCGGGATGCTGGAACAGGCAGAGCTCCTGGTGCCTGGGGGCTGGGCCGGTCCGGTTGACAGACGGGTACACTCAGGGCAAGCCAGCGTTCGGCAAAGTGGCTTCTGATTTTCGGGGTCCGGAGAGCGTGTTGGCGGCTAGGCAGGGTGGACAGCGCACCACATTGGACCTCAGGGAGCGAGGTCCTCTCTCAGCTCCGCCACCGGCCATCTGGGTGACCACAGGCATGTCAACCCCCCCCCGGGATAATGACAGTGACCTCCTTGCGGAAATACTTCAAGCTCTGCCGGTGAAAGGGCCCTAGAAGAGCGAGGCAGCATTGCTATTTTGGTTCAACTTAAAACATTCCCCCGCGCACGCGAGCCGAGCCAACGTACGCCTCTCCGACCAAAAGAAGAGAGCTTGTGCAGGGTTTACACTGGTTTGACTAAACCAGCTTCAATTCGCACCGTGGATGAAACCAGTTCTCCGTGTGGACAGAAGCAAAACGCAGGCATCCCGACACCCCCTCCTCCCTGTACACGCACGCGCCTCTGCCAGCAGCCAGCAGCCACCCAGACCGGAGGCTTTCAGAATCTATTTTTCAGCAAATTTGCTGGATAAAATGTGGCCGGCGTAATTTCCCCCAGGCCTGGGGCAGTTCCAAAACACATTTTTGAAAGGCAAAAAAAAAAAAAGAAAAAAATTAAATAAATTAAAAAAACCGAGAACCCCAGTTCATGCGGCTGGTTTTAAATGCATCGCAGTGCCCAAACAATCTGGAGGCTTATTGATTACAGCTGCTCCTCTGCTTGCCTACGCCGCAGCGCAAAATGGCCGCGTGCCTTGGTCGTACGTGAAACATCTCAAGGCACGATTGCATGCGTTCGCCCAGGCCCATAGATTTTAAGGCCAGATGTGATCTGCTTTGAGTCCCCGTTTGGCGGAGGACAAAGAGCGATGCCCCCTTTACCTCTGCATTGAGCCCAATAACTTGTTTGGCCTACATAGGGCACCCCATCTCCATCCGAAGGCTCCCCAAGCTGGAGACGCCACCGCTTCCCTTGGTGATTTGTTCTGGGACTCGTCACCTGCCCCAGTAAAACCCTGGGCCTCATTTTTAACCTCAGTGTGCTTGGTCTGGTTTCTCACCCCCGCTTCTTGTTTTGTCTTCCTCTGTTGAGAAGTCGCGAGTGCTGCATCTTTTCTCCTGGTCAGTGCCCCTTGTCCCGTGAATGGCGATCAGCCTGTAACTACCCCAAGATGTGTATTTGGAGAAGAAAGCAGGACCCGATGATCTGTAAGGTCCCTTTCAGCCCCATAAAAACTATGAAATAGCCGGTGCTCTGCCCTATGGTCCATGTTCAGGTACCCTGGCCAGCTCCAGAGACCTCAGAGGAAGACACAAGCACGTCCTACCACACTATGAGGGGACAGTTTTCCCTTCAGGAAGGTTTCCTCTGAGCCTCCTACCAAAGCTGGCCCATAGACAATCGGATGGATAATTCAAACCCAATCAGGCTGTGGGCAGATGACCCACGTATACCCGGTGGAAGGCGTGGAGGACGTGCCACGCGGCAGCTGACCCATGGCAAGTGGTTGGTGTTTGCTCTCTCCTGCGAGAAGTGGAAACTCAATGGGGGGAAGCTTAGCCCTGAATGAAGCGACTTCTCAATTGCCATGGATTAGCTGCTGCTGCTAGTGGGATAGAGCAGGCGCACAAATCACTTACCACGCAGCAGTGGTGCATGGCGAGCCCTTCCCTCTTTAGGCTTCGCTCTCACGGAGAGAACCACTATGTTGTGTCGACGGAGCCCGTTTCCACACGCCTAGGCAGCTCTGCCCGGGTACATTTTAGCATGCACACATGCTGATGTACCAGGGAGCCTAATTACATGCACAAAGCTGGACCATGCCATGCACATGCGCGTGCAGGCGGAAGAGGGCATGGCCTTGCTTGCTCTGGCAAGTCCCCTGCTGCCCGGAGGCATTTAAAGGCTCAAAATATCAATTACAGGCTAACGTCCTTGGTGCTGATTCATCCCTTTTTGTCTTGGTGGCTTTCCACGGCCGTCTCGGCCATGCCAAGGGATGGATTCCTCCGGTTCCCAGATGGAGACAGGGGAGCCGCCGGCTTGCTCCCCTCCCTGGGCCTGCTGCTGTCCAGACCGCATGGCCGCCAGCTTCCGGGCGACAACATGCAGCACCTACAGCCGCCTGCATTGCCCCCCTCCAGACACCCGCACGCTCAGGGACAAGCAGCAAAGCATGTAGGCTGCAAGCACCGTGAGGAAGGGGAGCCTGGCGGTCGAGGACGTGGGCAATGGGAGGTCATATCCCAGCTTTGCCAGGACAGATGGCTAAATCTGGGGTGCTGGCAGCAGAAGGAGACGTGCCCCAGCCAGCAGACACATCGTGCCCCATCTCCATGCCTCATTTCCCCCCTGGGTGGTGGGGATCATGACGTGGACCCCTTGGGGGGCTATGAGCGGTGCTCGGAGACCCTCGGGTGGTATGCGAATGCTCGCTGCCACCTCCCAGTCCCAGGCCAATGCCCGGTGAGACCTCGTGGCGTTGCCCCTAATAACACGGGCTCCAGGCATGCTGTCGGGGCTGGGCTGGGCTGGTTTATCAGTGATGAACTACTGAATCAAGGGCAAAGTCATCTGGAGCTGGGTCTGCTCGGGTCCCAGCTGCTTTGTCCAGCGCAGCAATGCCACTCATTGAAGTCTCTTGACAAGCAGTGTGTGTGTGACTCAAGTTCACCCCTTTGATCTCTCCCATGGGCACCCCGGTCTCTGCCTCCCCCACCCTCGACTAATCTCCGGGGAGTTTCCTTCCGATGTCCCTTATCAGTGCTGAACAACACGGGCCCGGGAGCCGCTTCCTGCCCAGCGGAAGGCAACGCCCTGCGTGGAGCTGGCCTCACCTGGCAGAAGAGGTGAGTGTTTGAGGAGCCGGGCTGCCCGCCACTTGCCCCCGCTGCACTTTGTGCCCCACGAGGAATGCCCCTGGGGAAGTGCGGCGCTAAATCCACACCGCCAAGTGTGTGCAAACAGTGCCGAGATAAGGCAAAAAGGGTCGGACTCAGCCTGGCTTGCTCTGAAGTTGCTGGACCTGTGGCTTCAACATTGAATCATAGCAGCTGGAGCTGCATTCGCTTTGCTTACCTTCTCCAGGAGGCCTCACGCCGCTGGGGTCCACCTCGCGGGTAGCAGGCCGGCAGCGTGGTCTGGTGTCAGGACTGATCTCGTGGCCTCAGGACACAAAGGGATGATGGCAGGGGGGGTGGCATGAAGCTGGGAGACGCTGGCAGTTCAGGGGAGCAGGAGCTCCAGGCAGACCTGGTGACCTCGAGGGCTGCACTGAAAGCAATGGGGATTTAACAGTGAAAAGTGCAAGCTTATGGAGCAGCCTCCCAGTTGCCAACTGGTTTTAGGCTGGAGCCTGGTAGGAGCCGTTGCCCTCAGCTGGCCCTGGTTACCTGAATGGGCCTGATTGCTACCACCTCACTGCCACCAGCTGGCCCTGGCTGTCTGCAGGGGATTGCCTGCTGGCTTACAACCAGCAGCTCTCCCAATGCCCTCCTCCCATTCCTCACCTCCAGGCTCCTGACCCCACCCAGGGTGCCTGCATACATCAGTGCTTCTCACCTTTGTTAGACTCGAGGCCCTCAGAAAGTGCTGGCACTTGGCTTTCATTCCTTTTTCGCCTACAGAAAAATCCTGGAGCGATTCTTTTGGTGTGGAGAGCTCAGGAAGCCAGAGACAGGTCAGCATGCTTTGGATGCTCTGCATTCCTGCTTGCTTGACACGGCCGGGTTTATCCTTTGAATCACATCTGCACGCCTAATAGGGCTAAGACTGCATGGCACCCTTGAAAGGATCTCAGGGTGCCCCAAGGTGCTGTAAGACCCTGTTGAGAATCACCGACCTATGTCCTGGTCCCTTGCAGACGGACCTCGGCCTCCCGACCCCCTTGTTTCATGGCCTTTTCTCTTCTTGATCCCTTGGGTTGTGACCCTTTAGGCCAAGCCTCAGCTGCCTACGTCCTGGTCACAGCCCTGGCAGAGAGAGATTGGGTTGTAGGAGGGTTTGTGCAATGCAGTAGCCTGTGACAGATGGGATCGGCTGGGACTTGACGACACAGGAATTCCCTTCCAGTGCTTCTGCTCCTCTTCCCAGTGCCCCTCTGGGGGGGTTTATGCTGCCCCCACCATGATGGTACCTGTTGTGTCAGATCAGTGCCTGCCTGGGGTTTTTGCAAGGTGAGGGCTGCTCCCTGGAGCAGGGTTTTGCTGGGAGGCACTGGCAGGTTGGGAACTGGGGGGCAGGTTCACTTCCTTTGCCCATCACCATTCAGACACGCTGCAAGGAGCAGAGGGCTGGATGGGCACCGAGCGTAGGGAGGACCGGGCAGTCTGCAGCGCACCAGGGCGGACAGGCAGCTCCCGGGGTCCCGGCTCCGTGCATTTCTGTCTGCAACAGCCCAGCCCACGTGCAGCCCCTGCTTCAGGGCTGCAGCTCCAGGGACCCTGCCGGGCATTTCCCACCCGCCCCAGAAGACGGGCTGGATCCAGGGATTTTGGCGTCGGGCGGTATTCCCGCTCCTTCGCCCCCACCCGCGGCCCCGTGCCAAGGCAGGCGTCTGGCCACCGCCCAGCCACAAGCCCTGGCGTGCATGAGGAATGCAGGGAGCTGGAAGCCTGCGCCTGGCCGAGCTAATTCGGTCCCGGCAGGGCTCAGGCTGGAGCTGGACCCGGACATGGAAAAGGCCAGAACCCTCCCAGGGTCTGAATGCGAGACACGGTGCAAACGAGGCGTGATTTAACAGGGGGCTCGAGTACCAGCTGGACCCTGCGAGGTCCCTTCCCGTGCTGCATCCCAGGGTTATCTACACTGTGTCAGCGGCGGATCTTGCAGAGGATGGGGATCAAGCGCTCCAGAGCTGGCACGCGGATGGGTCTGGGGGAGGCACGCAGCCCTCCCGAGCTGTGGCTCAGCCTGGTGGAGGTGGTTGGGGGCCAGGACCCAGCTCCGCGTGCCATACGCGGGTGTCGCACCCTGTGATCCAGGCCGGCTAAATGAGGGGTCATCAGTGGCGTGGAGCCCAGGGGGGCTGGAGTCCCTTCTCCTTGCTGGGGAGAGGCTGTGCCCTTGGCCTCATGGCTCGGGCCACTCGCAGTGGGACATCCCCCTGGCCCTCGGGCCCGGCTTTCGCCTGCCTCCTAATTGAGCTGCCTGGTTTAATGGTAGGAAGCAGGCAGCTGTAATTAATACTGCAAGTGTGAGGCTCGGGAGGTACAAAGTACCCTCCAGCCCCAGGGGAACCACAGCGGTCCACCCCAGCCACAGCTGCCCCCTCCCCTCGGGAAATTTCCCAGAATGCACTGCTTTGGGGTGCTAAGGGTGAGGAGTGTGGGGCAGATTTACCCCCTGGAGAATTTGCAGGCTTGAAGCTGGGCTCATTTGGAAAGCTTCTCATACCGGGGGCCTGCAGGTGCTGTGGACGGCCGGCCGGGCTGGATCAGTGCTCCAAGGGCCACGAGCATCGGGATTTTCACCCCTGGAAGTGACGGCTGAACAGGGCCCTACATATGAATCCCCCTCCACTGCCTCTAGAGAGCAATGGCCGAGGTCAGCGGGGAGCAGCTGCGCGTGCCTGGGGTCCTCTATCCGCAGCGCAGGCAGTGACCGGGCTGCATGTGAGGCCATGACATCCAGGCTCCGTCTAACAGATCAGCTCCATGCTGGGGGGGGCAGGCATCCCCTGGGAGGGGGCACTCTCTCTTGTATGCAGGAGTAGAGCATTGCCACGGACCCGGCTGGCATGGGAAGGCCATGTAACGCACAGTGTTTTGCATGCATGCCACTCCACCCCAGAAGCAGCTGCATTTGATCCACAATGTTGTATGCAATGCTCTGGGGATCCTCTACATGGCGAGGCTCTCCAGAAATGCCCCCTTCTGTTGTGGTCTCTGGCCCTACGCCCTCCTGCACGGGCGTGGGTCTGCCTGGTCATCCCCAGCATAAAATGCACCAAGAAAACCTCCAAGTTGCTCCATCCCGGCGCCGTCCGATCCATAGGGATGACTCAGTGGCCACAGGAAAGTGTGGGCGGGGGAGAGGAGGGAGCAGAGGAGGGCTGGCGCCCGGCGGAGGGAAGGATAACAGGTGCGCAGCTCGGCTCTGCTGCCCCCCACCAGGCCAGGCCTCAGCTCACTTCACTCCTGGCATCTGGGGGCAGCCAGTTCCCCTCGTGACTGAACTGGACTTTGATTCTTATTTAACCCTGGGCAGTGGCCCAAGTCAAACAATCCCCCTCCACAGCCAGCGCAGCCCTGGCCTCACCTCCGGCCCCGGGGGGATTGCTTTGAAAAGGAAGTTGCCCTTCACGCTCCGGTCCCCACCGGATTCGCGGATGAGCCAGCCCGATGGGCTTGGATGGGCTCTGATCTTGGAAAGGGGCCAGGGGTGATGTGAAGAGGCCCAAATCCAGCCTCCGTGGGCGAGACACTGGCCCAGCAGGGATGGAGCTGAGCTCAGACATGCTCCCTAAGGCAGGGGTTCGATTATCAACCCGGGGCTCTGAGCTGCAAAAAGCATCTCCGCACCCACCTTGCTGGGGTCATCTGGCCCCAGCAGTCTTTCCTGCCCAAATGCCGATGAGCATCCTGGACCCGATGATCTGTAAGGTCCCTTCCTGCCCCTAATGTCTATGAAATTACCACTATTAATGCTAATTGTTTATTATGAATGATCTCAGCCAGTGTTTTTCCGCTTTTCAGAGTCAAAAGCATCCATGATCCCTTCACGTTGACTTAGAAAAATAAGAAAAACCGTATCGGCAATCGCTGCATCACCTCTGTCAGCCAGTCCTGCCGCTGCTCCGCTTGACCTCACATCCCTGGGGAATTTTAACTGCTCAGTTAATCCCTACCATACGCCGTTCAGGATGGGACGGGATGGTTGGGTTGGCGGGGGAAGTTCTCCTTCCCCACGTGGTTTGATCTCTGTGCCGGCGTGGAAACCTTTCCTCTGTTTCGTGCCTCTAGGCACCGCGTTAAACACATCCGTGCGGGCGCTCCATCACTCTCTGCACTGACACAGGTTTATTGGGCGCCTCGTTCTTCAGCCCAGCTGATGCGCGAGTTGCTTGTATGCCAACACCATCCCTGCCCTTTCTAACGAGGCTCCTCCGTTGGCCTCAGTGCTCCATTACATCACCGTAATAAATAATTAGCATTAATAAGGATCATCGGGGCTTACACAACCCTCTTTGCTCCAGAAGCACAAAGCAATTTTGGAAGGGACTGATGGAGGCTCTTCGCGCTTGGTGTCATGGGAAAATATGACAAGGCCCATTTTTGAACCCGGGTCCCGTGGCGGAGCTAGGGATGGGAGCCAGGAGGCCTGATGAGCTCTGCTTGGAAATGATTGTGGATATTTCTAAGCGGAAAATGTTGTCTCGCTGGACTGGAAATATTTCTTCTGGGGTTTTGGCAAGAAAGCGTCCTCTGTTTTAGGAGGGAGTTGCTGATCTAAAGGGGGCATAGGCATACGCACACACCACCGCAGCGGTGGGCTCAAGCTATCAGAGACCAGAGCTCAAATCCCTGCTCGGCCAGTCTCAGACTTGGCTCTCTGAATGATGTGACTGGCAGGGAGCTCTCTTTTTGGCTTTTGAAGGTCTCCGTTTCATCCTGTTGTGCAATTTTGGAGAACATTCACAGGCGAGGAGGGCCTCATCCTGCCCGTGCCCGAGCCCTGGATCCCCCAGGCCAATGGGAGATGCGCCCTTGATGGGAGGGCTGTAAAACCCTCCCGCTTCCTGCAGCAGCACTGGTGGGTGCTGGTGCCATGGTCTCGCTCGCTTGAGGCTGGTTGCTCTTGTGTCTGTCTTGGACCTCCTGGCCTTGATGAACTCCTTGCCCTGGCCATGATCTTGGCTTGACACCCCGGGAAGCAGACTGAAACCTGCCTTTGATCTTGGCTCTTTGCATTCGGGTAAGCCTCCGACTCCGGTGCTGGTTCTCCAGTGCCTTGGTCAACCCCAGGTGACATCTCCAGCAGGCAGATGTTGGCACAGTGCAGTTGATTTGAATGCAGCTGTGCCAACTTCCTTCTGCTGTGGGCCTTGGGGTGGGAATTGCCTCACTTGCCACCGAAACCCAGGGGAGGCCAGCAGCCCAGTCCCCCCGGGCACGGATCAGGAGCTCTTGGCAGGCAAAGTGCCATCTGACGCTGAGGTTCAGCGCAAGGCCGGTCCCCGGAGAGCTCCCGCTGGAGCATCTCGCTCAGGATCTCTGCGCCCATGAAGCTTGGCGAGACGGACGCTAACTTGACCGATAGGTTGCAATGGCATGAGCTCCTCCGCCTCTGCATTTGGGGGCTGTAGTGATTTCCCGTCCTCGGTGTGCTATCGGATGAGATAAGGTCACCCTCCAAGCGAGCAGCTGGTTTGAAACCAAACAGCGGAAACTTGTCCTTTTTTTTTTCTTGGATCCAAGAAGAAAAATAAAATGCAACATTTCAATGGGAATGAAACGCTCCTACCCCCTTCCTCTCCTTTTCTTCCAGGTCACGTCATCACCCCCCTTCTTCCCCTTCTTTGACAGGTCGCGTCATCAGCGATCGAACACTTTCCTGCACGTCGTCTTGATTACGGCAGAGCGGAAAAACCTCCTGTTGGAAAATCTTTCAGCCCGGCTCCAGTTACCAGAGCACAGGCCTCGGGGTGACTCTCCGCATGGGGCGGGAGGGGAACTTCTCCACCGTGACAACAGCTGCTGCCAGCCCCTTAGGAGACGACCTCCTCCGTTAAATGTCCTGTCTCCCTCCAAAAGGAGGACACGGTGCTGGATGCTAGCGTGGTGTCCTGGCCGCGGTCCTCGACGTATTCTCCCACCTCCACAAATCAAAGGGGACGCCATCCTGCTGCATGGACCGTAGCCGGATCCCCGGAGTCGTGCACAGCACTTCCGTGGGCCTCAAGTCCATCATCCCGAGAGCGATGCACTCCATCCTTGGCAGGACCGGCGGGGTTGTGCAATGCCTGTCCGCCCTTTGAGATGCGCTGGAAGCAGAGCTATCTCTTAGAGGATCAAAAATAGCCACAGACAGGAATAAACAAGGAGACAGGAGCGCTCGGATCCAACTGGAGCTTGAAAGCGCGGCCCCAGCATGAGAAAACATCTGTCAGCGATATGCAGTAAACACGGCGCTAACCGCAGCCCTGGATGGGAATTAGACAAAAGCGACTGGGAACCCCAGGCAGGAGCTAATTCAATAGCGACGGCCAAGCTCAGCGGGCTGTTTGCTTTCTGGTGATAAATATGCCGACGCAGAGAGCATACGATGGTGGGGGGAGCAGGTAGTCAGTGACAAATGAAAGGGAGGTGATGCGGTCTTGCGGTTGAGGCCGGCGCAGGAAGGCAGGAAGTTTGCTCTTTTAATCCTGGCTTGGAGCCTGCTGGGCTGTGCGAGTCTTCAGGCACGGTGCCGTGCCTCAGTTTCCCCCTCTGGGGATCAGGTCCAGAGCTGGGCAAACAGGGCCGAGACCTGGCGCCGTGCCGTGTTTTGAACCCCTTTGCTTTATCTTGAGTTTCTCCCTGCCTTGAGCCGCTGGCTGGCGGCGAAGGCACTGGACCGCAAACACATCGGGAGAGCAGCTGTCTCGTAGGCTTCGTCTGTGCAGCCCCCACGCAAGCAGGGTGCACGGGGTCGGCCCACGGGGAGGTGAAATCCCTGGATGCTCGTCCCTTGAGTCCGAGCCAGGACGAACCAGGGGGGGCTAGGGGACCAAAAGGCTGGGGTTTTCGTGGGAAGAAGCCCAGGAGACCAGACAAGCCAAGGACCCCAGCAAGCATCCTCTGGGGAGACTGACCGTGTCCCATTGGCGCCACTGGTGTCTTGGGCACAGAAAACGCTCCCCACCAGTTACCACAACCGGAGACTTGGTGAATAACGAGCAAGCCTGGCTCTAACGAGCGGCCCGCAGGCAGGACACGTGCGGACTAGACTGCTGAACAATGGTAATGGAGAATGGCTTCACGGCGAGGGCGCTGAGGCTAAAGCAGTATCGGCGCTGTGCCTGGGGGGCTCTACACCAGGGAACAAGGGGTGTGTTTCGGCGGAGGTGGCAGGGGGGATTTCACTAGTCCTCCAAGAGGGAATGGATCTCGGGCCTTTTAAATGCCCCTTGCTCAGTGTCTCTCAAGCCAAAAATCACGAGACCAAGGCTCCCTGCAAACATGCAAACTCATCACATCCTACAGGCCACCTGCCAGCCCCGTCTCCTGTGCCGATGGCCGACCGACTGTCCAAGCACGCTGGAAAATTGAGGTGGATGAAGAACGAAGCTGTAATTATGGGCAGGACCCGCTGGAATGTGCTCGAGCGGAGCAGCGGCAGATGCCTGACAGCTACTGTGGGGCTATTAAGACACGGAGAAGTGAGCACGAAAGGATCATGAACGTTGCAGCTCTGCCTGGGTCGGCAGATGGCTGGAGGGAAGGCAGGGTGTCTGGATGGCCAGAGACAAATGCTCCTGGTGGGTTTGGTGGTGACCTCCCCGCGTGCACGGGCAGAACTTCTCCCCGTGTTGGTGGCAGCGATGCATGGGAAGCTTGGAGGACTGAGACCCTTGCCAGCAGTGATGTGCCAGAAGTGTCACACGCTCTCCAGCCAGGTCATAAGAGGAGGGGTGGCAGTTCCCGGGCCATGTCTTGTGGCATGGATGGCCCCCTAGCCTCTTGTCATCTGTAGATCTCAGAGGCAAGCCCATCCCTGTTCTTCAGATGGGGAAACTGAGGCACAGAGAGGGGTGGGGACATGCCAAAGGTGGCCCGGCACCTCAGCGGCGGAGCTGGGGACAGAACTTGGGCTTGAGTCGCACTCTGGTGCTCCAACTTGTATGGGCCAAACTCAGCCTATTTTTAAAACCACTGGAGTCACATCAGGGAGGAGCGTGGCCTCGGTGTGGTCTGCCTGTGTCCCCTTCCAGTCCTCCATGTTCCTTGCCCCTTCGCTGCACCCCCAGGGCTTGGGGGCTGCCCGCCAATGCCAGCGGTCCCCTGGTTCACCCTGGGGAGAACTTGTCTGCCCTCTCCCTTGGCCCGTGGCTCCCCTGCCACCCCTCCGGTCACTGGAGGCAAAATGGTGACCTGTCACGATACCTTCGGTGCCGGCACAAGGCCCTGCAGCCCCTCTGGAGACAAGGGAGACCCCCACCAGCGGCTCGGCCACCTTGCCGTTGACCCGTCCCCCAGCTGGACCTCTCCAAGGCCTCCAGCCTCTCCTCCAGGAGGAACTGGGCCCTCACATCCAGCCTCTGCCCAGCAAGCAGAGCCGTGGCCATGGGCTGTGGGTTGCGGTACTTGTAGATGCCTACGATGGCCGTCTCCCACGGGGTGCATCCCATGGTCTAACCTGGTGAGCATGAGGTCCTGTTGGCTCCCATGGCAGCCCCCTGGGTCTGGGCTCTGGACTTGGAGCCTTGGACACCCCTCGCCAGGCCTGTCGTAGCAAGCGGTCAGCGGGGCAGAGGAGATGGGCGCGATTTGTCATGGGCACCAGCCCCTGCTTGCCCCAGCTGGACAAAGGGAGCAGCTACTTGTGCTCTCTCCTGTCCTTTATTGCTGTACAAAGGCCCCTCGTGCAATGGTCCCCCCTGGCAGGGGGGCACCAGGCGATCATTTTGCAGCCGCCGGCAGTGCGCCAAGCTCCGTCGAGGCAGAGCCCTCCTCTCCGCAGCTCCGTTACAGGCTGCAACAAAGCCCCCGTTGTGATGATGTGCTGGGAAGGGAAGGATTGAAGAAAACCCCCATCCCTTCCCTGCCCTCTCTGGGGGGCAGTGCTGGTGGGGATGGGGCACGGTCCGTGGCGCGGCGTGCCAAGCAAGGGGTGCATTCCCCCCGGGGGCTGTGGCGTGGCAGACCGCATGCACGCTCTGCTCCTTTCTTCTCCAGCTGCAGCTGGGAAAGGGCATTGCCCTTCCACGCTTCTGCCAAGGGACCCCACTGGGCCAGGTCACCTTCTTCCTCCTCTTCACCATCCACAGTTGATGGGAAGGGAAGTCACCATGACTTGAGGGTGGGGGCAAGGGGAAAGCTCTCCCCGTGGCCTTGTGTTTGCCCCGGGGAGGGAGAGGAGCAAGCTGCAGGACCCAGGGCTGGCACTGGAGCTGGCTGATTTAAGACTCAAGCGGGACAAGAGTGAAACTCGGCTTTTCTAGCACATCGGTTAAAGGCATCCCAAAGCAGCAGAACGCACTTGAACCTCTGCGCTAGAGCGTTGGAGGAAAAGCCGGCTGACCGGGTTCTCCATGTGGGAGCACCCCTGCCGAGGCCAGCCCAGACAAGCATTTGTCTAACCTGCTCCTAAACACTTCCAGGAGGCTCCACAGCCTCTCTAGGTCATCTACCCTCGTACTTAACCTCCCTGGTTAGAAAGAGCTTCCTATTCTCCCACTTAACCCCCTTTGTTGCAATGCAAGTCTACAGGAAGGGGGCTCTTAGCTCCATGTTGCAGGTGGGGAAACTGAGGCACGAGGTAGGTTGGAGACCTAGGGTCCCGGTTAGGAACAGAAAAACCCTCTTGTCCCAGCTGACCTGCTGCAGAAGACTCCTGCCCCGTGGGAGCCTGCTAGCCTGAACATCAAGAGCTGCAGGTCTTCTCCCCGCGCACGGAGGCTCGGGCAGTGCACGCGGCTCCGCGCTCGGGGGCGGACGGCCTCTAGAATATGCCGCCGTGTGTCGGGCACTAATTTGCAATTTAGCTCTTCCATCTAGTTTTCTAACTGGGTCATTTTGTGCATCTTTCTTCCCCACTGTGCTGGCAGCACAGATGCCTGGCAGGCGAAGGCACGGGGAGCTGTGGGCACCGACGCCGGCTAAACCCAGGCTAGGAAGACGGTGCCCAAAAGCAGGCAATCAATGGTGATGCGAGGAGGCAGTGGGGTGCCTGTCTCGAGCCCGGCTGCCCCAGCCCGTGGGGCTCGAGCTGGAGACGCCTCGGTGACATTCCTGGCCCGTGCCAGCGAGAGGTTAGACCAGATCCCTCACTTGGCCTTCGCAGCGATGGAAGCGCCTGTGGCTTTGGCTGTTCTTCCAGCAGAAGTCTCCTTTCCCCGCTGGAAGCGCGGGGAGAGCAGCCCCGCTCGGGGAGCGCTGGCTCGCCGGTTTGGAAGGACTGGAAAGCTGCTTGTCAACGGGCCTTCGTGCCTGCACAAAGGAACGAGCGCGCGGGAAGCCACAGCTCAGCATGAGCACTTGGAAACCCATGCTCGAGCCAAAGGCTGTGCCGGCTGCATTTCAGGGACAGGGATTAAGAGGCATTTTGGTTTCTTAAAGACTGGGATGGAGCGGAGGGATGTTGCTGAAGCTCAGGCCAGAGCGTCTGACATCTCCGCAGGAAAGATGCCATTCGGAAGCAACGCGGTGGCCAGGCCTAACCCTGAACGTGGGATTGGGGGGGCCTGGAGCAGCTTCTGGTCAAGACGCCAGGAAATGGGCCGGCTCCTCGGGCCAAGGGCCGTGCGCTTGAGCAATGCTGGAAGCACATTCCTCCTTGTTTGCAGGCAGACGATGGTTTGGAGAGAGCCGAGGAGAAGAGCGCCCTGCGAAGGGAGGGGAAGAGACTGCCTTGCCCCAAGGTCTGTGGCTGAGCCAGGGATGGACACCCCGGGTTTCAGCTGCTCCAGCCACGGCTCCTACACAAAACAGAAGCCTTTCCTTGGCGCGAGGAGATGAGGGGTTAATTGATCTGCTCCTCTTCACAGGCCCCTTTTTGTCATCAAAGGGAACCAGTAAAGTTCCCGCCAGCTCCATCGGGCTTAGCCGCAAATGGCTCCCAGATCTCTGCTGTCACACGATGGCAGGAAGCATCCGGAGGAGCGCGCGGGCCCGGGGTCTGGGACGCTGCCTGTTCCCTGGGGACAGAGAGCTTTTTCCCATGTGCTGTTCCTGCTTGACCCCGACCCGGTCAGCTTGGAGCATGTGGGATGGGATCAGGGCTTTGCGGGCCCCTCCCAAATCCAGCCCCCCCAAGTCCCAATCGGTCCCCACACACACAGAGCCACTCCGATCCACTCGAAGCAGCACTAGGAAACCTTCCCGACTGGGTTTTGCAGTCTCCGGAGGGTGCAATGGCCTGGGCCAGGCTTGGCCTTGCAAATCAGCATCTTTTGCAAGCTTCAGAGCCTGGCTAACGGCTGAGCCCGGGGACGGGAGGCCGGCAGAGCCAGCTGCACGACTCTCTTCGCAGGGTGCTGAGATCTAGCGCTGCTCCCAGCCAGACCCCTTGGGTTTCAGTGCAACGAAGTGCATCGCGGGCAGCTGGGCACTGAGGTCCCACACAGCTGATCTCCGCTGCCAAGTCAATGCAAGTATCCCAAAGCCCCTGGCTCAAACTCCTTAAGCACGCATTTAACTTCAGCAAGCGCTTGAGTCTATGGGTGCTGAAGCGCTTGGCTGAATGAGCTCTCATGCAGGGGAGTCTGCCAGGTTTGGGGCTGGGGGTCCGGTCTCTCCTGACCGCCTGGCCGAGCAGGCTCCTCCATCTCCACCACTCTGCCGGGTCCCCGAATACACCCGCAAACAAAACAGAGCGCAGGCTAACTGCAGAAAAGGTTTAACAAAAAAAACACAACATTTATTCAAATCAAAGGCAGCCTTTTCTGAAAACCATGACTCAACTTCATTTCAATGCCTGTGGTTTCCATCCGAACAGCAAATCTGAGCAAGCAGAACAGGGCTTTGATTTCTATCAATAAATATAAAAAAATAGAATAAATTATATTAAAAAATAGAATAGGTAACACTGACAGACCAGCGAATGGCTCGCAGCGAAACAAAGCGGAGCCTGTGGCAGGGAGTGGAATGGAAGAATAAATAGAGAGAAGGCAAATGATTATATGACCTTGAGCCACAGCGATCAGTTGTCGCTAGCAAAGCCATTGCGCTCGCTACCAGAGGAATGTCGTATTTTAGGCACTGGGATCTGCCCATCTCTTGAGATACAAACCAACAGAATAAAAACTACAAAACCTAGTGGTGGGGGGGGAAGGGAGATCCTTAAAGTTGCTCATAAAAAACTCCCAAAACTATGGAACGGCCTCGGTGCCTGGCTACGGGAACAGGCCAAGCAAATAAATCGAGTCAGGCTTCGGTTCAGCCTACTCCTGACATGACAGCAAGCGGGTTTCCTTGCCGCTGGAAATGTAATGCATTGCTTGTAACATCGGTTTTAATATCGGTTCCTTGTCATCCTCTTATAAAGAGCAAAGGCAAACAAACGTCGCTTTGTCACTGCAAAGTCTCGGCAACTCCAACCCGAGCGGCTTCGAAGGCAGCTGGAAAACGAGCAGAGGTCACTTTGGGAACGTCCCGCATCCCCGCAGCTCGGGAGCGGATTAGAGCGACGGGGAAGGGAAAGGCAAGCACTCTGCTTCGGCCGGCGGAGAGGAAGGACAGCACCATGGAGGTGGCATTAGCTGCTCAGCAGCCACAGACCCGGGTCTCAAGGCCACCCGTGAGGCCTTTCCAGGGACGCTACGTGGCACCATCGCGGCTGGGTACAACCACGGCACTTCTTCAGGGCACATCGTGGCCTCGCGCTCCCCTCCGGAGCCAGCCAACCTGGCACAGCAGCAATGGGAGAAATGACCCGACAATAATAATAATATTAACAATAAATAAAGGTGACTGCTGCGGAGGTTGAACTGTAGGTGCAGGCCAGGCGGGAAGGACTGGCCAGCTCCTCCGAGGGCGCTGCCATCAGCCCCGTCGGCTGGTCCCCGCGGACGCTTTTGGCTGGAGGATGATGCCGAGCACACTTCAATTCTCCACTTCAAGTATTTCCTGCTTTGCACGTCCGCCGAGTGCCTCCGTAGCCCCTGGCGAGGCGCTTGCGGGAGGGGGCTGCGTCCGCTGGGGAGGTCTCCTTCTCAGATGGGGATCCCCACGGTGTTGATCTGGTCCTTCAGCCCCATGAGGCTGTAGGCGATTCGCTTCTGGTGGCCTGGCAAGCGTACCCCGATCTTCTTAATGTCCCTGGGGAACGAGAAGGGGGGCATTACCGTACAGGAAAGGCTGGGCTGTTGTGGGGGGGAGCTGCTCTCCACCTCCAGGCCAAAAGCCTGGTGGGGGTCTCCAGCCGAAGCTCCCCACCAGCTCCTCCATCCCCGAGACCCGCTCTGAGCAGCACAGCCAGGCCCCCGTGGTCTGAGATGCAAGGTGCACTGGTCCCCAAAGTCACCACCACCAGCAGTTGCTCCATACTGGTGCAACACTGGTGTTGGGGGCAAGGAGCCTGCTATCTACGGGCCGGCTGCAGGGGTCCCTCCTTTGTCCCCCTCCTCTTCCCCTTTGAATCCCAGCCCGGGGCCCAGGCGCACGGAGAAGCCTCCACGGGCTTTGGCTCCGGCCCTGCGTTCTCACCCACGGCTAGACGCTTTCTCATGCCCTGCCCTGGTGCTGCTTCCTCCTCGCGGCTGCCGCACCTGAACAGCAAGCAGAGGCTGCCCCATCGCCTGATGATTCAGTCCCTCCCCAGCTGCTCGGCCCCATGGAGCGAGTTAATTAAAGGGTGCGTGCTCAGCTCTTGAGACATCGCGGGGGGACGGGGCAGGGAGAGCAGAGGGAAGAGAGAGCTCCACACACCTCCACGGGTAATTAACCACGGCAATTAGCCCTATTCATCACTAAACCTGGCACAAAAGGGCTATTATCCTTGCATTACCCAGGGGGAAGCGCGGGAGCAGTCGGGCTCAAGCGGAGAAGGAGAGCTGCCAGCCCCTAGGCAAAGCTGCCTCCTGAGGACCGTCCCCCGTGAAGGCTGCAGCAGGCAGCGGGGAAGCAGCTGCCTCGCCTGGCCTCAACGCCCACAAAGAAAGAGACACCCTCCTCCCTCGGTGTTTGGAGCCAGGGACCTCACAGAGCCAGGCCCGGAGGGAGTGAGGGGAAACTGAGGCACAGGACGGGGGAGCAACTGTCCCAAGGCCATCGAGTAGCCCAGTGGCAGAGCCCAGAAGAATCCAGGTCTCCCAACATGCTAACCACCCTGCCTGCTCTTCGCTTAGCAGGACGTGCCGCCTCCAGGAGGAAGTTTCCCCGGGCCAGGCAGAGCCAACTTTGTTCCCGGCACACGATGTTCTCCCGAGATCCCCGGATACTGCCCCCCCGCTCCAGTCCATCCCCAGGGTGCAGCCGAGTCATCCCATGGACCGTTCCCAGCCCAGCTCCTGTTTACACGAGGCTATATTTAACCGGAGGTGCTGGAGCAGGGTCACTTCCTGGGGGATGAGCCTCCCGGGGGATTTGGTGCGGTGGGGGGAAGGAAAGGGGCCTCCTCTGCTCCCCCTCCTCCCCACTGCCCTAAGGCCAGGAGCAGGGGCTCAGTGCGGTCCCTGACTGCATGTCACCAGGCTAGTCCAGAGCCAGGAAATCCAGCTGGGGGGTGAGAGGGCAGCAAGGGAGCTAATTTTATCCCCGCCTGAAACCGAGCCAGACACACAACTGCCAAGGAAAGAGGGAGCAAACATCCTTCTCCCCCAGGCAGCAGGTCTGAGGCTGCTCCAAGTCGTAGGGTGCTGAAGTGCCCCTGGGCTCAGCCTGCCTCCCGCAAGCCCGAGGCAACACGTGCCAGCTTGGGGAGGGCCGGGTCCAGGGCACGAAGCTGCTCGTTCGTTCTCAGCCACCCGTGGGCATAGGCCCCTTTCCAGCCCCGTGGCCGTGAGGGCTTCGGGGATGAGGCTCTGGGTGCGAGGGCCCCAGGGAGACACTCACTCGTTGCTCATCTGCGCCACCTTCTCGATGGTGGTGTAGCCGGCCGACGTGAAGTGCTCCGTGTACTGGTGCATCTTGATGGACTCCAGCCACTCTGCGACGGTGCGGAAGGGGATGCCCTCCGAGCCGCTGGTGCTGGGCAGGCGGATGGACACCCTGCGAGGGCGAGACAGCTCCAGGAATTAGCTTTGCTGTGCAGTGCGGCAGGGGGAGACCACCTCCACCACCCTGGGGAGAGCCTCCCACGGGGCAGGGCCGGGGGCCGGGGTTCAACGCGCTCCAGCTTCAGGTGCGGTAGCTCTGCTATCCATCACCCCACTGCCCCCAGCCCGGCTCCCCCCAGCCCTCTGCCACCAGCCCCCTCCAGCTTGGCGGCTGTCTGGCAATGCCAGCTGCACACGATTTAGTGTCCCCCACTCCATGCCTCCAATACCAGGAGTGTCTCAGACCCTCACACTGAGACCCTCCTGGCTGAGCTGGAGATGGGGCACAGCAGCTGGGCTGTGGAGGGGGCTGGAAGGGGTGCCTACCGAGGGTCGAAGTCAGCCATGGTCTTGAGGGATTCGGGGGCCCGGATGAGCTTGTCGAGGATGCTGACGATGTCGTTGAACTTGGGCCGGCGGCTCCTCTCCTGCTGCCAACACTGCATCATCAGCTGGTAGATGGCGGAGGGGCAGTCCACGGGCGCAGGTAGCCGGAAGCCATCGCTGATGGCCTTCATGACCTGCCACGGGGAAGGGGTGGTGTGTGAAGGGGGCGAGTGAGCTGGGGAGTGGGGACCATCCCCTATCCCCAGGGAAGCTGGCTGGGTCCTGGGGACATGAAGCTCCCCCTGGGTACATCAAGCCCCCCGATGCTGAGCAAGGAGCTATGGGTCAGAGCATCCTCCGAAGCACGGCCCATTTGACCCCCGCAGGCTGTGAAGGCGCTGGGCTCCATGGAGCATGCTGCTCAGGGCCCAGGTGAGCAAAGGATTTGGGCACGGCTCTCCTGCCAGCTCCCCCCTTGCCTGGCCTGGCTGGCGGGCAGCGCTCACCTCGTGGTTTGAGAGCTCCCAGTACGGGCGCTCGCCGTAGGACATCACCTCCCACATGACGATGCCGTAGCTCCAGACGTCGCTGGCCGAGGTGAACTTGCGGAAGGAGATGGCCTCGGGGGCTGTCCAGCGGATGGGGATCTTGCCGCCCTGCGGGAGAAGATTGCACTGGTCAAGGATGGTCCCCGTCTCACCCCTGCACTGCCCAGCTGGGGTGGGGGATGGAGGTCCTTGACCCCGGGTTTGGTCCCTGCCAGGTCTGATCATGAGACAGTACCTCCTTGATCTCCGCTTCCAGCTATGCCGGGTCGGAGGAAGGGGTTTTCTCTGGGAGGGATGAACAGCTGCCATGAGCCGTGGGAGCACAGGCAGGGCTGCTCACCGCTGGCTGGGGGCTGAGTGCCACGGGGATCTCCCACCCAGGCTGTGGGACACGTCCCTTGGGAGGCAGGCAGGGCCCTCCAGCAAAGCCCAGGAGCAGCTTAGCTTTGCACACCCCCGGCAGAGCCCCAGGCCCAGTGGGGCAGTCACCATGGGGCAGGTTTGTCCCTGGCAGGAGCTGAGCAAAGCCCTGAGCAGGGCAGGCAGCGTGCTGGGATGGAGGATCCTGGATGCACAGTGCTCCAGGGCTGGAGGTGAGGATGGCAGGGCCAGGGCAGACAGGCACGTGTCCAGCACCAACACGAGTTGGCCAGGTCTGGGTGGAGGGGGCAGCACTCACGCTGGTGGTGTAGGTGGCATCGGGATCGTCCTCCAGGACGCGGGACAGGCCGAAGTCAGACACCTTGCAGACCAGCTGGCTGTTGACGAGGATGTTGCGCGCGGCCAGGTCCCGGTGCACGTAGTTCATGCTGGCCAGGTACTTCATGCCCGCGGCGATGCCTCGCAGCATGCCCACCAGCTGGATCATGCAGAACTCGCCGTCCTTCTCCTGAGGAGAGGCCGCGGTCAGCACTTCCCCGTCGCCAGCCCCAGTGCCCCTTGGTACTTCACCCAGTGGGCCACCCATGCTACCTATACAGTGCAGCCAGCTCTGGGGTGGGCTACTGCGGTGGGACTCCTAGCCAGGGGGACAGGTGCCAATCCAGGCTCAGAGAGGGCCAGGAGAGCTGAAGTCCTAGATTGGGCTCTCGTGCAAGACCCGCACACAGGAAACCTCCAGGGGCTCAGTTATCATACAGGGGAGGAGAAGTAATGCCTGAGAGACCCTGTGCTAGGCGGTCCGGCTCTCATTCTGGGAAAAAAACTGTGCATTGGACTACAGACGCCTTTCCTTGCCGGCCCCTCAAACCAGGGGGGGCCTGGCAGCTGCCCAGGGACTTTCCATCATTGCCGCTGCTCGTTTGCTTTGCACTCTGCTCTGCTCGGGCTATCCAAGAGGCATGTCAGAGTCGCCCTTCCCCAAACCCCGGGGTGGACAGGATCACGGCCGCCCACATGCTCCCAGCAGGGAGCAAACCCGGCCCTGCCGGCTGGGCCGTGATAATCCCTTCCCTTCTGCGTGTTCAGCAAGGAAGCAGGACACCTACCCGCAGGAACCTGTCCAGGGCTCCGTTCTCCATGTACTCGGTGACAATCATGAAGGGTTTATCTGAGGGGAGAGAGGCAGATCTCAGCATGGGCGGGCAGCGATCTCGCCCCGTAGAGCTAGCCCTGCCACTTTATCAGCGGAGTCGCTGGCCTCGTGCCCCAGGTGGTGCTTACATTTGGAGACGACGCCTTCCAGGCGGATGATGTTGTGGTGGCAGAACTGGCCCATGATGCTGGCTTCGCTCAGGAAGTCGATGCGCTGCTTCTCCGTGTAGCCCACCTTTAGTGTCTTGATGGCCACCGGCACGTCCTTCTTCCCGTTCTTCAGGGTCCCCTTGTAGACTTCCCCGAACTCACCTGGCGGCGGGAGGGAAGGAAGGGGTGACCCACGCATGGCTTTGCTTCCCATCCGCCCCCTCTACGTAAGCCAACAACCCTGACTTTGGGCACACATGGAGAGGCAGCCTCGTCTACCCCAGCCCCCAACCATGGGAGGAGGGGGTGACCTACCTGCCCCGATCACCTTCTGGCGCGTGACGCACGAGGGGTGAATCTCGGTGGTGAATTTCAGCACGGCCTGGTTGGGGTCCTCGTAGGTGTGGGGGTCCACGTACGTCTTCAGGGGCTTCAGCTGGTCTGTGGGGACACGGGGAGTGAGGCTGGAGGCGACAGGCATCCATCCATCCACAGGCAAGGAGCAGGGTTGCAATGAGATGGGGGAGTCGTGCCCTCCTTGCTGCTGCACCCCTCGCTACAGGGCATGCGGGGAAGGGAGCCCCATCCCGCCTCGAGTCCTCACTCACCAGACTTGGAGTAGTAGACGTCGTTCTCCGACTGGCGGGCGCGCAGGTTCCTTTTCCTAAAATAACAACGAGAGAGTTGGATCTGGAGCCTCCAAAGCATCAGGGACTCCCCAGGTCCTCCCTCTCCGTCCAAGACCCCGAACTGGAGCCACGAGGGGTCCTGTGTGCCCACCTGGGCCCCAGCACCCGAGGAGAGCATGGCTCTGCTCCTCTGCCAGGTGGGGAGCTCAGCAGCAGCTGGTAGGCACGGATGAGGCATTTCCACCTCCCTCTTACTCACTTCCACCCTGCTGCGAGGTCCGGGTTGCAAAGCCCCGTCCGCCGTGGAGACGTTATCCCTCCCCGCCGAGAACCAGCAGAGACCAGCCGCCCCGCGGGGAAGGGAACGTGCAGCCGCTGCCTTGTGAAAGGAAAGAGGGAGAGAGGAAAAATACCTTCGGTGAAAGTACAGCATGGCAGCCACCACGAGGGCCAGCAGGAAGACCCCGGAGACAGCACCGCCGACCACGGCCGCCGTGTTCATGCCCTCAGTACCTGCAGGAGGGAGGAAAAGGATTGGGAAGCTGCCGGGGATCAAGCCAACGCTATGAGACTAGACGCAAGCTAGGACCATCACCGTGGCATGGCTCCGCGGCCGCCTCGGCTTGTCCGGACCCTCCTGTTTCTCTGCCTACATCTCTCGTGCCTCCCGCCCACTTGGACAACAGCACCATGGGGCTGTGCCTGCCCTGAACGACTGACACACGGGTGCAGGCGTGATGGGAACCATTGGCCTGGGAAGGAAGCAGGACCCGGGGTCCCACTGCTGACCCGCAGAGGGACTCTGGGAACCCAGACAGGTTCGAAGAGCCAGCACCACCAAAGGAAATGCTCACGACATACGGATATCTATGTTTTAAACAGCAAGATCAATGACAGAAGGCACCAGAAAAGATATCAAGGACCCAGCAGTACGGAGAAAGGAAATGATTCAAATATATCAAGGACCAAGAGGTCCAGAGAAGGGAAATGATTCAAAAGGATAAGATGCACATTCATCTCCAGGTGTAACCAGCCCATCAATATCTGAAAGCAAAGCGATCTTAAAATTTCTAAGTCCTGAAGTCTCTAACTGGTGGCCAGCCCATTAGGGAAAGGCCCGTTTTACCTTGGTTTCAAAAATAAGTCTCTAAATGGCATTAATGAAGTACACGTGCAAGGGAGCAAGTCATAGTTTGAGGCCAAAGAGCACAAACTCCGCAGGGGCCCCAGCTTTTACCCTCTATGGCTTGGCCAAAACATAAAAAGCTTGCTAAATTAGGCAAGTAATTGGTGCCGCTCTAATTAATATTCACATGCCTATTCTTATTCCCTACGTAAGCATTGTCTGATTTAAACTTAGCCGTGTCTGTGCTCCATCCACTCGGTGTACTTGAGGCGACCACGATTTTATTCCCGCCCCCGCCCCATTGCACAGCCGGGGACAAGTCACAGCCCTGTTTTATGCCTTGGTTTTCCCATCTGTGAAATGGGCACCACTAATGGGGGGCTCGACGCGCATCCCCTGCACTCACCCCCTGGCAGCGTCTCGAACTCGAAGGTGTCGCTCTCGGTGCTCTGGCCCTCCTGCGTATGGGTCAGGATGTGCACCCTGTACATGGTGCCCGGCGCGAGGTTGGATAGGGTCACGCTGTTTCCTTCGCAGCGTACGACCGAGTAGCCTCTGCTATCCATCTGCAGGAAGGAAGCAGGAGCCCCCCGTCACCTGGAGCTGGCAGCCTCAGGCCCTCTGGCCTCACTTCAGAGCTGGGGATGTCTCCGCTCCCCGCTGCCCTCTCAGCCCAGAGCCTTACGCACCCAGAGCCTGGCCAAGGACAGCAAGGACTCGTGACGTGCATGGACCCATCCCTCCACGGCTCCCAGCCCTCCAGTGAGCAGAAGCCCCCGAGGAAGCTAATGGTCTCGCTACCTTTTTTCTGTAGGTGACCTCGTATCTCGAGACCCGGCTCGCCTGCCGGGCTGGGACCATCCAGGACAGCGTCAGGCTGGTAGCCGTGTGGCCGTCCAGGTTCACCGACATCACCTTGGGAGGTTCTGGGCAAGGGAGAAGAAGGCTGGGATGAAGCGGGGGCCGAAAGGGGCAAATGCCAGAGACATAGGCATCACAGAGCTGCAACCAGAAACCCACCCCAGCGCCCCTATGGACCTCCCCGCGCCCTTACCCGTCTGGTTGACGCTGATGCTCGCAGTGCCGTAGTTGCGGCTGTTGCTGAAGGACGAGACCCCGTTCCTGGCCTCCACGGTGAAGGTGTAGTTCATGTAGGGCTCCAGGTCGCTGACGGTCACGGACGTCCCGGTCAGGCCGTGGGGCGGTTCTGAGTAGCGGATGCTGGAGTCACAGGGCCGGCACTCCCCGGTCTCGGGCCGGCACTGCTCACACGTGATGGTGTAGGTGACATCTTTGCGGCCCCCCGTGTTGCGGGGTGGGGACCAGCGCAGCTGCACCTTGGCGCCCAGGCCGATGGCAGTGACGCCGTGCGGGGCAGACGGGGGACCTGGGGGTGAAGGGTAGTGAGTCATGGTGCCCAGGTCTTTCCACCGCTCCGAGGCAGGGCAGAGCCATCACACGGCTCCAAGGACAGGGAGAAACCAAGTCCTGAGCTTGTGGATTCCTGGCAAAGCCACGGCCAGCCCACACACCCCACGGGGAGCATCGGCCAAATCCGCGGTCGCGGTCGTGCCCATCAACACAACCAACACACGCAGGGAAATGCAGTAACGGGGGTGCTCCCTGCATCAGAGGAACAGTGGAGAAGAGGCAGGACTCTCAATAACTTGATCCTCTGGGGTGTCACCACCCCAGCCTCTCGGTGCCTCAGTTTCCCCAGTGACAATAAGAGGCAGGAAGCCCTTCCCAATCCCCAGGGTCATTGCAGCAACCCTTGCACAAGACTGAAAACCACCGAGGGCAGTGCTGGCTATTCCAGGTGAGCAACAGGCGGTTCATGCTGTTGGGTACTGGAGGGCAGCTCGTTGCCCCACATGGCCCCGTACTTACGTGAGCAGGGAAAAGAAGGGGGATCCTCGGCGGACCGGAAATAGCCTTCCTCACACGGGCACAAAGTGGAGCCTTTGGGGGAGGGCAGCGTGTGCGGGGGGCACTTGGCACAGGTGCCATCGGAGATGTCCGGTTTGAAGAACCCGGGAGAGCAGGCTGCAGGGGGAGAGAGCGAGGCCGGGATTAGCTCGTCCAACATTGAATGTGCGCTGGCCCATGCACCAGCCCTTGATCGGCAGCCATACATTGCACAGCCGTGCTCAGGATGGCTTTCCGGAAAGGACTAGCCCAAGGCTTTGCAATGAACCACCCCACCGGTGCCAAGTGCCCTCCGTCCCGCCTATCTGCACCACCCCGCAGAGCGCAGAAGGTTGTCAGGGATTGCTAAAGGGACACATCTGCCGCATCTCAACAGGGACAAGCTCCTTCCCATCGACACGGCTGCAGCCTCGCCAGGGTCGTATCGCGTTAACCACCTGCTGTCAGGCTGGTACCAGAGCAATCCACTGCAGAGCTGCCCCCAAGGCATCCTAAGCCGGATGCCGGCAGCAGGCCACGCCTGGCTGGGACTTTATTTTTGCAAACTCTGCTAGTTTCTTTTCTTTCCTTGTTCTGAACAAAGAGAGTTGGAGCGGGGGGAAGGGGGGGAAGTCTCAGTTGTGTTCCTTGACACGCGTTTTTTCCACAGGAACCTGCTTTCCGTCTCCGCCAGCCTGGGGGGTCCCTTGCTCCAGCACTTTGCAGAGGAAGCGGCTTCGGAAGCCAAGCGGCCTGGCTTTTCAGGAAGCCTCGGTGCTTGGGCTCAGCCCAGGGACCTCATGTCCCTCCTCTGTGTTACTGGGTCTTTAGGCAAGCACAAAGATCCCAGCCAGGCAGGGAAAAGCTGC
The DNA here is from genome assembly GCF_030867095.1 of Alligator mississippiensis. NCBI lineage: Eukaryota > Metazoa > Chordata > Crocodylia > Alligatoridae > Alligator > Alligator mississippiensis. The sequence goes on from NC_081836.1 coordinate 3,229,498, forward strand.
TCTCACCCCCAGGAAAGCCTGGGGCAATAGTGGGGGGACTGGCAGAGCCCAGCTGTGTGCTTGGCCCCTTCCCCAACAGCCTCTTCAGCCCCCAGCCCTTACATCAGGAAGCTTAACAGCCCAAGACAGGAGTAAATCTCCTCTCCCGATCTGGCTGTACTGGGGAACAATAGGGCAGTAAACCTGTCAGGGCCCCAAGGACGAGCCCTGGTGCCCAGGACCTGGCTTCCTTTCTCCGGGGAAGGGGAGAGAGACAGGAGCCTCCCAGGCTTTTGGAGGAGAATGAGCTCTAGTTAAACTGAGATAGACAGATAGACAGATGTGCAGATCGATCGACAGACAAATAGATAGCTCTGCAGGCATACAGACAGATGCTGCAGTGTCACCAGCTTTTAACGTTGTACCCAGAGGTTTGTAATGCTTGACCTTTTCCCTCAAAGCTCCAGCTCCCGGAGTCCTGTGATTTCCTGGCAACTTCAGCTTTCCTTTCAACCTACAGTATGCTTCTAGCCCTTGGAGTTGGAAAACAGGGTGGCGCTGCACCTGACAGCACCCTGCAAGCTCCCCAAGCAAGAAGGCAAGCGGGAAAATCCCAAGGGTCATTTTTCTTTTCAAGCCCAAGCTCCCGAGAGGGGCAGGGGGGCTGAGGAGGAAGACAAACAATTTTGGCAGTGCTCGCTGCACAGACAGGGGATTGTACTGTAAAGCACGGCTTAGACACAACCCTAGGGCTTGGAGAGCCTACATGCAAGTCCTTGCTCTCCCACAGCTGTCCTGGACTCTCCGTGTGGGCTCCTCATCTGCACGCTGGGCACAGCAGCCCTGGCATGAGGACGAAGACACCACAGAGCCAGAGGCGCTCAGCTCCTGCCAGGAGAGGCTCCCGGGGATACCTCCGCAAAGCCCGGACATGGAGCAAAGGATGACTTTAGACTTTAAAATATGCAAAACGCAAACCAGGCAGACCCCGTCCTGGCCCGCCACCGCACCCTGGGAACTGGAGTTTCCATTGCCAGCACCGCTGCATTGAAGGAGACACCTTTCCTCTCTATGGCTAAGCACGGAAGAGCACACGGCCGGGGTACAGAGGTCATCAGTGCCCACAGGGCTTTTCCAGGGGGGTGGCATATGCCTTGCAGCAGCGCCCACTGCCCCAATTCGGAGCCCGGGCACACATGTGCAGACACAAGGGTCTTGCTGAGGGCTATAAGCCCGTGGGGACAGGCGAGCGGCCCAGGGAACAGTAGGCGGAGAGGGGAGGATGGCAGACTCCGGCTGCAGGACCCGAGGCGGGAAGTAGGAATATCTGTGTTTATTCCTGGAGATAAACTCCTTTGTTTCCTTCCCTTCGGGCTCCTTTCCCAGAGGCTGTTGGGCCCCGAGGGCTAGTGGTAGCTGTCCGGGACAGGAGGTCAAGGAAACTCTCCGCACAAAGGGCAAATTCCCATCTCCGCCCCCGTTCCCCTTCCGCAGCAGGAAGCACCTCCATCTGCCCTGGGGGGAGCAGAGGGGCAGCCCTAAGGCGTGTGGCAGGGGGTGCATGTGTGTGTATGTGCCTCGAAGGTAGACTTTACCGCACAGGCCTATACCCCAGGGACCAGCACCCGTATGCAGAGGTGCGGCCCGTTGAAACGCAGGCCCCAGCAAGCAAGAGCCTGCCCGCAGACGAGCAGAGAGACTTTGCAGCCACGTGCCCTGGGAGGTGCCAGTGTGTTTGCAGCCACTGCCAGGCCCAATTGCCCTATTAAAATCTGAGGGCGATAGGGCACAGGGTTGGCAGGTCTGGTGAGGACTGCCTCCACCCTGTCTGGCGCGGGGAAGAGTGGAAATATGCCCCAAAAGACGAGAAATCCCCCCATCCCATGCTAGCCAAGGATGGAGGGAAAAGCAGGGCGACGGTTGGACAAAGGGATGCATCTGCCTGCCTGGTTTACAACCTGCCAGGGTCACTTAGCTTAATGAGACCATTAGCCAGCAGGGTCCCTATCCCCTCCCCCCGTGCACACACGCACAGGCTTGCACACACAAAGCCTCCATTCAGCGGGCACAGAGCGCCTGTGTCTGTCCCGACACCCTGTCAAGGGTCCTGGCGAGTGGACGGTGGGCGCTGGCTCTCCCAGGACGACAGCGGGGTTGGAGTTGGCTGGTGCTTTTGACCCGTCCTGGGCAGGCAGTGAGAATGAGAGGAAGGTGCTGGAGGAAGACAGATGGAGCGTGGCTGACCAGCACCGGGCAGGGGCACTGCTGGGGAGCGACGTCTGTCCATGCCGGGAGGTTCGGCCCGCTGCTGGCACAGGGGACACCCGAGAGAATGCCAATAGCCGCAAAACTGCAGGGTCTGGGTGGGGAGGGGGCCACATCTTGGCCCTTGGGGGAGCTTCCCCCATTGCTATCCCTCCCCATCCCCTCACTGGTCACCTGCATGACTCCCTGCAGCGGTACCCTACTGTGCTAGGCGCTGTGCACACACCTGCCCCAAAGAGCTGGCTGTCGATGGCTACAACCGGGGAGCACGTGGCGCCGCGTGGGCCAGCAGAAGCAGTGGTCTCGGGGTGCTGCAGGCCTGGTGGCTCTGGGGACGGGCGCGATGGAGAAGGAGGCTGACCAGCCCTTCAGATACGGGCAGCTCCCGACTGACCCACACCTCCCTGGGAGCACAAGGGGGTCCCTCCTGCTGTGGCCCGTGCCTGAGACATGCTCCATAGATGCCAGGAGCATGTCTGAAGTGTGGGCCATAGCAGGAGGGACGTGCTCCACAGGCGCCAGCCCCCCGGGCACCTGGCAGCCCGGGCTGGCCAACCCGTCGCAGCTCCATCAGCCCCTCACTTCCCAGTGCAGCCAGTTTGTGCCGAGGCAGGAAGCATTACAGCGGGGAGGGGAAAAGACCTCGCTGCGGCTCCGGGGACCATCTCTCCTCCCTGTTCCCGACCATCAGACCCTGAGGGTCCCATCTCAGACTCTCCGCTTAGGCATCCGCATGGCGAGGAGCAGTGTTCTGGTCCTGCCCCAGGGCTGCCCAAACCCCTCCGCACCCAACTCAGAGGCTTGTGCAGGAATTGCAGCCCCCCCAAACCCTCTGACCCCAGTAACTTTCCTCGCCCCCATGGGAGCTCTGGGCAGCCGGCCCAGAGGCTCCAGGACCCGGGGTGGGGGGAGAGGAGGCGATGCAGGGATCGCGTTTCCCCCGCGGCTCTGGAATCCGAGCCCGATCTCCGAGCCGGCCCCTCTCTGGCAGGGCTCTCGCACCGCGACTCCTCCGCTTTCTCATCACCTGCCCCGGAGCTGGAGGCACTTGCATGGATGCCGGTGCCGAGATGCTGGGTGGATGGGCACAGCCAGACAGACCTACCTCCGTCCCGGGCTTTTGGCCCAGGGCATCTCTGCCCAGCAGGACAGACGGACCCAGCAGCAGCTCCTGGATTGCAGTAACCCAGCAGCACTGGCCCCTGGCACCCGCAGCCTTGCCTGCGGGATCGGCTGTGCTTTCTGTTGTAGTTATGATGCTAAGAGCCAGCATTTCCCTTCTATTTTAGCAGGGTCCTCGGGGACCTGCTCTGCCAGGGACTCCCATGCAGCTGGGCTTCCCTGCACTCCCGGCCAGAGGAACTGGGCAGCCTTGGGAGGTGGGAGGAGGAAGGGGCTGATGATTCACCCCCCAAGACTGCTCTGCTGGGCCTCATCTGCCCGCAGGGCCATCTGCCGAGGGGCAGGGAGGGCTGCTCCTCCTGGCTTGTGTTTGCACAGCTCCGAGCACACGGGGCTGGAGCTGGGATGCTGGGGGAGGGGGCCTTTGGGCCCAATCCGGCCCATGGATCAGCCCCACATTTGGCACCACCCTGAAGGCTCTTTATCTCCTCTCTAGGGAGCTCCTGGGGGTGGGCCTGAAGGATAATTTGATTTCCCCCCACATTCCTCCTGATCAAACAGAGCCCACGCAACCCTGCCAGCCTCTGCATCCTTATCTGCCCTTGGCGTCCTTGCTTTCCTCTCTGCCCCCGGGAAGGCGCCCAGCCCAGAGGAAGTGCCCTTGTAACGAGGGAGCAAAGAGGCCCTCAGCTAAAGGGACCTGGGCACGGACGTGCCAAGCCCCCACCGCCTCTGCAGGGGCGCAGCCCCCACGAATGGCAGGGGAGGGGGTTGGGCTGGGTCCTTGGACAGGAGGGGTCCTGAGCCCTGCCCTGGGCTCCTCCGGTCCCCAAACCGGGACCCAGCCCCGTGTCCAGGATACAGACGCTCTCCAGAGAGCTGCAGGATGGCAGTGGGACGCCAGCCCCCAACCCCCTTCGTCCTGTTCTGGGCACCAAGCAACCTGGCCAGGAGACGGTGCACTGGGGATGACGGGCACTGGAAACCCAGCAAGGAGCTTGGGGGTGGGAGGGGAGGGGGGGGGCAACGTTATTCATGCCCAGGCCGCGGTTTCCCTAAGCGCCCGACAGCACGATCCCCAGTGCCACGCGCCCTGCGCCCCATTCTCCTGACGCAAGACCGAGGCCCTGTACCAGCACAATGCTACCCTTGCCAACGCCCTTCCCTGATCCTCCCCTCCTAGGCCTGTCCCAGAACTGGGCTGAGACCCCCACACCCATGACCCACAGCAGGTGGCAGGGCTCGGGGGTCACGGAGCCACCGATCCGGCCACGGTTGAAAAGCAAAGCCCCGTGGAGCCGTCGGGGGCAGCCCCGGTGCCCCTCAGGCGCTTCTTTCTCCACGGGGAAAGAATGCGGCTCGGCAGCACGCTCATTCCTCGCATAGCTGCCGCGCTCCCCCCGCGCCGCGCATGGCCCTGGGCAGGGGATTCCCACCGCGCCGCGCCTGCCTGGGGCTGCTGGAGCGCAGCTCGTCATGGCCTGCAAAAGGCATCCTGGCCCCTCTGTCCCCAAGGGCAGGGATGGTGGCCCTGATGCCACGGGGGGCACGGGCAGGCCAGATGTGACCTCTTCCCCCTGCACCTTCCCGGCTGCCGGCTCTTATCTCCCAGCCCCCATTCCCCCCCTCTCCCCACACATTCCTCACCACGCATGTAATGAGGGAGTTGCCAGCCCGGCACAGGCATCTGCTCCGTGGCCGCCCCCCCACCGCCCGCCCAACACTGATGACTATTGTTTGAGAGAGATTTATCGTGAAGGCTCAAATCTCAGCTCCAGGGACCCGGGGCACTCCTAGGCTCTCTGCAAGCCAAGGGGAGGATGTGGGGCAGGCTGCAGGGGCTGGGGCAGAGGGTGCTGCTAGTCACCATGGGGCTGGGCAGCTGGAGATCGAGATGGGGGCTCAACACCCAGACAGACAGCCCCATCCCATGCACACAGCCCCAAGAGCCCCCCAGCAAACCCCTCCGGGAGCCTTTACCTTTGCAGCTGTTCTCCACCTTCTCGTAGCCGGCCCGGCACTGGCACTGCCCGATGGGCACCAGCCACTCCCCGTCTGAGTTGCAATGCATGAGGGGCTCCTCGCTGGCCACCGCGTCCTGCACGCAGGTGCCCTGCACCTTGGCCAGCGTCTGCGAGTCGGCGCCGGCCATGGTCTCGGGGAAGAAAGCCATGTTCTGGTGCACGTCGGGGCACTTCTTGTAGTAGATGCGGACGGAGACCAGAGCCACGCAGGCCCCGATGTCCTGGAAGGCCAGGTAGAAGCCCTTGCGGGTCAGGGGCCCCACGGAGCGCACCTCGACGTTCAGCTTGACGTTGCGGGTGGTGAAGTCGTCGCGCATGGTGATCTCGTCGGGCGCGATGGTGTCGATCTTCTTGAACTGGCGCTTCTGGAAGTTGGTGCCGTAGTCCACATCCGACTCGGCGTAGTAGAGGTTGAAGGTCTCCTTGCAGGAGCTGGCGCCGCCGGGGAAGCTGTTGCAGTCGCGCACCGTGAAGTTGAGCTCGATGAAGATGCGCTGCGCCTCGCTGCGGTAGATCCAGTTGGTGCGCAGCCAGTTGTCCTGGTCGCCCTCCATCACGTTGCAGACCGAGTAGATGTAGATGGGCGAGTCGTTCATGACGTGCTGCAGCAGGTCCCACTGCCCGGGGCAAACCAGGGGGTTAGATGACCACAGGCCCCACGGCAGAGCTCGCTGCTAGGCTTGGACCCGGGGTGAAGCCCACCCAGCTCCGGTCTCCAGCACTCCCCAGAAAGCCCCGACGTGGGCAACTGTGGGACCGCTCGGGGAAGTTTCCTCCCGATTTCCATCAGGCTGCTCCAGCCCAATAAAACCCGCATCTGCTCTGCAGGCACTTTCCCAGCACGCCTCCCCGCTGTGCTGCCTCCTCTTGCCATGCCAAGATTTCCCATGGATCCCCCCACCCCCAGCCCACAAAATCCCTGGCAGACCCTGATGCTGCCCTGGGCTTTTACAGAAGGGGAAACTGAGGCACAGGGCACTTAAAGCCCGATGTTCATAAGGGTCTTGGAGTTGAGGTGTCCGACTCAAGAAGCCGAAGGGGAAGTCTGGAGCTGCCATCCAGCCCCCGCCTGCTCCTGGCGTTATCCCACAGTCCAGGGACCTGGGCCAGCCTGGAGGGGCTCAGCCGGGGTCTCTCCACAAGATGCTGCATCGGGTGTGGTGCGGGTCCCTGCATAGCCCGGGGCTGCAGGCAGAGCTGGGCCTGGGGGCATCCAGGCTCCACCGTGGAGCACGTAGAGGAGGAAGGAGCCGGCGGGATGAATGCGTCAGCGCGGCCCGGCTGGCAGCGCACACGCTCCAATTAACCTCTTGACATGGCAGGGGCAGGGGAGGGCAGGCAGGAAACCCGCCGGGGGCAGAGGAGAACAGCAGCCCTCGCTGCAGGCCGGGGAGAGAGGGGAAGGGGTCGCCAGCCTGGGGGTCTGCGCTGCTGAGGACGAGGGCTACTTGATCCCACCCGGAAACCCCTCGGCCGCACGGCTGCCCTGACCTCTGTCCCCCGAGATCCACCCCCCCCACGCACCTCGCGGGGCTGGGGTCTCTCACCTGGGGCCAGCTGTGCACTGTCCTGGGCCGCGAGCTCAGAATCGGGCCCCGTGGGAGTGGGCTGCGTCACTGCAGACTGCAGCATGCGAGGGGTTAAAAGCTTCAGCTGCGGGGGCTGGGATGCATGTCAGGGGCTCAGCTCTGGACCCCACTGTCCCCCTCCCAGGCTCAGCCCAGGCCTGGAGATGCAAAACTCCCCCTCCTTGCGTGCCTCAGTTTCCCCATCTGGGGACAAACCCCCAGCTCTGCTGCTGTCCGGAGCTTGGTGCTTATCTTAGCTCCGGCCACTTCCCCTTCCCCTTCCCAGGCAGACGCTGCAGCTACCCTTCTCGAGGCACCCCGGGGCCATACAATGCCCTCTCCAACCTACCGTCCTGCCTGCCCCCACATCCCACCCCCACACATGTTAAGGGACATTAAAGCAACCCAGCTGCACCTCTCCCCACCCTGGGGGGGGGGCTTTGTGTTGATTTGAGGCCTGCTGCTCCTTAAGCCCCAGCTCCAGGACCCCGGGCAGAGGGCCTGGGAGCACAGCACTGCCCGGGACCCCGGAGCCGGAGGGCACAGCATTGCCCAGTCCTGTGATGCAGATGTCTCACCCCCACGCTGCCCTGGCAGGGCCCGATCCCCAACGAGGACCAACACTGCCTCCCCCCAGACAGAGACGGGGTCTCCTCTTGCTAGGGGGTCAGGACACAGCGCCAGGCGTGCACACTTACCCCTCTCCCGTAGGGATGGGTCAGCCAGCCCAGCTCCCCTTGGGCTTTGGCAAAATCCAGGAGGACAACTGGAAGAGAGAGAAGGCAACATGTTGTTAGACCCACACTGCAGACGCCTCGTCCCCACCACGATCCTGAGGGGTGTGACACCCCGGCGGGTTGAACCCTCGAACTGAGCACAACCGACCCCGTGGGCTAAGAGATCGGATGAAGCCCAGACCAGCCTGCCGCTCTGGGGGATGATGCCTGGCATCTCTGCCCTCCCGAACCCACGTGCCAGCTCCCCAAAGCCACGGGCACTGGGCAGATGCAGCGTTGGACACCGGCAGCGCTTATCTTTATTGGCACCAAGCCCTGGTGTTTGAGAAGCTGAGTAACCAGCGGGGACATGCGCTCTTTATTTAGGAACAGGGCGGCAGCCCCAGGAGGAAAGGATAGAGGAATCAAAGGTCTGGGAGGGAGTTTCCAGCAACAGCCCATCGCTTCCACATCATGTTAGACGCCGGGACCAAACAGTCCACGGTGCGGCCTGCTGAGTTACACCAAGGATGAATCTGGCCTCCATCGCAAGGGTTATCAGCCCTCGTGCTTCAGGGCATCAGCTTGCGCAGGGGCAGGAAGGAACGGCTTCCCCCAGCTGAGCACGAGAGGGACCGATGCCGTTCCCCACAGCCTTGGGATACCAGGCAGGATGCTTTGCGCCAGGGCAGCAGCTCCCGTGTTAGCAGCCGCCCGTGCAAACCTCCCTGTTGCAAATGCCCCTGCCTGCCCCGAGCACACCCTGCCAGCAGGATTTCGGCCTTCACGGCTCCCGTTCTCCAGGGTTTTTCCCCCCGCCCCGTGTGAGAACGAGCTGCGGTGTCACGGGGACAAAATCTCTTCCAGACGCCGGTTTGGAGGCCCGGGCTGCTTGCAGCTGCCAAGGCTGAGAACCGCTCATTAAAGTCGCGCTGCAGCTTGGAAAAAACAACCCTCCTGCCTTCAGAGGAGCCGTGTCTCCGCTGCCTGTGAGCTCCCACTCGGGCCGGGCGAGGAGCCCCGGGACATGCTGCCCCCCACGGTTTAAACGGCCCCAATTCTGCTGTCACCGCCTCTTTGCAAGACCCCGGGTCTGTGCTTGGCTTGGCAAGACCTGCGGGGAGCATGAGCAACGGAGGCCTGAAGCCCACTGGGTCCCTCTGCTGCGACCGCTCCCCCTTACACCCCCAGGTTTCTACCCCCCAGCTGATCTGCAGGGATTTAGCCCCGTGGCTTCTATGGGAAGTCAAGCAGGGTCATGAAACCCACAAGGAGTGGGGAAACCGAGGCACAGGGGGACTAAGTGACTCGCCAGAGGCCGCGCAGGAAGGCTGTGGCAGAGCTGGGAGTTGACCCCAGGTGTCCGGAGCTGCGGTAACAGGACCGGGCCAGTTGGCTGCCACACCTCAAAAGTGCAGCTGTGCCCAAGCGAAGGTCATGAGGAGGGAGACCAGAGACCACGCGGCAGGGGAGAGCCGGCGGGCAGTCCCCAGCCCCCCCGGGAGCACCGCTGCCCTAGAGGGGCCTGGGATGGGAGCTGGGGGGCAAAGTCCCCGGTCCTGTCCCTGGAGCTCAGGCATGTCCACACACGCCCAGCTAAGACCGGCCGGTCCCAGCAGCGAGCAAGCGGAGACCGGATGCTACCGAGGGATCTGCCGGGCTCGGAAAGAGGAGAGAAAGCACAGGGGGAAACACAGCCGGATGGAGCCCAAAATCAAAGGGCCGGCTGCCGAGGTCAGAGCGGAAGCGCTTACCGGCTCCTGGACCCGGCCTGCCAAGTGCCCCCGAATCAGCCCTGCAGGAACGTGCTCCGGGAGGGGTGGCGGGCAGGCGGGCGGCATGGCAGCTCCAGACCCCTGCACTCAGGCCTGTGATCCCGCGGCCCTGGCCCACCCCCCCCCGAAGAGCCCCCAGGTCTGGAGTGTCCGCCCGGGATCCCTGGGGCCAGGCTGGCATGTGGGGGATCGGGGAACAGGAGGCAGTTCTAGGCCCCGGAGCTGGCTCCGGCTGCAGGCCGAGAACGAGCAAACTCGTGACGAGGCAGCGGATGCAGCCAGGGACGCGGGTCCTGGCGTTGCACTAAGGGCCGGTCTGAATGCACCCCCTGCCGCAGCATGGCTTGCTATCCCCAGCCCACGGGAGGGGCAAGAAGAGACCGCTTTCCCCCGCGTGGCACAGCCCAGGCCATGCAGCACGGAGCCGAGTGCGAGGGCGCGCTGCGAGGGCACTGGACCCATCCTGCTGCTGACGGGTGAGGCTGAGGGCAGTCGGTCCCGGAGGGGAGGCTGCGCCGTGGGTAAGAGCCACGGGATTAGTCTCGCTCTTCCCCAACGCAGGGGAGCTCGACAGGGAGACCTTGCCGCGGCTCCAGCCCGCGCCCCCGGGACTCGCCGCACGGGATCTCCCTCCTGCCTGGCGGCAGACAGCCCTGGCTACACGGCGAGCCCCGTCCGAGCCAGTCGTGCCCCGTGCTGAGGAGGGAAGCTGTTGGTTTTGTGCAGCGGGGATTTCATTCAGGCCTTTCATTTCCTGCCTCCGGCCGACTCTGCCAGTGCCGAAATGTCTCTGCCACCTCCCGGCTCAGGCGATCCCGGCTGGTTTATTTACACTCCAAGGTGGGCTCATCTGGTTTCCATCCCCGGCAATGCAGGGCGCCAGGCGGAAACCGGCACCATTTCCTCCGCAACCTTAACCCATTTCTTTCCCTTTGACTATCCCCCACCCTTCCCCTGGCACTGGGCTACCCCTAGTCCAAGCCTCCCAGAGCTACATGCCCCAGTTTCATTGCAGGTGATGGGAAGATCACAGACCCATTTTACTGCTGGGGAAACTGAGGCACAGAGCGGAGGAGTGACTCGTGCATAGCACATGCTCCAAGCAAAAGCCCTGCTGAATCCGGGCCGGGGCAGGCAAACTCTCACGATGCCCCGTGCTTGCTCCCCCGGATACTGCTCCTACCCCGAGGGTGGCATGATATCCTCGCGTGACATCACCTCGCCCGCAGCTGCCTTATCACCGAGCCGCCCCTGCAGATTTTTATTTGCAAGCTGCCTCTTATAAGCCGGGAAAGAAACCAACCCCGGCCACGGCCCGTCCCGGCATTAGCCGTGTCATGCAGACAAAGCTTTCATGGGCCGGGAGAAATGCCTTCCTCCCCACCATTTTCATCTTTCTTTTCTCCCCCCTTGCTTTGCAGGGTATGATTTAATCTCTTGTCATCGGACACGCACGGAGCCTAAGCAAACACAGGAAAAGGATCCTTTGAGACGGCAAGTGATTTATTTGCCCAAGACCACAAAGGCTGGCAAAAAAGAAACCCGTGAGCACGGCTCCAAGGCAGGCAGCTGCCTACCACAGCCAGGGCTGTGGGGCTAAACACCTGTCTACACAACAGCTCCTGCCACGGCTGAATGGCCACCATGTCATGCCAGGCCCCAAATGGGACACGGAGCAGAGCTGGGATTCGAAATCAGGTTCTCAGCCCAACCAAGAGGCCACTTCACCCAGCCACCCTATGCATTTCTATACGGTGCCACCCTGCCCTGCCTTCTCCCAGCATCAGCTGGCACGCTCTCCTCCCGGCTTTGCACAGCCGGCGATGTTCTGCTTTACCGACAGGTGGGGAATCGCCCGATTGCTCCCCTCGCCTAGGACATCGGTACGTGCCTCTCGTGGGAGCAGACCGTAAAGTGTCAGGATCCATCAGGCAGATGAGAGACGAGAACTTTACGCTCCAACAAGCGTCTGAGATTATAGCCCAAGGACGCGTTCAAAGCGTGGCTTTCTAAAGCAGCCGATTTAGCTCCGTTGCGGCATTAAAAAAAAAAAAGTATAAAAATAGACCCGGGGAGTTTACCGAATTAAAATCCCTCCCCGAAGTCTGCAGCAACTTTAATTTGAAACTGCAATTTGGCAAGAGATGAGACTCCAATTACGCTGGCACTTGGAAAATAACAAACACAGCACTCGTCTTAACAAACTACCGCGGCTTTAATCCGAGCGCGGGAGCAGCCCGGAGAAGCTGCTGTAGTAATGCCTGGGGTCTGTTTCTTTTTTTAAGAACAGTGCAATAGTCAGAAAACTGCTGCTAGTCGTGAAGCACCGGCTTTCCCCCACCACGCCTTTTTAGGTGCCCGACAGAAGGAGGCAAGTCCTAGGCACCCAAAAGAGCATTGCTCCAAAATGCGAGCGCCCAAAATTAACAGCTGCAGTTAATTCATTTTTTGCCTTAAATAACTATTTGCTTTATTGACTCTTCTGCCTCTTACTGAGCAATTACAGCCCAGCCAGCCAGGCATGCCCATTATTCCAGTGTCTTGTGCGTCCAAGCCACACTTGGTATGGGTTTTATTTTTTAAACTCTTCCAGCATCCAGAATAGCCCTGGGCTCGGCCTGGGACAATACCTCAGGTTTGGATGTCTCTTTTTTTGTTGTTGGAGACATACAGAAGGAATCCAATTAGGACCGGCAGCTCCTTTTCTAATGATTACTTTGGATGACATGAGTCCACACTAGGCTCTTCCATCCAAGCCGACTCTGGGAGCATTTCAGTCTAGATGGGCGTTTTATCCACGCGGTCTCTCTCATCACTGCAGGGCAGGCTCCGGGGCTGAGCCCATCCTTGGCTGAAGGGGGAAAGTACGGACCCCAATCTGGATCTGCACGGCGCAGCTCTGCCCGCAGGCATTTCGAAGCACCCTGCTTTAATCTCTCTCTGGGCGTCATCCAAAACTCGGGAATTAATGGGAGTTTTCCCACTGCCTGGATCAATTACTGATCCCTGCAAGCTTGTCTGCAAACAGTTTTTTAAAACCGATTTGAGCGTCGAGATTTAGCAATAGAGCTAGTTAAATCTGTACACACGCACGCACGCACACAGGACGACTGCAACAGGATGGTGCTTCTGGGGGTGCGAGGCACTCTTTTTACAGAAATGGGCATAACAGCACCCTTATACCGGGAGCAGGGAGCACCGAGGCACAAAGCCACAAGGTCGGACCCTTAAACTATTCCAAAATGTTCCTTGATATTTTCAGGGCACAATCCACTCCTGCTTTTAACTCCTGTCCCCCGTGCGGACGCACACTCCCAAAACGCCTAGACCTAAACTCTGGAGTCCAGATCTGGAGCCAGACCTCCGAGCATGGCCCTACACGGGGAACCCGGTCCCGCTCCGTTCTGCAACAGGGGAGCAACTTCCCCGCCGAACAAAAACTCAGCACCAGTGGTGGTCAACCCTGTCCGGGGACAATCCCCGGGGCCAACACCAGGTTGACTCTGGGGGAGAGAAGAGCAGCAGCAACCCCACACGCCCATTATGTGCCTCTTTGGAGGAGACAAACAACAGATCCTTTCCCCGCCGCTTCACACTTCTACGCCGGGGTTTGCACAGGATACGAAGGGGAATCTGGTGGGAACCCCCTGCTGATCACACTCCTGGGCGTGAAAAAACACCTCGCCCACCTCCCAGCTACTTGCTCAACCTCCCTGCCCCTCGGGCTCAGCCCTGCCAGTGGACTCATCCTGCACCCCAGCCCCAGCTGGGGTGATCTGGGCAGTTGAGCAATCCCAGTGACACTCCTTGAACTTCCCCATAAGTTATCTGCCCCTGACTCAGCCAGCTGGGGTGGATTTGTGCAAGGGCCCCTTCCTCAGCGATGAGCCAGGAGACAGAGCTGATTCCAGTAACTGGGAAGTTTTCCGCCTTTCCTGACACATTCACGTTTAGGGTGAGGAAACCCATTCACCTGCAGCGGGGCTCCAGCTCAGCACTGGCTCCCTTACACCGCCATCTGCTTTGCATGCGCCCTGGCTGCCCGGATCCTGCCTCCTGGCAACTTTCTCCTCCCAAACCACGCACCCAGCCAGGTCTCCCTTGCTCTTCTGGCCCCCTGAGCACTTTTGATCCAAATCAATAGCACGCAAGAAAGACACGCGGGCGAGAGGCTGGTTGGGGGGCACTCTGTGGGTCCCCCCCCACCCCATCCCACCTCAGACTTTCCAACTTTGCATTTTTCCTAATGGAAACTCTGGATTGGGGTGGGGGAAACCCACCCGGCTTCCAGTGGGACAGCAAAACCCTGCCTCCAATGGGGCAGCGGACTTGGCCCACATCCGGGGGGGCAAATACCCCCTTGGCTGGCAAAGGACCTGGCTCTGTGGCCCCTCATGCCCCAAGTCCGGGTGTGGGCACCCCAGGGGCAGGTGGCGGGGGTGTTTTCCCAGCAAAGAAGGGGGCAGCGGGGTCTGGGGCTGCGGGGAGGGGGTCTGGGGTGCCACCTCCCAGCCAAGGGCATGGGAAGGCAAGGCAGGGTGCCCCTTTCCTTACCTTCCTTGGCCTGGGCGCTGAGCAGGGTGCTGGAGAGGAGCAGGAGGGAGAAGAGCAGGGGTCCTGGCCCCCGCCTGCGCTGCATCTCGCCCATGCCGTGTCCCTGCTGCCCTGAACTTCTTAATGGGAGTTTGTGGGAAACTTCGCTCCTGTTCATTCATGCCCCCGCTGATGTCACCCAGGCCACTCCCTAAGGAATGCCTGGGCCTGGCCCTTAAAGAGACAGCGCTCCCGCATCTGCATGGGGGGGTGAGGGGGCAGGTGGGATCCCCGCTGCAGCTTTGATCTTTGATGGATGCCCCATCTCGGGGCTGTCCTGCTGGCAGCAGGGGGGCTAAGCTGGCAGTCCAGCTGGAAACCAGCAGGACATATTTGGGAGGGAGGGGGAGAGGGGGGTTGGGGACAGTCACCCAAACACATCCCCTCACCCCACAGCTAGCAATAGACCCCTCGCCCCGAAACGTACCCCTGTCCCGTCACCTGGAAAGATACCCCTTGACTTGCACCCAGAAATATACCTTCACCCAGAAGTGTGTCCTGCCTCCTTGCCCAGATATACACCCCCGCCCTGTCACCCAGAAATGTCCCCCTCGCCCAGACATGTGCCCTCCATCCCACCCCGACCCGGTTCGGTGCAAAGCAGGCGGCTTGGGGAGAGAAAGCCTCGTTCCCACAGCCTGGCCCATGAGCAGCCGTCCAGCCTCCCTCCCTGTCACCGGCGCTGAGCTACCTACACCCTCTTTCCCCCCCTTGGCCACAGCGACTATGTCTTTAAATGCCTCTGCCTGCTTCGAGCAAGTGGGGAAGGTTAGATAATTTATTCTTTAAATGCCACCCGTGGACATTGCCCCTAGCAAGCATGTGCTTTTTGCAAACTCATTCCCTGGGGTGAAATTTTCCGCCCATCCGGTGCAAAGGTCTAAGTCTGGTGGTGGGGGCTGAGCACATGACTCGCCGGCTGGCAGGGGGGCTTTTGAGACGTTAGCCCTGCACACCCTGCTCTGAACAACCTGCTCCATGCCAACAGCTGCAAAATATACCCCCGTCCCATCACCCAGAAAGATACCCCTTGACCCTCACTCAGAAATATATCCCTGCCCCGTCGCCCAGAAATGTGTGCAAACCAGGAGGCAATCAGGGCAATGGTGCAGGCGAGAGAAGGATTTGGGCAGGGCTCTGTGGTCCCAGCCAGGCACTGGGCAGACCCCCCTCATGCCAGCGAGAGGGGATTGAAGAGATCTTGGTGCCGCATGCAGAGGCTGGAGCTGATCCTGCATTGGCGGGGTTACACCGTGCTGTTATATGGGCTAAAGAGGAATTTACACTGATTTAGACCCAGAGCCCAGCAATAATCCTGTTATCAGTGCAGGTATGTGCAGGCCTCCAGTGCCCCTTTGCAGAACAGACATCACCCCCCGCCCTGCGTAAAACAGCCTCGTGGGTTTGCTTTTCCACACCCAGTAGCTCTGCTGGCGGCAAGCCTCAGAAGCAACAATTGCAGCCAGCCCCATAGGGCAAAGGATCTCGCTCTTCCCCGGCGCAAGGGAAGGCCCCAAGGTGCCACATGCCATTCCCAGCCCACAAAGCGCTCGTAAAACCCTAGCCCTGGACTGGTGTTTACACTGGTGGGAAGCGAAGTGTGGTGGCAACAAACCCTGGCAAGGTGCAAATGAGGCTAAAGCTCGAGTGTAATCCCTTCCCCAGTTCGGCACGCCTGCGGGGGGCTGCCGTAAGCTCCTGTCTGCTCCCAGGACCGAGTCGTGCCAGGCGGGGGATATTGTGCACGTGGAAAATGCCCAGTCCTGGGACCTTTCTGATGCCCGGATCCTGCCGCTTGTTACCGGCAGGCGTGGGCCTGGGGAAGGGGCGAGTCGGGGGGAGGCTGGGACCTGCCTGCAATGCAGCACTGGGCAGGACCGGGGTCCAGGCGGCTTCCCAAGAGCCCCCTGTGCATTCAGGGCTGGGACCCTAAATGAATCACTGACAGAAGCCGGTCGTTAAGCTAAGCCTGTGACTGCTAATCTACACAGCCTCCTTTTTTTTTCTCCCCCTGGCCCTTGCCTCCTCCAGCTGCTCTGGGAACGTCACCTGTCACCGTTCGTCCATCCTAACCGGTGAGCTCTCCCTCCAGGCGATGCTGCTGGGCTGGTTGTTGGTACAGCACAGACACTGCTCTGCCTTCACATCCCATTTGCAGCCACATGAGATCAGAGTTATTTGGAGGAGACAAGCCTGCAGGAAAAATCAAGGGTTTCTTTTAGGGATTTTCACCAAATGACTTGATTTTCCAAAAAAAAGGGGAGATGTAGCTGACCCTGGCTTTTGAGCGCTGCCCTCCACGGGCTGCAAATGGATTCAGACAAATGTTATTCCATCAGGCGGTGGGATTTAGGCACCACGGTTTGTGCGTGAACTCGGCCGTTTCATGAGAGATCATGTCTCTGAGTCACTACCTGGTGGACGGGGGGAATGCAATGGCTCATCGTAGCTGCATTCTTTCGAGTAAAAAAGTTGGGCTTCCTCTGATCTCATTTCGAAACCTAGCCAGGAACAGCGCGGAGTGATTATCTTGCTGGATGCTTGATAATCTTTGTTCTGCCTTTTGCTTTGACACCTGATGTGCCGCTCCGCCGAGAGACACAAGCTGTCTGAGCACGTTGGCGTGCTTTGCGGAGATTAAGAGGGTGCAGTGCTAGAACAACACAGGGTGGGTGACAAGGGAGCGAGGGGCCCTGACAAAGCGGCAGGGAGGAGGGAACATGGGGCTGGCATAGCAGGGTCCGAGGGCTGGGATGGAGGGGCATCGGCACCCAGGCAAGCGGGGAGCTGCGGATCAGGATGGAGATGTGATGCCCCGTTGCAGGACGTCCTGCCGTGCAGAGATCTACAGGCAGGGAGTGTCTTTGCTCCAGGATCAAACAGCTCCAGAAGCTGCTGCAGTATCCCAGGCCCTAGCTCTCCCTGCTCGCACTCTCATCCATCTCCACCCCATTCTCTAAGCCCCACATACGACTCTTCCCACAACATTTTGGGGCTTAGTCCCCCCCAGAAATCAATGGCAAGACTCTTAGACTTGAGTCTCAATGACCCTGCAATGGCAGCGCTATGCCCACAAATGCCCTTGGTATCTCTGCAAAGGGCAGGCCTGGGGCCACCATCTCTGCCCGCACCTGCACGAGGGCCCTGGCACGCTGCTCCCTGCACGGCGTTTGAAGTCCCGAGCGCGGCGCTTCCTGTGCAGAAAGTCCCGGTGCGGTAATTATGGCCCCGCGCTCTCCCCCATAAGTGACTGCCGGGCTGCGGTTGCTTGAAAGGTGAGCATTGCAGCCTTGACTTCCTGCTCGGATCGATCGCGTTTCACAGGAGCCTTTGAAGTAGATTCCTGGAAAATCCTCCCCATTAGACAGCGAGCGTAACTGTAGCCCCGGCCTGCCTGGGATTTGCCAGCCACACCTTGATCGATGGGTTTGGTGCCAGGGGCTTCTCCACTCCGTGCCAACAATCGCGTCTCTTGTCATTTCAGCTTTGCAGTTGCAAGGGGGGGAGATTTTTCTCACCTGAATGAGATGGAGACAAGGCTAGACATGGCTTGTGGAGGTGCTGGGTGAGCTTCCCCTGTCCACCTCTGCCATTGCACTAGCAAGGGTACCCTCTCCTAGCACAGCTAGCACTTCATTAGCGGCACCCTCTGCTTGGCTGGTCCCAAGCTCAACAGCTCTCAGAGACACCACGTGCCTGCCCTGCAACACCCAGTGATTTTCCAGGCTTGTTATCCCTTCCTAGGTCCCCAGAAACGAGCTCCTCTCCGTTACTATTCCCACCCTGGGGTCTGGACCTATGCTAGGGCAGCCATTGGGCATGATCCCACTTGTCTCTTCTCTTTTGGATCTAGACAGTCACTGTCATTGCAGAAAACACAGCTACTGAGCTCCTTTGCAAGCCACTTTGAGATTGAGGGGTAACAGAGCCGGAGAAGAGCTGGGGTTGTGATGGAGGGACGGGAAGAAGGAGCGGAAGAGAAGGGAGGAAAAGGGGAGGCAAGTGACTGAGCAGACGCGCCCGTCTGCCCTAGGAAAGAAGAAGCTGAGTGGCGAGCGCAGGAAATGCTCATTCAGAGAGAGGTTGGCTGAGCCCCTGGCATCCTGACAGCATCCATTGGCATCCTGCCATGCAATGCCAGGGCTGGGGTGGGGCAGGGGCTTTTCACAGCCCTGGCCCTGCAGCTGTGGGCTGGGACAGAGACCCTCACCCAAGGGAGCCATCCATGGGGAACCTCCCCCCCCACTCGTCACTGTGGGTCCCCGCAGGCTCTGGCCCCCTGACCTGGAGGGAGAAGCCATCCAGGCTCTTGTCCCCTTTCATCCTTCGAGCAGTCTCCCACGGGGCAGAGCCTGCCGGGGTAGGGAGGGGAGCACCGGCAGGAACGGCGCTAGACAGGAGAGCTCGGGGACAGGAGACCAGGCATCACCTTTGGTCCTAGGGCCTGCGACTTCTCCCTTGTCCCCTCACCCCCAGGGCAGCTCTTGGGCACAGCCCAGTGCAAAACCACAGCCCTCCTGGCCTGCTCATTCCTCCTGCCCAGCTCTTCACTTCTCCTGACCCCTTTGCAGGGTAGGAGGTCTCGTGGCATTTCCATTGCCCGTCCATCCCAGGGAGCTGCTCGCTGACAGGACGAGCAGGCTCTCAAGCCTAGAAGAGGGTTGAGCAAGCCCATGCTCCTGCTGCCAGCTCTGCCCAGCGCACCCCTCCAAGGCTCTTTGCTCGGCCTGTGGCCCCTCAGCTGGGAGCGGGCAGCATTTCTCAGCTCCCAGGTCAGGAGCTGGATGGACACGGCACCTCGACACGTCTGCATCCTTCGCCGGGGGGGATGAATGGCCTGGAAGCCCTGATGGTGGGGACCCAGTGGCTCCAACAGGAAATCGAGGGCTGAGTTTCAAGAGCAATGCACCCTTCGGCTACTCCGCGGCACCCTTCCCTGGCCGAGCAAGGACCGTCAGCCGCGGTCCAGCTCATCAGCAGCAAGACGAGGCTGCGCCCGCTCCTGTGAGTGCAACGCATGGGGGCTCAGCTGGAGCATCCTCCTCCCTCGGGTAAAGGGTTTATCCCACAAACCACCCAATTCCCCCGCTTCCCTGCTGAGACCACAGGTCCTGGCTCACCTCCCCGGCTTCCCTGCACCTGCAGGCGCTTCTCCGTTGTTTGCCCGCCAGTGGCTGGGAATCGATCCCGTTTCCCTCCGGTACAAGCCCTTGCCTTGATCTCGCTCCTCATCGGCATTGCGCCTGGAGCGTGGCCAGAAAGCACGTACCTGGGCCTGCCAAACTACTCCCCGGAGGTGAGGGGGGGAGAGGGTCCCAGCCAGCCAGGGGAAACAAGCTTAAGATACACCCAGTCACAAAGCTGCCAATTAGCTCCTTTAATTATCATCTTGGGTTTTCTTTCCAAAGGCTCCACATGAATGGGGCTTAGAGAAGAGGAAATGAGGTTTAAACGTAGCAACGCGACAGCAGAGATATTTAAAGCCTCTGACTGAACTACCCCAGATGCGAGGACTCTTCCCTCCAGTCTGCCCAGTTGGATACTCAGGTTGGGAGAGTCTTGTTCCCACCTCATCAACTTAATCAGCTTAATCTCTTGGGGGGAGAGGCATCGATGCAAGACCCCAGGGACAGGGAGCGAAGCCCACCAGCATCTGGTGCTGCCAGACACCAAGTTTGCAAAGCGGGGAGCCCAAAGAGCGCATGAGGACGGAGACAGGAACAGGGGCTTCCCCGGGTTGACTATGCCAACGCGATTCATCGTTGCACCTCGGTCTTTGGGAGCTCACATTGAGACACCTAAAATGGACCAGAGCATCAGCAGGCGATGGTCCCGCGGTTGGGCTGCTCAATGTTACTCTCCCCTTTAGAAAACATTGAGCCTTGCTTTGGGCCCAATGTTGGGTCCGCTGGGTCTGTAGCAAGACGGCAAACTCTGGCCTCGCGGGCCGGTGGGAGACGTGCGGCATTCTTGCAGGAAACTAGGCAGGAATAAACACACGGGAGCGGTGACGGCGGGCAAGACCGCCGGTCTGGGCCTGGCCGGGGGGACAAGTGGAAAGTTACCACTGGGGATGTGGCATTCGGGTTTTATAACCAGGAACACCAACAGTGTCGGCCTACCGGGGACTCAACACCACGGGGCCTCAGCCCCAGCACAGCTGGAGATAGCCAGCCCCGCCAGGACATAGGGAGCCCTTTCAGGCCTGCCAGGAGCGATTTCACAGCAATTAGCAATTAAGCGCCTTGTTAACCTTTAAGCCTCTCTCACAACCCCGCAGTAAGAGGCAACCAAACCAAGGAGCCCCTCTCCCAGGGCAGGCGGGCACCCTCCGTGGGGTGAAAGGGAGCCTTTCCTTCCTCCCCTGGCCCAGTGGGGTTTGCACCGTGGCTTGGGACAGGGCTGGAGCATCCTTGCGCGGCTCAGCTGGGGCCACTTTGGACCACCCCAGCTCAACGCGGCGTTACCCCCGAGCTCCGCGGCACCCGCTGCAGACACTCCCGTGCAGCGACTCCTTGGGGCGGTGGTGACGGTGGTGCCCCGCCGGCCACCATAACTCTTTCCACCATTACCCCCCGCTCTTTGAGTCCCCGCGGACTGAGCTGGGACGTGGCTCTTCCTTGCAAAGAGTCCTGTGAAACCCAGGGGCGGGTTGCACAGCCACCCCTAGACACCAGGGAGATGGGGACTGAAGGAGGGTCCTTGCCAGGGGTCCCCAGAGCAGGGCAGGGCTGAGAGAGGGAGCAGGGATGATTTGCCCCCCCATGGCATCACCCGGTCTGAACTGCCCCTCACCCGATGTCCCGCCAGCCCCTGCATCCTGCGGGGCGCCAGCTGGAGGAATTCCCCCTTGCAAAAACTTTTACAAGGAACATTTGTTGAGGAAGCAACCCGCGAGGGCCAGGACCCTCGAGGCAGCAGGGAAGGAGGCATCTGGCTGCGCTTGGGGTGCAACGTGGCCCCCCAAGACGCTCCGTCCCAGGCTGCACGGGGCTGGCTGCACCTCTACCTGGGGGTGGATGCCCCACCGGGACATGCCCTCAGCGTGCGGCGTGCACGGCAGCGACCCCCAACCCTCCTGCCCCCCAGCCCCAAAGGCCGCCTGCCCAGCGCCCCCCGCTTCCTGCATCCATCTCATAAACCAGGTGCCTCCCCTAACAGCCCAGTGCCGGCCGGCCTGCATTTTATGGGCCTCGCTGCCTTCAAAGGCAGAAAACGCCAGCCCCCTCGTAAAGCCTTTAACGGGGGCTATTTGATGAGGGGAGGCCAGGAAGTGTGTGTGTATTGCAGGGGGAGGGGGCCGCAAACAGGCTTGAATAGGGCCCTGGTGTCACACAGGGCGGCTTCCTCCCTCGTTAAACCCCCATAAAGCTCGGGCTCAGCTGGAGGGGAGGATGCGAGACCCCACGACTCTCTCCCACACCTCCGCCCCTCGGCTCCCCCCCACCCCGGTGCAGCCACCCACGTTTCGCCTCCCCCGAGACCCCTGCCCCGTAAGCCCACTCCCATCCCTGCATCAGCCCCTCCACCCCGAAAGCAGAGGGTCCGAACGGGGGTTCGGCCCCGCTTCATTACACCAAATGAGGGTCGATTGGCATCCAGATCTCAGATACATCAGGATCCAGGAGGGCCGGACGCTGCTAGCAAGACCCAGGGCCGGATTGATGCACATGCAAACTGGGCTCTAAGTGAAGAAGGGGCCCAGTTGTGCTTATGTGACATACTATCATTATTGAGTGAAAAAAAGGAATATAAAGATCCGGTATTAAGTAGGGGCCCATGAGTTGGTTTGCCTAGGGCCCACCAAAGGGTTAATCCAGCCCTTGGATCTGATTTGGGTTCCCGATTGCAACCCCCCTCGAAGCTGGAGGGGCCGGTGCCAGGGTCTGGGCATGGCGTGACCCCCCATCACTGCCCGTCGAGGCAGAGTCGGTCCACACGCCCCGGCAGTGGATGGGTGCTCGGGCCCCAGGGCGGAGCAGCTGGGATCAGGACCTTGTTCGATGCGCGGCCAGGAGTTGACCATTGACATTCCCAGCTTGGCAAAGAGGGATGTCTCCGAGGCCACGCAGTGTATAGGCAAGGACCCAGCCGAGCACAAAGACCTGCCGGGCCCAGTCCTGCTGGGATGCAAGGCAAAGCTCCCCGGGGGCAGGGGAGGAGGACGGAGCTGAGCTTAGCGGGGAGGTGAGGAATTTCCCACCCCTCCTGACAAATCAATCAGCGAGCAATGAAGTGCACACGTGGGACCGTGGAGGCATTTCTGTCTGCACCAGCCCTGCTGCCAGCTGGCTCCGGCTCCCCTGGGAGCGTTGCTGTGGGGCCCCTTTCGTCCCCGTGGTGCCCGCTGGAGTCCCCCACGGCAGGACTGGGCCCCCCCAAGAATTCGGCATCCCATCAGGTTGTGCCGCCCCGGTGAAGGAGCACGGAGCCCTCTGCAAGGCTGGGGAAACTGAGGCACCGAGTGCAGGATCCGGGACAGTTTGCAGCAAGGGTTTGGTCTCTTGCCTCTGCGCCGCCAGGCCCCTCTGCTTGAATGGGATTCCTCAGCGCTCCCGTAATACCCGCCGTTCCTTCCCACCGCGCTAATAACTGCCTCTCTCTGCCACACCGCGCTCCCCCCTTCCTCGCCCCTCCTTCGTCCCACCCGAATTCCCCTCTGCTTGTCCCCCGAGATGCTGACTTGGCAACATGCGGTCACCAAAAAAATGTTCTGTCCCGGGCTCCCGGCCCCGCTCCCCTCGCCGCGGCCCACCGAGGGGAAGCGGGAAGCCAGTCTGGATCCACCAGGAACCGACGCGAAGCCGCGGCCAACGGCCGGTTCCCTGCCAGGCGGAAAAGTTTGTGGTTGGCTCTAATTCGCCGTGTCCCTCGCAGCTGCTGCGCTTCCCAGTCTTGCTCAGCACGACTAGCCGGGTTCCCGTTGCACGTGGGGACAGCGCAGGCCTGCTCTGGGCCATGCATGGTCCACTTTTGGGGTAGAAATGCAGCCACTTCTGGGGTGGGAAGTCTGTCTACACTCTACAGCCACGGGCAGGTAGCCAGGAGCCACAGCTCTGAGCCCTGGGAGCCGTGTACGTGCCAGCCCTCTGCTTGGGTATTGCCTAACAGCTGGCAGGATCCCTCCCACACCCAGGGAGCCCAGGGCAGCTGTGGAAAGGGAGCAGCAAGGGGCAGAACCAGGCTGGGCACACCGTCTGCCAGGAACGATCCACAGGCTACGGTGGGTGCCCAGTGCCTCTCTGGGGGCAACACATCCACTCCGGGCCGGTCATGCAGCACAGGGCACCCCAGGGATGCAAGCCCAACCCTCAGCTCACTCCATGAGTTGCCACTCTGCCCCATGCCTCGGTTTTCCCCCCTGGAAAGTGGGCGCAGCAAGGCTCCCCCTGCTTTGCCACAGGCCCAGGCACTGAGCACACCGAGGCGATGGAGATGGGTGGCAGAGGATGGTCCCTCACCACCCATGCGCCGCTCACCCCTGCTGGGCAAGGCTGCCTCATACGCCCCATGTCCAGCCCTGCGGGCTGCGAACTCTGTCGGCCCCCCATGTCTTAGGGCAGGGACTGATCCAGGCTGGCGCGCCCCTGGCAGAGGCATCTACCCCTGTGCCCAGGAGACATCTACCCCTGCACCCGGGGTGGGGGTCTGGCAGCCTGGAAATCTGGGCTCAGCTCTCAGAGCCGCTCCTCCCCAGGAAACTCCCGATGCAGCCGTGGGGGAAGCCTGGATCCCAGCCGAAGGAGCTTCCTCCTCCACCCAGACCAAGGGGTCCCCAAGGCCTGGGATGCTCCCGTAAGGCAGCGGTTAAGGCCTCCCCTTGCTCCGCGGCTGCTTAGAGGTCGGCTCCGCTCTGTCTAGGCGCGCGGCCGGGAACAGCTGGTCGCCCGGATGGGCAGGGGCTCGGCCCGTCTCTGCCGGTTCCCTTAATCGCTGCCGACAGGAGGCTTTGTGAGCCATTGTGGCAGGCCGCTTGCCCCCGCGCCCTCTCACCCGGAGCAACGCGGAAGCCTCTAAACCCGGACCCGGATCTGCCCGGGTCCCTGCTGGGCCCCAGAGGCCTGGATGGGGCGGGCGGGAGGGAAATCGGCATCCCCGGCCCACGCGGGCATCAGTCCGGAGTCAGTCACCCCCACTAGCCAGAGCACCAGCGCAGTCCGACAAGCAGCCTGGATGCCAGCCTCTGACTTTGCTTTGCCCTAAATCCCCAGCTCCTGGAGTCAGGGGATTTGGGGCAGAGCTCAGCTCTCTCCTGTCACAAGAAGCAGGTTTGTTGCAGGACCAAAGCTCCAAGAGAGACCCAAAGGCCTTTATGGGTAACATCAAGACCCTTCCAGAGGTCCCGCTGGGCTTGGGGGTGGGATCAGCACAGCAGCCAGGGAAGCCTGGCCCAGGTGAAAGCTTGCAGCCAGGGCAGGGACACGACCAGCCCAGAGCCAAGGCAGGGGGAGGAGCGGGGCACTGGCACAGCCTGGCAGAGCCATCCTCCCCGTGCATCCGCTGTCCCGGGGGATGCTTTGCACAATGCACAATAGGGACAAGGCCTGCAGCCCAATGCTGGGGCTCAGGGAGCAGAGTGGGAGCTTCCTCCTGCTGGCATGGCACAGAGCCCTTGGCATCTCTGCCAGCCCTCAACTGTCCTCGCCCACCGCTGCCGGTTCTCACAGCCAGGTCCCAGCCTTGGGGCATCGCGGCAACGCCTCCCCGAGCTCCCTCTGCACCAGTGCCAGGGCCCTGCCTGCTATCATGAGCCCTTTGCACCCCTGTGCTGTGACCTGAGCTCTGCAGAGTCCCCCGGAGGGGTCCAGAGGCTGCCACGTCTCTGCCCCACGCTGGGGCTGGCACTCAGCTGCCAACCCACTGGATAGAGAGCCAGTGGCAGGGGCTGGCTCTCGGAGCAGGGATGCTGTATCTAGCGTGGGCTGCGGGGGTCCAGGTTCCTGTTGCCCCAAAGCTCGGTGTCCCCTGCTGCTGGAGCACCTGCATCCTTGCCCTGCAAGGGGGGGTGTCTCCGATTCTCCTCCTCCCCCCTTGCCATGCCTAGCTCAGGCTTAGAGGACAAGGAGGACCTGAGAACCCCAGGGCTGGGAGGGCGAACAATAAAGATAAAGGAAATATGAAGGGGGAGGGAAGCCGCTGGGCAGATCAAAGCAGGGGAGAGATAAAAGAAACAGGGACAAGGCCAGATGGAAAGCAAATATGTGTCACCAAGGCACTTGGGGCAGGGTGCCATGTGAGTGAGGCCGCCAGGCACAGAGCAGGGGCCAGGGAAAGAGTGGGCCAGGGGCGATGCATCCACTGCCCTGGGCAGCTCCGGATCGGCGTCTACACTAGGGCTGCGCAGCAGCAGGCGGGCGAGCGGCTGCGATCAGCTCAGGATTTCCTGCAGGTGCCAGGCACAGCCCCTCCTGCTGACTCAGGCCCGCACTACCCCGCAGGCAGGCCGGAGGCTCCGCTTAGCAACGGGCCGCCGGCAAACACAACACAACCTGCCTCGGTCTCCTCCGCCACACCTCCCGGAGGAATGCGGCCACATTCCTGGCCCCTGAGGACAGAGGAAAGACGCAGGGCGGCGAAGGGAAGCAGAGCCCTCCGTCGAGAGGCCCCGCACAACTCATTACACCTTCCGCTCACACTTGAGCAATGCCACAAGCCGGCTCTTAACCCCTTGCTGCCTGCATGCCTCTCCCTCGAGAGACCTTCGACCAGCACGGGGCTGAAGGCTAGGTGCCCGGGATGGGGAGATCCCGTGATTTCTAGCCCTGGTGTTGCCGTTTCAGCCACAGAGGCCCCGTGCCCATGCAAAAGTAGGGCAAGAAAAAGCCAACAACTTGCTACAGCGTATTAAGCAGGGACTTGCAAGTGAAGCTGAAAGTACCATGATGCCCCTTTGCAAATCCAAGGGGCATCTATGCCGTGAAAGCTGTGACCACACCTCAAAAGAGGATGGAGAGGAACCAGAGATGTGCAACTCATGGATATCAAGATAGTTTTGGGCTGGACCTGCTTGGAGCAGGGGTTGGACTAGATGTGACCTCCTGAGCTCCCTTCCAGCCCTCGTTTTCTACAAGTCTAACAAGGATGGAGAGGCTTGCATATGAGGAAAGACTAAAGAGGGGGGTCATAAAATGTGCTTACAAAGCACCAAGGGGTGAAGAACGGCAGAACGGGAGAGAAGCAGGGCTGGGAGGGAGCTCCAGAGGTCAGAGCTAGTCCAACCCCTGCCCGAGGCAGGATCAGCCCTGTTAGGAGAAAGTCAACAGGGATTTATTATTGTCTGTCTCTCTCCATGCAAGAACCCGGTTCAAAATGCTTGGAGGGCAGCGGTGGCTATTGAGCACGGGAGCGAAGGGCACAGTCTTTGGATCGTAATGTCCTAGACCCTGAATGCTGCAGGGTAGATCGGTGTTGGGGGGGGAAACCCCGGTCAGACCCAGATTGCCGTCCTTGCTGTGTGATGCAGGAGGCTGGGCAAGACGGACCTGGGGTGCCGGCACCCACCACCCCTCTGGAGAGAGCAGGGGGCACGGGGGGCTGGGGTGTGTCTCACTGGGAGGGCCAGGCTGGGACTGGGGCGCAGCCCGGGGGGTGGCAGGGACCCCCCGCCGAGCCACGCGGAAAGGGGCCGGGAGCCCAGGGCATGCCGGGATAAGCCGGCATCCCGTGCTTTGTCGGGCAGACAAAGCGCTCCGAGCCCCGGGGCTTAGGCGCTGAATAGGGGCGCTGGTTCCCAGCGTGGTCACGGGCCAAGGCCGGCAGTGGGCAGCCAGGCCGCATTAGCGTGCGGACCTGATGAGGTCGGCACTTCCTTTTCAGCCTGCCCCGGCGACTGCCTTAGCAACACAAACAGGAAGTTCAGAGGTCACGGGCCGTGGCACGGCCGCCCGGCGAGGCCAGGGATTAGCGGGCAGCCAGCCAGGGACGGCCAAGGTGCACGGCGGCTGCAGCCTCTCTGCCACCGGGTACCACGCGAGGCCTCTCAGATCCCAGCCCGACCCCGCAGCAGGTCCCGCGGCCTCGGCGGCCTCAACCACAGCCCCAGGCATCGCCCTGGACCCTGCCGCAGGGGGCCGCGGGGCCGATGTCCAGCTGCTGCACGGTCATAGACGCACGCGAGACCCCAGGCAGAGGCCGTGTCCCGGCTACAGAGAAGAGCAACCCCCCCCAGTCGGTCCCAGCGTGACTACGGGGTATAATCCCTTCCTGGCCCCGCACGGAGCAATCGGGGTCGCGGGACTCGATCGCAGCAGCCCGGGCACCTCCGGCTTTCGGCTGTGTGCAGCAGCCTCTGGTCTAATGCCAAAAAAGGGGAAATGGAGGTCAGCATGGCAGCTTTGCACCCCCACTTCTATTATGCTGGTGATGCCCATCTTCTGCCGTGCCCGACTGTCTCGTGGCATCCCTGTGTCGGTCTAAGGGCAGCGAAGTGTCCGGTGAAGGGGAGTTGATCTTACACGGGGCATTTAAGGCTCTTTAGACCCAAAGTGAGGGATGGGAACTCACTTCTACCAGTTTCGGATGTCCTCAAGGTGACCTCGCCAAGCCAGGCCAGCTCCCATGTGCTCTGGGAGGTCACACCCCAAGGTCACTAGGCCTGAAGGGCAGCGACCTTAATTCCTACCTCCTCCTCGCGACTCTTTGCAGAGGCTGTTGCATAAAGGCTGGCTCCCATGAACTCATTACTCAGCAGGCCAGCTCCTCTGCTGCTATTCTGCCCCAACGGGAGGGATGTTCCTGCGTTAAAAACAAGCAAGGATCCAGGCAGCAAGTAGTGGGATGGCTTTGAACCTCCTTTCACCCAGCCATCTACCATCATCCAACTGCTTCACACCCTCTCTATCTATGGCATCCATCTACCCATTGCCTCAGATGCCTTTCATCCAGATCCACAGCAGCTGCCAGGGTCTGGGGGGCAATTGCAAAGGGGACAAGGATGCTCATCCATCCTTGCAGTCAAGCATAAAGGTGGGAATCAGACATCCTGGAGATGGACATGGACCTGCCCAGCTGATAGTTCAATTAGGGGCAGGGGAGGGATGAAGACAGCTAAGTAAGACACCAAGTAACCTGGATGGAGGCCAAGCATGAAGAGGCAATATGGGAAGTCATCCCCAGGTTACAAGAGGGAAATCAGCAGGGTAACAATCAGCTAGTCATCTCACACGCTGATACGCCAAGGCAAGGAGCACGGGGAATAAGCAGGAAGAACTGGAAATCCTGGTATGACGATCGCCTCCGCGTGACATAACCAAGATAACCGAGGCCTGGTGGGATGGTTCACATGACTGCATGCTGGCATCGTGGGTGGGTATACCTTTGGGTCGTGGGTGGGTATAACAGGGGCGGGTGTTAGGGAAAGCAGCAGGGTGCCGTATTAAGGAGGCGGCGTTGCTTTATCAGTGAAGAAATCCCTACTCTTAATGTGTGGCGCAAAGTCAGAGCTAGGTGCATTGACAGCTCCTGGGTCGCAGCAGAAAGGAGGAATAAGAAGAGCCATGTCACGGTAGACATCTGCTCTGGACCCAGCCCGGGGCAGGAGGCCGATGGGGCATCTTTGCAAAGAAATGACCCACAGATCCAAGTCACAGGACCCGGGGGACTTGCTTAGTTAGCTCAAACAGCCCTTAAAATGTCATGCAGCTCTTTATTTTCCCAGGCACCTCTGTCTCATGGGAACTGCCACGGACCCACAGCAGACCTCGACCCACTTCACATAGTCCAGACGGGGGGACTCACAGTCCTGAGTCTTCTCCAGGCCGCCGGCTCCCTGCTGCTCTCTCCGCGTTGCAGTTTCCATCTCAGTCCGTCTCTGACTCGAGTTTCCTCCAGGCTCTTCTCCCGGATCCCATGAGACTGCCCTGCCCCGGTGCTGCAGCCAGCCGCTAACTGAATCCCTCTCCTTTTTTCCCCCCTCTCTCCTGTGGGCTGGTAGTTTCCCGTGGCCAGTCACTTATTCCCATCAGCTGGCCCAGCTGCAATCAGGCTTCACTGCCCGCAGCTGGGCTGCAATCTCTGCAAACCCGCAGACTCCTGTAGCCGGACGTGTCCAGCCTGCGGCAAGCCTTTGCCGGGGGACTTGTGACGTCCGCCAGGACGATGGCACAGCTAGGGCACAGGCAGAGGTTTTGGAGCATGTTGGTGGCAACTCTTTGGTACAAAAGGTGGAGAAACCAATAGGCAGGGGGAATCACTGCTCACAAAATGGGGAAATTGTTGAGCTGCCAACAGCAAGTAAGGCAACATTGAGGATGCAGGGATGGTGGTCAAAGTCCCAAAGATAAGGAGTTAGGAGAGTAGCAGAGTCATGATGCTGGACTTCACAAAAGCAGAGTTTAACAGAGTCTGGGAACTGGTTATACTTTAAAGAGGGAGAGAAAGATGGTATTAGGCTCAAGATGTGCCTAATACTTAAAAAAAGCATCTCACAAAGGAGTGGAAACTTGGCCATGTCACTAGGGAGGAGCGTAAGAAGAGTAGCACGTGGGGTGAAAAGGCAGGAAGGCCAAGGCATGAGCTGAGCTACAGCTAGCAAGGGATGGAAGACTGTCTCTCTCCTGCTGCATCCTCCCACCTATCGCTGCAGCGTCCCGGTGCCTTTTGCATAAAAAGTGGTCGCAAGAGCAGGGTGCCCAGCTCCCTGGGTGAGGAACAGGCTGCCGGCAACACCAAGCCAGTGGGCATTGGTCTCTGTTGCTTTTCCCCATGCTGCAGTGAGCGGGGACTGTGCTCTGCCCTCCACCTAGAAACCACCCCTGCCCTGCCCTCCCTGTGCCCAGCCGTGGCGGGTATCCGGTGCAGACCCCTCAGCTCCATCCCCAGCCTGGAAAGCCACATGCAGGCACGGGACCTTTCTACGCTCAAAGGTGGGCAAAGCAGGCACGAGCTGCGGTGGCTCGTTGCTCAGTAATTCTGCTCCACCGCTGCATCCCTGGGAGCGGGAACACGCTGGGTCTCCGAGGAGCTGGAGAAGGCTGGACCGGGTCAGAGCGGTCCTAGGACACCGGCGGATGGATGGGATGACTCAACCCATGTGGAAAAGAACAGGCTGGAAAATTGCCGTAGCGGCAAGACGTGCTAGAGCCCAAACCAAACTCCCAAGGGGAAGGAAGAAAGCCCCTTGGCCTAAGTCACTGACCCCGGACAGAGCCAGTCGCTAGAGGAAACTGTCCAGCTGGGCTGCGGAGTTGGAGGAGATGGGGGCAAGCAGGCCTTCCCCGGGACTCAGCCCCCCACGAGCCTCGGAGAAGTGCTGTGATCCGGCCCCCTCGTGCTGGAGCTCCCGGACTGGAGCAAGGGGCTGCGGTGCAAGTCTGGGAGGTCTCAAGCAGGCCTGACAGCAGGTTTTGGTCGCTGGTTCAAAGGCTGCATCCATCGCCCAGGGAGGACGGCTGAGCTGGCAGCCGAAAAGTGCTCCCCAGTGCCGTCGTAGGCTCCAGTGCACCCGGCTCTGGGTTTCAGAGATGAGCATCACGGTCCAGTCCCACGCGGCGTGGATCAGGGGGTCTGCCAATAAGGCATCCAACTGGAGGAGCACAGCCCCTATTCCCCCTTCCCTCCCTGCATCAATGCTGCTTCCAACCCAGCCCTGGCATCCTCGGGAGGTCCCTGGTGTCCACATGAAATCCCCGAAGACATGGGGAAGGCCAGATGTGGCGGCTGGAGCACAGCTGTGTCCTTCTAGGCCCTTCTCCAGTCTTGCTGTGCAGGGGCCAGCTCCCAGGACACCCCCAGGTTCACAAAACCAAAGGCAGATCCACCTGCAGAGTCCAGCAGTCATCCCCGAGCTCTGCCCAGACCCGGTCCTGCCACCCTGGGGGAGGCATCACCCCCCAGCTTCCTGCCCAAAACTTGCAGGGCTTGTGGCCTGGCTCTACAGCCCCCTTCACCCCAACGCCACGTGTCTCTGCATGGTCAGGCCCCTGCGGGCTGGGTGTGACACCGGTCCTGGCCAAGACCCCGCAGGTCTTAATTTGGGCTAAGTTGAATTGAAACCAAGGGTCTGTCCATGCAATACGTGTCCAGCTCCATGTCCCTGGGCAAGATCCAGTAGCAGCTTCCCTCTCCTCGTGGGGGGCTCCTGCCTCTCCCTGCCCTGCATTAAGTGCTTAGCTAGCTCTGGGAGCAGCTTGCCAAGCCCAGCACTTCACTTATACACAGCCTGGAGTCACCGCTGAGAGCAGAGGCCCACGCCGCCGGTGTCCCGAGCTCCCCCGTTCTCAGCACAGACCAGCTGGGCAGGCAGCTCAGAGAGTGTGGAGGGGCTCTGAGAGAGACCCCCAGGAAACCCCCTTGCCCTAGGTGGGTGCTGGAGGGTCCTGCATGGGCAGTGCCCTCTCGGAGCATGGGGCAGAGCCCCGACATGCTGGCTCTGGGATCCAGCATCTTTCACTGGTGTTGTCCTGCCTCTGGCCAAGGCTGGCACCCGCCGGGGAAAGCCACGGCTCCCAACCCTTACATCCCCTTGCTGCCTCCCGGGCCAGGGGAGCCAGGTGCTTCCCAGGCGCACGCGACCGGGCCCGAGATGAAAGGGAGCGGGTGCTCGGCCCCGCGGGCTGGGGTGGGGGGCGTCTTAGCCGAGCTGGCTGCCGGAGCTGCCCTCCGAAGTGCCGGGCTGAGCGGATGGGGGAATTCCTGCCTTTGAGACAGTGCCAGGAGCTAAGCTGCCTGTGCGAGCCCCGGAGAGAGGAGATTAGGGCTGCTAATGCAGCTAAGCTAGACTTTCCGGGCTGGAGCCATCACCTGTAATTAGCACAGCAGCATCGTTACGTGCTGCGTCGGGGCTGCAGGGAAGGGGGAAGGGAAGAACCCCTCCTCCATCGCTTGCAAGGGGACGTGGGGTCCTGGCGGGCCCTCGCCACCGAGCCCAGGGAAGGGGATCGGGGCAGGGTGGACGTAGTCCCAGCACGGCACTGCAGGCCCAGCACACCTGAGACAGGCTCGATCGGGAGCTCATGGGAACTGGGTCCAGGAAGGGTTGAGCTGAGGGTCTGACTACCTGCCCAGGTGGCCCGGTCCCCCGTTCTCTGCCCCGCCACCATCCCCACGCGGCTGGGGGAGAGCGGCTCCTCATTCCCACTGCACCTTGGAGTGCAGGGTGGGGAGTATTTGTGCTGAGACACCCACATGCACACATACACATGCATGCACACACATGCACAAACATGCACACACCTGCATGCATGCAGACACACACACACAGTTTACCACCTCCTGAAGAAGGCTTGAACCCCAGCGGGCCGAGCCCGCCAATGCCAGCTTGACGCTGCTTCGACTCTGCAGGCTTCACCTTGATTTCAGATTTATACCAGGAGCTCAAAGGCTGATCCTCTGGGAGCTGAGAGGGGTGGCGGGGGAAGAGGTTAGACCCAACCAACTGTGACAGTGGGCAGAGTCAAGGTGAGGACAGGGCTCAGGCCACAGCGGGTGTTTCCAGCACTGCCCCATGGAGGTGCTGGGCTTCACACCTCTCCTCCAGCTCAGCCTGTTGTAGTGCAGCCCCCTTCTCCGCAGCAGTCTCCCGTCCCCTCAGGGGCAGCGCTAACCACTGGGCTTCTTGACTCAGTCCTGCCCCCGCTCCCCAAACTGTCCCTCTGCCCCTCAAAGCTTCCCCTCAGCCCACCAAGGGAGACGCGGAGGGCATGGTGGCAGTGCCCAAAGACCATGGGGCAGGTTGTGTGGCAGACAAAGAGCCCTTTGTGAGGCCAAAGGCTGCAACTGTCCCCGCTCCTCCTCCTCCTCCTCCTCCTCCTCCTCCTCCTCCCTCTGCCTCGCCTGGGAAAGACGAGGGAGCAGCTGCATGCCCTGGGCTGGCCCATGGGCCTGCGGTCGGGCGAGTCATTCCCATGGCACAGAGCAGGGGATGGGATCCAGGCAGGGCAGGGACGGGCATGGCTGAGCTGGCGTCGCTGTGGGCTGGGACCTGACGAGCAATTGGTGCCCGCAGCAGGGAGCAGCGTGGGGTCCCCAGCCTGGGGGCTCAAAGGCAGGCACCTCCACCTCCAGCCAGCTCGGTGCCATGTCTTCCCACCTCCCTCCTGCTTCTCCTCGTTCCTCCCCAGCTCCTGCATGTGCACACACATGCATGCACACAGACATGCATGTGCACCTGCATACACCGCCCCCCAACATGCATGCACACACACATATGAGCACACAGCTGCTCCCGGAGGCAGCAGGGCGGCTCTGGAGCCAGGCAGGGTGGCGTGGCAGGAACGCCCTGGGGTGTCAGGATTGCAACACAGCCTGGGCTGCCTTTGCTGCGCCCCAATCTGACTGAGCCACCCTGGCTGACTGGGTATTGCCCAAGGGGCACGGTGAGCTCACCGCACTGCTGCATTCCCATAACCCGCGGAAGGCAGCGCTGCCTCGCACCTGGGACCGGCCGTGGTAACCTGGGGATGAGGCCTCCCCCTCCATACCCAGAGCTGCCCCTGGGTTTTACTACTATGGAAACTAGGTGGCGGGGGAGTGGGGATGAATCCAACTTTGATGCCTTCCCCTCCCCAACAGTGACTCAGTGCAAGCCACTTCCTGTTGCGTGCCTCGGTTTCCCCATCTGTGCGCCCTGAGGGGGATCCTACCCCGCCCTGCTGGAGGGAAAGTCTGGGTGAGGAAGTTTTGCCCGTGCTCGGAGAGCAAGGGGTGGCCGGTGCCTGGATAAGCAGCACCCGCTGGGCTCTGGAGCCAGGGCACGATTGGGGCGCTTGTACACGTCACGATTAGCCCACGTACGTGGTCGAAGCCAGAGAGGGGCATGGCTGCCGGCTCCCAGGCTCTGCTGCCCTGCGCCTGGGCTCTTGGGGCCACCAGGATGCTTCTTGCACCCCCTGGGACCCCATCTCCAGCCTCCCATCTCCCCCGTTCAGCCTGATCCACCCAGCCACGCACACCCCAGCAAGGTCAGCAGGAGCACCGAAGTCTCCTGGGTCTCCCCACGGGACCCGCCGGCATGGAGACGGACCAGAACTTAATGTCTTCTGTGGAGAAAACGGATCCCACCCCCGCATCGAACAACCTGGCGTGGGTCTCATCCCCACGCAGCGCAGACAGGCACGGGGAAGCAGCGACGGCGTGTTGCATCCTGCACCAAAGCTAAAGAGCTAGAGATGACCTCACGGCCACATCCGAAACCCAAGCATGTGCTTTGCTTTCTTTACGGAAAAAATGAAAGAAAAATGAACTCGTTTTTGACCTGAGACTTTGAGAAGCTAAAAGGGGAAGGAAAAAAGGCCTGCGGTGCTCAGAGCTGTACAAACTCTGAGTCCAAATGACAGTTCCTGGCAGGGAAACAAGCCCAATTGCATTTTTATAATGCCTCAGTCCCATCTCAGCCAAGCCGGGCTGCCCTTGTGCTAGGTGCTGTGCATATCGTAAGCAAAAGAACGAGCTTCCAGCCCGGCGTCATCATTTTGGGCTCTCGCACTGCACTTTTCACCTCTAGCTTTCAAAGCGCTTTACAAAGAGGGTCAGTAGCATCCACCCCATTTTACAGATGGGGCAACTGAGGCACGGAGCAGGCAGCTGCATGCCCTGGGACTCTCTGCAGGCGAAGGCCAGAACCAAAAATTGCTCCAAGCTCTCCAGAGTCCCAGCCCAGTGCATCGGTCCCTAGGCCACGGGAAACAGCTCGTCTGTCCGAGGCGCAGTCCTCCAGGGACCCCCATGCAGGGGGAGGTGGAGGAAAGGAGCTCCCAGGGAGGACGACGATCCCAGCGGATGGGGACGGTACTTTTGCTCATCCCTATGGATAGAAGGTCCCCAGGGGAGACGGTGGGGGAAGCGTGGGCGCCCGCGGCACCCGCACCCAGCACTCGAGCTCCCAACATCAAAGACATTCCTCTCCCCCAGCTGAAGGTAGCGGCAAAGCTCTGCAGAGCTGAGAGCCTTTGCAGCCGCTTGCCGTCGTTAGCGGGATCAAGCGCTGCCACTGATCCCGTCTCAGCCGCTCTGAGCTGCCAGCAGTTATGTGACCCCCCCAGGAAAATACTTTCCTTTGCGGGGTACACCTGGGGGCTCCTGCGTTCAACTTCCCCGTGCCTCTGCGGGATACGGCTCTTTGGGGTCAGAGCTGGCTCTTGCTAGGAGCCCGGGGGCCCCAACCTGCAAAGCAGGGGATGGGGGGTCTGACATGAGCCAGGAGCCCTGGGCTGCGAGAGCAGCCAGCTGTCCCTGGCAGGGCAGACGCCAGTCAGGGCCCCGCAGCCCTCCCACCCCAGAGGAAGCCTTCCCGCGCACCCCTCCCGGCAGGCGGCACCACCCCAGCCGCTCCCTTCCCTACCCAGAGCCAGGCCCGCTGCAGCCGGGCACCTGCGTACCTGGGAGGATTCCCACCTGCCTTACTCACTCGTGGCTTGTTTGCACAGGGAAGCGGCCCGGCCCTGCTGCATTCATACCCTGCCCCATTGCAACACTGCTTCCCCACACCGCCAGGCCCCGGGCGATGGGGGCATGCATGCAGTGGGGGCCCCTGCACTGCTGCCCTAACCACTCACTACCTTCTCCATCCTCTCTGATGGGAGACGACCAGCACCGGGCCCTCCCCATTACATTACAGCAAGAAAGCACAGCGGTGATGCCAAGTTCCCCCAAAGCCCGAGCGCCTGGAGTCATGGGAAACTCTCTGCTTCCCTCTTGCGTGCAGCGGGGAAGGGGAAAGCCCGGCCTCTTTAACAGCAAAGCAAAAGGGGATGAATTAGGCATTAAAGGAAACATAAGCCACGAGTTTTGCGGCTGGGCTCATCGCAGTGCTGGCTTCTGACTGCAGGGAGCAGAGGTCCAAGTGGGGAGAGGGGGTACGTGCCAGGCCCCCAGCAGCGCATTCAAGTCCCAGGCCAAGCCTCTCCGTTTACAGGCACGGTGCCCCCAAACCGGCTCCACACCCCGTACTTCATGCCGCGAGCTCCACGGGTCAAGATGGGGCACCTCGCGGGCCGAGGAGCTGGTTCATGCCCAGCACTGCTGGCTGCCCTGGTAACTCGTGCAACAAATAACAGCTTTCCCCACAACACAACGCCTTCCCAGTGCCCATAAAGCTGCCATCCAAGGCTGTCCTGCTCACACTGTTAAGACACCAGCTTGGCGTTTCCCAGGGAAATTTGCTAAGACCTGGGCTGTGGCAGCAGCCAGGCAGGCACAGCCGACGTGGCCAAGCACCCTCAGTCCTTGAAGCTGCGAGATGGGCAGCCATGTGGTCCCCCCGGCCCTCTGGAGCGAGGTTTGGGGAAAGGAGAAGTCCCTGCGAGCTGATGACACGAGAGGCTGGACCACTTCTGCCTTAGCAGGGAAAGAGGAAGCAGGATGTGGCCTGTGGGTCTCACCGGGGGTGCAGAGGGAACAGATATTGCTGGTGGTAGAGGGG
This sequence comes from Alligator mississippiensis, assembly GCF_030867095.1. Taxonomy (NCBI): domain Eukaryota; kingdom Metazoa; phylum Chordata; order Crocodylia; family Alligatoridae; genus Alligator; species Alligator mississippiensis. The sequence goes on from NC_081836.1 coordinate 3,265,897, forward strand.
CCAGGCCGGCCATCTGGGCACGGCGGAAAGCAGGGAGATGACATGACCCCCCCACTACACAGGTCACACACAGGGCCCAGCACTAGCTTTTCTTTAGCAAGGCCGCCCCTTAAAAAGTTTCGCGGGCAGAAGACATTCCCATCCGTAACGAGCCCACCCCGCTGCTCTTTCACTGCTCCGTGCCAAAAATAAACCCCTCCTGGCTCCAGTGCCAAAAGCAAGGAGCAGCGATAACGCTGCAGAGATGCGGCCACCTCTGGGGTGGAGCAGAAAGGAGACATTTCTCTTGGCAAGGAGGCTAGGAAGGATCATCGGTGATGGTGAGCCCACCCGCAGAGGCTGCTTCTGGTCCCCATGCAGAGACGCAAGGGGAACGAGGCAGGATTTGAACTAATGGATCTCCAGGCCAACTGCCTGGATGCATCCCAAAAGCCAGGATAGGATCCAGCCTGAGCTGGTTGAGTGACAAGTGCCCCCTGTTAATGTGAGATCTCTTGCAGGGGTACAACACTGCCTGGGCATGACCCTGCCCGCAGCCGCGTTATGCCGAAACGGGCCGTGAGCTGGCCTGGCCCAAAGGGGAAACTCCACGGAGCAGCGGGGACTGCAACAGGGGAGCAAGCTGCCCCTCAGCCTTTCCCTGCTGTGGGGGGACAGAGCCAGGAGCCGTGGTACCCGTGAGCTGGAGCCATCCCCACACCGTACAGCAGCTCCAGGTTCAAGATACGGCCAAAGCTGAGCCCAAAGTCGGCTCCGGCTGGGTCCCGGTGCAGAGGGAGGGCGGGCAAGGTGACCTTTGCCATCTGCAAACACAGTCTAAGCTGGCTCATTGTCCTGCCTTCAAGGCCTCCTGTGCCTGGAGACGGCCTGGCTATCTAGCCTGGCCTCACGCCCTCCCATCTCCATCGATCCTTGCCTTATGTTTCGGCTGCAAGTGCTCTGGTCGCTGTCTGTGCTCTGTGTTTGTACAGCACCAAGCGCCGGGCACCCCCAGCTCCTTCCGGAGCAGAGCGGGCCCAGCCCAACTGCACCGGTTTTGAGCTGGACCCATGAAAAACCAGCAGTGCTCAGGGCAGGGTTGGGGAAAGGAAAGTGCCTGAAAAGCAGAGCTCTGCTACCCTCTTGTGCCGGTACTTCGGCAGCACACGGCCCCGTCACGGGATGCCCAGCGCCCTGCCAAGGGAGAGGGAGAGCAGGGACTTTCTGCCCTGGCGAGCCGGAGCATCCAGCCACACGAGGGGGGAGCAGGCTGCTCCAAGAGGGTCTCTTAGCCCCTGGACGAGAGGGGCCCAATGCAGCTATGCAGAGCTGATAATGTAAAGCAGCTCTGAGGCTTTTTAGACTTGAGGTCCCCCCTCAGACAATGCCAGCTCTTGGCTTGTTCTTGGACTCGTGAAATAAAATGACTCAGAAAGGTCAAGGTTTCAACATCGCAGATCACTATTTGAAGTCTCCGAGACCCTCTTGCAAGTCGTGCACACACACCCGAGACAGCATGGTACCCCGCGGCAGCCGTAAAAGGATCTCAGGACCCCCCAGGTTGGGAATCATCCATCTGAACAGGTACCAAGTCATGGAAACAAAATGCCTTGACTGAGGTTTTTAAGGGAGTTTGTAGTAGAACTGGGAATTGAACCCACTTTGCTGAGTCTTAGCCAAGCACCTTAGGCTCACAAACAGGTCCTCGGTCCCCGTCACAGCCGTGCGGTGTACCAGCCACGCAGTTTAGCTGCTATTTATTCCTCTACTGAAGGAAGTGAAAATGCACCCACTCGAGAACAGGAGTTTTCACAAGCCAGCCCCATCGGCTATCTCGGAGCAGGGTGGTTTGGGGGCAGAGTTGGGGAGCAGAAGCAGGCACTGGAGGCTTTGCCACCTCGGATTTGCCCTGCACAGGCCCTGAGGAGGAACGTGCCTTTCAAAGGGAACTAAACGCGGGTCTTTTGCTACCATGATGTTTGTCTGGAGGCATCTCCTGCTGCTCTAGGAATGGCAAGAGAGGAAAAAAACCCCTCAAGTCTCACTCCAGCACCCGGGACACAGGGGTGAAGGGTTAATCCCCTCTCCACCCCACCGGCCCAGAGGCCAGCGAGCCGGATGCACAGGGCAGGCCCTTCCGTGTAACGCCGCCGCGATGTCTGCCCGCGCCGCAGGACCTGGAAGCAGCGTGGTGCATGGTGCTCCGCAGCCCGGCTGGGCAGGGTCTGCTCCGCACCGAGGATGCTGGAGGCAGGAGCGGGTACCTCTGCATCCTGCTGCCAGGGTTGCAGTCTAGACAGGCCCCGTCCCACCCGGTTGAGGATCACAGGTCTCAACCGCTTCGTTTCCTGGACTGAGGAAACCGAGGCACGGAGATGAAATGCCCCCACCGAGGTCTCCAAGGGAGCGCTGGGAATTGAACCCACCCCTGAAGCTCCCCCATAGATGTGGGTCCTTCATCCAGTTGCCCCGAGCACGGTCTGGAGCCCGGGGCAGATCCATGCCACTAGCACGAACCCAAGCACAGCTGTTCTGCACCTCTGGCTGCAGCAGCCTGGGCCCTTTCCTCATGCACCGCCACCCCCTCCATCCCCAGGCCTGGGAGACGGGTGAGCTGGCACGTTTCCTGCCCAGCTGGGCGCGCAGACAATGCACCAAAGAGCCCGGCTGGGGGAGAAGCCGACACCACCCCTTTCCCCATCCCGAGAAGGCAGGAAGTTCCCAGGCTGAGACACGGAGCAGGTGCCTCGTGAGCTCAGCTCTTCCTCCTGGGAAGCAGGAGGCCTCAATCACCGCTGAGCCTGTGGAAAACCCTGCACCGTGGAAGGAGCGGGCTAGGGGCCACGGCTGCTGCAGAAGCAAGGGCTTGAATGGTGCTTGTGAGCATACAACGGGGGCTGCTCCGATGCCCCCAGCCTGGGGCTGTGCAGGGGCACTGCGGGGATGTGGGGCTCACAGCAGCCCCCACTGCATAGCTTCAGAGGCAGACCACGAAAGGGGCCATACAGGCCACGAGAGATCCTGCTCCACGCTGCTGGGGCAGGAGGTGCCAGGGACCTGCCCAGGAGGGACATTCGCACAGAGCCAAGACCCAGAGAGGTACCAGGAGTGCGTCCAAGCTGAGGCAAGGGGTGGGTGGACAAGGCCACGTGCTAGAAAACCAAGTAACCGCAGGTAAAATAAGACATTCAGGGCCTTAATACCCTCAGCACGAGCCATCAAGGCCCTCTTCCCCCCGCACCCACACACACCAAGGAGGCCGTATCCGGGCACAGGTAGCCCATACTCCTCCACCTGGTGTCAGGGGGGCACCGTCTCCTCCGATGGGGAGGTCGGGGCTGCAACCCGCCAGGGAGGGGACAGGCAGAGCAAACCCCAGGACAAGAGACTGCATGGAGAAGCTGGAAAAATTCATTTCATAGCAATTAATTGGGAACGTCAAGCACCCGCCACCATCCCACGTGCTGTGCTGGCTGCCCCCGGGCCGCGAGGGGCCGTCTGCACAGCCCCTCCCTGGAAGCCCGCAAAGGCCCCGGCGCACAGCCAGGCTCGGCTCCCACCCGCGTGTGCAAGGCTCCTACAGAGACCGGCTCGACACCCCCGTGCCCCTGCCCTCCGGTCTGGGGCTGGCTATGAGGAAGACAGCCCCCCACCCCAGCCAGGCACCCCAGTCTGGATGGCTGCCCGGGGCATAGCTCCGTGAGGCTGAGATGGGGGCAGATCCGAGCAAGCCCGACTGGTCACGACGGCGCAGGGCTGGCGTGCCGGGCGATCAGCGAGATCCACTCCTGCCGCTCGCTCCTAGGACGGGGCAGAGAGAAAAGGCACCTCGATGAGAACCGAGCCCTTCCCTGCCCACACGGCCAGCTCGGGGATCTCCATGGGGGTTATCATCCCCTGCCCCGCAACTTCTTTGGAAATGGAGGTATCGCTCCCAGCCGTGCCGTATGGAGAGCGAGTGTCAGGCTTCACCGACCCTAGTCTGGGCTGGCCCCACACTCACGCGCTGGCGGCCCGGAGGAGGAACTCGGCGCCGGCCCCGCGGTGGTTTTGGGAGAGGCGGAGGCGGAAGGCGAGGTCGGCCTCGAGGAGCTCCGCTTTGACGTGGTTGGCGTTGGCGTAGTCCTGGACGGAAAACCGGCCATCCCTACGAGGGAAGAGGGGGTCACAGGAGGGCCTGGGAGCACCCACGTGCCCCCTGGCATGCAGGGCGAGGGCATCCCAATGGCCCCACGGGAGACGGGCACGCAGCCAGACTCACTCCCTCCGCCGGGACAGCAGCAGCAGGTCGCTGAAGAGGTGCAGGTGGATGGGCTTCCTGCTCAGGCGGGGGCGAGACCCCGCAACGCCGTCCTGCAGGAGGATGTGGGTCAGCGCCCCGGCCCGGACCAGCCAGCGCCCCCGGCTGATGAGTGGGATGGCCTGGACACAGAGACGGCGCAACGTACAGCACCTGGCGCGGGACGACCACCCTGCACCGCTCCGAGGACAGGGTCGGGCCCTGCCATACACCCATGGCCCCTAGCAGGCCTGATGTTTGCATCAAACATCACTCCATCTCAGCGCACATGTCAAGGCATGGCATGGCATGACCCTGCAGCACCCACTGGGCTTCCCTCTCGCCCTGGCCTGCGCCCCCTGCCACCCCTGCCCGTGGCCCTCACCTTGGTCTTCAGGAACTCCACTTGCTTCTCCAGCAGCACCAGCTCCTCCGTCTGCTTCATGCGCCGCACACTCTCGTTGCACTCGGACACGATCTGGAGAGAGGCCAGGAGAGCCTCGGGTCCCTCCCAGCCCCGCCAGGCCCCGCGCCCCAGCCTCCCCTCCCCAGCAGGCATCCAGGACACGGAGCTCCCTGCAGCGGAGAGACCTCCTGTCTGCCCCTGCCTGCAGCAGCCGCCAGCCTAGCTCAAGAAGGGGCGATGCCAAGGACCTGGGGGCAATCTCAGGCACCGGCTGGGCGTCGCGCCGCATTGGGTGTCGCACTGTCACCTGCACCCACAGACCAAGACCGTCCTGGTGGCTGATCTCATTCAGGGAGCATCTCTGGCTCCTGCTCCTTTGGCGGTGTAATTAGCTCAGCTCCTCCCTGCCCACCACCTCGTGCCTCAGAGCAGAATCGGGCCCACGGGGGGCACCCTTACCTCCCCCACGGCCTTCAGGGCAGCGCCGATGGACTCCTCCAGCTCGGAGCCCGCCGGGGCCAGCTTCAGGATGCTCTGCGGGGCGGGGGGGATGGTCAGAGGGACGGGCTGGGGTGGGGGGCACCCCGTCTCCAGAGAGGGATGCTAGGGGCCACCTCACGCACCCCTGCACCATGCACCCCGCGCACCTCCAGCAGCATCTTGAGGCGGGTGATCCTCTGGAAAGGCAGCACCAGGAAGGACTTGAGGGGCTGCCGGCGGCACACGGGCTGCCCCTCCAGCCTCCGCAGGACTTGCAGGAACCGCCCGTTCTCCCGCCTGCCGTGGAGAGAAGTGCAGGGGTGTGAGGGACCCCCATGACTCCTGGGCCACAGCAACACTCCCCAACCACCACCTCCTCCTCCGAGGAAGCAGACAATATCCACAACACTCCCTTCCCAAACGCACGCGCTGGCAGGCACGATCGGAGCTACCCCGTGCATTAAAACAGGGCGTTGACTCTGAACCCTACTGATGGCCGCGTTCGTAAGCCCACAGCTGCAAAGCTCTGAGCAGCGCCCCCCGCCCCCCATCTCACATCAGCTTCTGCATGAGCTGCTCCTGGTACATCTGGTTGGTGACGTAGGGGATGTAGACCCTGCGGAAAGCTGGGCAGTGCCTCAGAACCACGGCCCCCAGCCCCGCCAGGAAGATGTCCTTGTCCAGCTCCTCCTCCAGCTCCAGGAGAAACCTGCGGAGGCAAGGGAAAGCATCCTGCCGCCAGGAGCCTGGCTCCGCTCCCACCGCCGTGCTCCTCCCAGGGTCTGCAACGGGCAGCGGGTGGGGTAGGAGCAGCCAAGCCATGCTCCTACCCCTGTCCCTGCAAGTCCAGGACCGTGGCGTCCACCCTGTGCCCAGCCCCCAGGCCCCCGTTACCTGTCGCTGACGCCCTTCACCTGGGGCAGGTTGGAGAAGAGCTGGTGCAGCTCCGTCACGGCCAGCGCGGCTTGCAGGGGCTGCGAGCTCCGGAAGTGGCTCACGGCCACCCCGAGGCTCCGCAGGTAGGTGGCCTCCGACGTGATCACCTCGAACAGCGCCTGCAGCAGGGACCACGTGCCATGCTCAGCACCCCTGCACCTCTTGCAAGCATGGGGTGCCCAGGCCCTGCATCCACCCCCCACCACCCCTCTCCCCATAGGGCTTGGCTGTGCCACCCGCTCCCAGCCCCGGGCACGATCCCCTTTGGGGTGGGGAAGAGACCAGACACAGGACGGCCCGGCTACCTCCTGCAAATGGTGCTGCCGGGGCGTGATGCTCTCCAGCAGCCGCCGGCTCTTGACCTCGGGGAGGTCCCGCCAGGAGACGCCGTAGTCGTGGGGGGCTGCGTGGAAGGCAGCGCTGAGCAGGGAGGAGGACAGGAGGCCGGCGAGGGTCAGGCTGGCGTCCACCCGGAAAGACCAGTCCTTGGGCATTGGCCCCACAGCCTGGAGCTGCTTCATCCAGTAGTCCTGGGAGAGGAGCGCTGGGTGGAGGGGGAAGAGGCATCAGCACGGATGTAGCTGCAGGAGCCAGCGTGCACGGACCCGGCGCTTGGATCATAGCTGGCATCCAATGATCCTCAGACAGAACCGGCTCGTTGGAGCTTGTCTGGGGGGCTCACCCCACCCGCCAGGCCGGGCCGGGCAGCGGTCACAGCACTCACGCATCTCCGCACCCTGGGGGTCCACCCTCCATTTCTCCTTCTTCTCTTTCCTGCGGGTCTGCTGCAGGGACCTGAAAGCAGTAGGAGCTGCATTTTAGACCCCTGGGAGAGCCCCAGACCCCCCCTACCTGCCCCCTGCCAGGGCACCTCATGCTGGGAGGGCTGGCACTGGATGCATTGGGCTCCATGAGGCCTGGGGAGGAAGGTCTTTGATCCAGGACGGGTGCAGGGGTGACTGGCACAGGCTGCAGCAGCGGGAAGTAAAAAGCCAGGGTGCAAACCCACCCTGGCGATTGGTGCCCCCAGGTCAAGCCAGGGCCCGGGCATTGGGTGCACAGGATTTAGCCCCCACTTTGTGACCACAGCCAGGCACAGCCACCGGCAGCCAAGGGGGAACAGGATCAGAGCGGGGAGCACCCCATCTCCCACAGCCACCAGGCACTGCAGGCTGGGGGAGCCCTCGTAAGGAAAGGTACAGAGCAGGATGAGACCTTCTCCTCCACTGCTGCTCAGAGCGCCCATGAAGTGGGAAGCCCGACTGCACTGGGCAAGCGGCTGCGGGGCATCGAGGGGCGCAGACCCCCTGGAGACGGGGCGGTGACCTGGGAGGTTGCAGGGCAGGGGTGCAGGAAGGGCCAGCTAAAGCGGCAGAGCCAGGTCCATCCCATGCATTACCTAGCCATCGCCTCGGGCAGGTTGTCCAGGGAGCTGTGCAAGGCCTTGTGCCCGGGACCTGGCACCTGCAGCCTGCTCCCCTCGCTGAGCTGGACCGCAGGCACCGAGGGCAGGGTGCCAGGGGCCTTTCTGTGCTCAGGCTGATCCTCTCCTAGGCAGAAGACCCAAGGGTGAGGAGCAGCGTGGGCCTGGCTGCTCCGGACACCTCACCAGACCCATTCACCCCTTGCCCGCTTGCTCCCCACAGCACAGAGAAGCTCAGCACTGCCCAGGATGCAGCCACGTGCTCCAGGGCACCAGCATCCCAGCCTGGAGAGCTGCTGGGCACAGCTATGCAGGAGACATCTCGGGTTGGGGGCTACAATCCAGGAGCCCGGCAGGGAGGAGGGAGGCGGTGATGGAGACCCCTGGCATGGCTCCCAGCTGACCTTCAGAGCTGCCCCCCAGGAGCGGGACGCTCTCCTCGGCTCCCAGCTCCAACCCGGGTGCAGGGAACCAGCGGGCGCCGGCGGGGGGCCTGGCCCGGAACAGCCCGGCCAGGAAGGAGCCCCGGTCCTGGCGTCTGTCCACCCGGGTGCCCTGGCGGGTCAGCGGGCAGGACGCGCGTCTCTTCACGGGCAGCGTGGCCTTGGGCTGGGAGTCCGACCGTGTGCGCTTCTGGCAGAAGAAGTCCATGGGGGCGATGCAAGGCCTGGCAGGACGAGGGCGGCCGGTCAGGGCTTGCTCCTGGGGTGTCCGCAGCCCCCCGTCCTTGTCCGGCAGGGACCTGGGGCTGTTCCAGCCCAGCGCTCCACCCTGCCCTACCCCGGGTCCAGAGATGCGTGCAGGCCCCCCCCAAAGGCCCTGCATCCACCCCAGCCCCAGCTCATCTCCAGGGGAGAGCCTGGAGGCTCAGGACCTGCTGGAAAGGGGTCAGGTCCCCCCTCCCCACAGCCCTGGAGCACCCGCTTGCACCAGCCCTCGCAGCCCCCCAACTCCCTCTGCAAAGACACCGGGCAGGAGCAGGACGGTACCTGGCGGGAGCCCCCAAGCCAGGGAAAAAAAAAGCTGCTTTTGCTCCCACCTGCAGCTAAATAACCTCCCTTGTTAGCGGCTCCTCTTAAAGGCCCCCAGCTGAGGGCTTTTGCTCTGTGGGGTGGAGCAGGTAGCAGCTGTTCCTTTAGTGCAATGAGAGGTGGAGGTATCCATCCATCTATCCATCCTGGGGGCAAGCCAGGGTTTGCCACCGCTGCAGCTAGTGTGGATGCCCCAGCTAGCTGGGAAGCGGAGCAGGGAAAGGCAGCCTGGAGGGGAGGCTTCCAGCTCCTCCACCCAGGTGTGGAGCTAGCATCAGCTCTACACCGGTGCTGGCAGGGAGTGCTTTCTGGATGAGACCCCGAGCATGAGTGCCCGCTAAAGATGGCAGGGACCCAGTCTACCCCCGCGCTCCCTGACGCTTTGGGGCTGGGCTGCTGCTTGCAGGTCCCCTTTCTGTCCTGGATGCCTCCCATCAGGGATGATCCTGCCTTGAGCAGGGGGCTGGATGGACTCATCTTGCCTGACTTTGCTATGATCCTACCCATGTGCGGGCTCTGAGCAGCTGGGGGCTGGTGGAGATTGTTACAGGAAGGGGGTGGCTGCATGGATAGGCTTGGACCCTCCCCAGAGGGGCCAAAGGAGGAGCTGCCCCTTGTGGCCTGGGCTGTATGCGAGCTTGGGAGCTGGATGCAGACCCCCAGACCAGAGCCCTGGGACTGATGCTCAGCCCCTCTGCTGTGTGTTGTGTGCTGTCTCTGTGCCCAGGGCAGGAGCCCAGGCCACCAGGCAGGACGGAGGGCTGTCCTGGCTCAACTCCCATGCCCTCCTGGCTGGGCACGCCTAGATACCCAGCCAGAGCGGCTTTGCCTGGTGGCTGTGGTGCAAGGCTCGGTGAGGGATGGTCATGCCCAGGTCAGAAGATGAGTCCATGTTCGATCCTTCCCCACCAGCCCTGCCACGAGGCACCGGGTGAGGCTGCCCTGGGCCATAATCCCCCAGGAGGCTCTCGGAGAGCGGCCGTGCAGCCCCCCACTGCATATCCGTGCCTGCAGCTGCCGTGGGATGGGGGCTGGATGCAGCGTGTCCCACCCGGGAGCCAGCCGCTGCCTGGCCCCGCCACCCGGGGCTGCTCCCATCCAGGGTATGGCCACAGGGGTGGATGAGGGGCTGGGGGACGGTGACTGCGGGCATCGGGGCAGAGCTGGCCTGGCACAGCGAGACGGGGCAGGACGGAGGGGCCTGGCAGACCACAGACTCCCAGGCTAGGGTGGACGGTGGGTGCCGCGGCACAGCTCGGCGAGACACATGCCCTTCTTCCCCTGCCAGCAAATCTGAGGCATTTAATGGTGCCCATAATGACAGAGAGGTTCCTCAGGACCCTGCCTGGCACCTCGGCTGCAGCTCCCTGCCCTGCCGGGGCCGATGCTCCCCCACCCCTGCATCCGTGCCCAGGGGTCTTGTCCTTGCTGTGGCTTTGCTGGGTCTCAGCCCAGCCCTCGGTAGGCACGACAGGCCCCGGCGATCATCCTGGGGTTTTCTGAGGGAGTCAGGTCCTTCCTTGGCACCCATCCTCCCTCCAGGGCATCCAGGCACCTAACTCCCTTGGGCTCCCTTGAATCTCTGCAGCCACACAGCCGCAGGGGCCTGAAGATGTCCCCTGCTAGATGAGGGGAGCTCGGCTTCGCTCGGTCCTGGCCCCTCGCCCAGCACTCGGGGCACAGGTGGGATGCCCGCTGCACCGGCCATGCAGCTGTGTCTCCCCGGACCCGGTCAGGATCCGGCCCCAAGGTGCCCACATGTCCCTCTCCAGGACAGCGGCTGGAGGAGACGGCAGGTCCGTGCAAGGAGAGGCACCCCCGACCTCGTTCCCAGGGGACCCCGGGAGCCGCTGGAGACCCCCCGGGCACGGCCCCGGGTCTCTGTCCAGGGGGGGGGTCCTGTGCGTGCCCGGAGCCTGCCCCGGCGGCTCAGGCCTGGCCCTGCTCCAGCTTGCGCGTGGCGTGCTTGAGGCGGTCGTTCTCCCGCAGGTTGCGGAGCCGGGCGCTGCGGCTGGTGATCTCCTCCACGTGGCCCTTGGGCACCCAGCCCCGCTCGCCGTCCGACAGGCGGATGCCCTCGATCCACCCTGCGTGACAGAGACGGCCCCGTGTTAGCCGGGCAGGGGGTGGGGGGATGCCGGCCAGGCCGTGCCGCGCCGGGTGCTGCGGGGAGCGGAGCCCCTCACCGTCGCTGGTCCTGGTCTTGACGGCCAGGATGTCGGCTTTCTCCAGCGTCAGCTCGTCGTGCTCCTGGGCTTTGTAGGCCTTGATGCACTGCACCTGGGTGCTGTCTAGGAGCGGGACATGGGCGTGAGGGGCCAGCCAGGCAGGCAGAGCACGGCCTGGGAGCTCAGCTTGGAAAACTGGCACCTCCCAAGGGGTGCCCTGCTGTAATGCTACAGGGGTGCAGACCGGTGCGACTGCGGTGACAGGAACTCGGCCACGGTCTGGGGACCATCCCAGCACAGCAGCTGGGCTGCGATCGGGACGATGCCCCGGTGTCAGCAGCAGAGCCCGTCCTGCCGGTGCCCCGGAGCGGGGCAGCTCCCGGGCTGGGCAGGTACCTGCGGTCTCGGTGACGTGCTCCTTGTCCGTCTGGGGGCTGCAGGGCACCATCGCCGAGATCCATCGCTGCTTCTCGCTCCTGCGGGCATCGAGAGAGGCTGGTCAGCAGAGCCCCTGCCCCGCAGCAAGCCACGGTGGGAGCAGGGAGAGAGTATCCCTGAAGGACCTAACACTGAGCACTGGAGATATCTCCCGGATAGCCCCAGTCTGCTCCAGCGCTGGATCGAGGGGTGTCCTGGACACCACCTCCGCTGCTCTCGGGACCCATCAGGTACCCACCCTCAGCTGTCGGGGCCCAGGCCTACCCGAAACCGTCCAGGGAAGAGGCTGCTGAGCTGGCCTAGGGGATCTGGACCGACCCAGCTGACCATGTGAGCACTGTCCCAACGTAAGCCAGGGGCTCCTTCTCTCCCCGGCTTGACCCCAGCAGCCCGGCACTCACTCGGTCTGCGCTCGCAGCAGGATCTGGTGCTTCAGGCTCTGGTTGTTGAAGAGCTGTAGGTGGAAGATCTGCCCCGGGATCCCCTGGAGCTTCTTGCTCAGGTCGGTCACTTTGAGCTCGGGCATCTTGGCGTGAACAAACACGGCAAACTTCCCTGTCCTGCAGGCGAGGAGCGATAGGGCCCGCTCTGTGCCTGGGATAGCATCGAACCGGCCGGGCTCTCTGGGCAGAGCTGAGTATCGCCAGCACCTGAGATAACCCCAGCTGCAAACACCCCATGGGCATCTAATACCCCATGGCCAGCACCCCTGCGACAGATGCCTGCTGTCCCAGGGGGCTTGAGTGGGGACGCCGGGTTGGAGAGAGCTAGACTGGTCCATGCTGTCACCCTGCTGCCATCCCTCTGCTCCCCTGGCCTTGCGCCTGGATGCACTTCTTGGAGGGCCAGGGTCTCACCTCCCCAGGAAGCCCCCCAGGACCCAGACCCGCACCCCAGCACTCACTCCTTGCGTCGGGACAGCAGGAGACAGTCGTTGAAGAGGTGCAGATACACGGTGCGGGTGCACAGCTTGAACTTGGAGGCGAACGTGCTGAGCAGCGGCACGTCCACTTCCACCAGCTCCCCGTGTTTCACGAGCCAGCGCGACTGCGAGATCAGCGGGAAGATCTGGGGGAAGGGAGGAGGTGGGGAATCAGGCCCGTGGGTCCCGGGAGCTCAGAGCAGCGTGTGCCGATTGCCAGTGGGAAGCAGCGGTGCCGTGGGCGCTTTGGGAGCCCGCCGCCCTTGAACTTGACGCTGAATAGTGAGAGCTGGGAGCTACATCTGCCCAGCTCCGCGCTGCGTGCCGGCATGTGCAGTACCCATTGCCCCAAGCCGGTTCCTTGCAGGTCCCATCTGATACCTGACCTGAATGCAGCCCCTTCGGGCAGGGCAGACGTACCCCAGCACAGAGGTGTGCAGCTGGGTGAGCTCGTCTCTGCAAGGTCCCAGTCCTTGCTGCTCTCCCTGGAGTCACTGCCTTGCAAGAGATGCCCGGTTCTTTCCCCAGTCCCTGCCCTATGCCAGGGGAGGGATAGTCCCGGTGCTCACCTTACTCTCAAAGTGGATTTTCTTGTTCAGGTGAATGAGCTCCTCTGTCCTCTTCATGGAGCGGACACTGGCGTTGCACTCCTTCACCAGCTGCGGGGAGACGCGTCTCTTAGGGGCCTGCTCGTTGCTCCCCTCCGGCCAGCGGAGAACGCACAGCAGCCCCCATGGACCCCGATTGCTGGTGTCTGGGGGTCTCCCGCCCCAGCCGAGAGGCCTTCAGAAAGGGTTGCTCCCAGGGCCTGCAAACTAGAGCTCCCCCAGGCTCTGGTGGGGTCTCGCCCGCACGTCCACAGATGCAGCGATGCACCCACAGGCCCTGCTCCGCTCCGCCGTGCCCTCCCACCGCACCGGAGCAAGCGCCCAGGCATTGCTGCCAGGCTGGCACAGACGTGCCCTGTACCTTCTTGAGCTCGTTGAAGGCTTTGGTGGCTGTGTCCTCATCCCGGGAGCCCTGCGGGGTCCGTTTCAGGATGTTCTGCAAGCAGAAGACGTACGGAGCTGAGGTGCCCAGGACGTGCATGGGATCCAACCGGCACCGCGCCCTGCGATCGGAGATCCCTCCCGTGCATCCAGCCCCAGCATCGCTGATCGGGAGGACCAGCCCAGGGCGGGTATGAGACCCACTCTGATCCAGGCTCTGCATTTCTCCCATCGCTTTGCACCGCCACAGTGTTAGGGAGATGCCAGAGCCCAGTCACCACCGTTGCAGCACGAAGCTCTCAATTCATCTATTGCACAATGCCGGTTTTGTTCCAAAAACCACTCAAAAGGCCTGAAAATCACAGGAGCCTTGAGAGGTTGAGCTGCAAGGGAGCTCCAGTGGTCACATCTGGATCAGCCCTGTCCAAACCATCCTACACACATCCATGCTCTAACCTCTTCATTGCTACTAAGGTCTGCTTCCCAGGCCAGTGCTCCCTTTCTCTGCCCTGCCTGCCCCCTGCTCTGTGCCGAGGGCTGCTTTCCTGCTCCCACAGCTCTCTCCTCCAGTTATTGCCAGTCCCTGGAGCAGTGGCTGCACTGGGGAAGGCAGGGAGGGCAGTTTAGGGGCAGAGGAGCGGGGAGCAAGGGGGATGGAGGGGCCCGGCGGGCACTAGGTTGGAGCCAGGGACCACCCCTAATTGCACTGCAGGTGAAGCTCCCGTTCATGCCGTCCCAGACCAGGGGGCACGAAGAGCTCTCCTCAGCCGTACGTGCCGAGCGCTGGGCACAGAGAGGACGGGGGACTTGCCGGACAGCCGGGTGGCAGAGATGGAGAGAGGAAGCCAGGCCTGCGGCCCTGAGCCACTGCCCTAAGGGACTCCCCGTCTGCCTGAAGAAGGGTGTTTGTGCCCAAAAGCTTGCAAAGAACAGTTTTTCCAACTACTGAGTTGGTCTAATAAAAGAGATCACGTCGACCTTGTCTGCCTATGTCCTTAGACCAACACGGCTACAACCACCGGCCCTAAGGGACCCGGGTTTCTACATGCTGGTCCCAGGTGACCTCCTTCCGGGGGCCCGGTCGGCAGGGCTCACCTCCACCAGCATCTTCAGGCGCATGATTCTCTGGAAGGGCAGGATCAGGAAGGACGTGAGGGGCAGGCGCTGACACACGGGCCCCTCTTCCAGCTTGGCCAGGATGCCTGGGAACTTGGCATTGTCCTGCCTGCAAAGACAGGCATTGGGAGGGTCCCAGGAGGTGCGGAGGGACCGGGGGTGCTCCCGGCAGGGGGAAATGTTGGGTTGTCCGTACAGAGCTTCCCATAGAGGAGCTGGGACAGGACCGTGGAGATGGGGAGGGGGTGGGTGAGTCCCCCGAGGACCCCATGCCCCCACCCTGGCTCCCCACGGAGAGCGGGGCACGCACAGCAGGCGCTGGTAGGTCTGCTCCTGGTAGGCCTGGTTGGTGACGTAGGGCAGGTAGACGCGGCGGAAAGCGGGGCAGTGGCGCAGCACGATGTCGCACACGTCGAAGAGCAGGATGTCCTCCTCCAGCCGCTCCTCCAGCTCCAGCAGGAACCTGCCGGGGTCACGGCACCGCGCGGGGGCTCAGGGGAGCGGGCACGGCCCCCTGCCCCACTCCTGTGCCCCTCGGGGAGGGGTCTCTACGGGGCTCGAGCGGGCAACCTCTGAGCTGACCTTTCGCTGACGTCCTTCACCTCGGGGAGCTTGGAGAAGAGCCACTGCTTCTCCTGCGCTCCCAGGCACTCGTTCAGCTCCCGGGAGTTCATGAAGTGGTCCACCGCGATGGACAGGCTGTGGATGTACGAGGCCTCCGAGGTGATCAGCTCGAACTTGGCCTGCGGGTGCAGGGGGAGAGCGAAGGCGGGGGGCAGAGGCCCCGAGTTGGGGATGGGCATCAGGGTGGGGATGGCCGCGTGCCGCTGGCATCGCCCCCTGCTCCCCCCTGGGAACACACTGGCAATAGATGCCAGGGCACCTTGCAGCTGCCTTGTGCCAACCCCCATCACGCCATGGGGAGGGCGATGCCCGGTCCGTGCCAGCACCCAAACCAGTGCCAGCAGGCTGAGCGCCCACCTCCTGCAGCTTGCACTCCTGGAGGCTGATGGTGCTGAGGACCCCGCTGCTCCGCACGTCCGGGATGTCCTGCCACAGCGAGAAGGTGGAGCCGCGGGACGCGCGCTGCGAGCGGAAGGAGCTGCTGGGAGACAGGTTGGTCTTGGGCGGCGCCAGCACCTCGTCCTCCTCCTCCGCCAGCGCGTCCTCCCGCTTCTGCCGCTGGATCTCTCGGTCGATGGCCACGTCGCTGTACTCCTGGTACAGGATGGCTGCGGGGCGGCGGGGCGGGATTCAGGCCTCCTGCGCCGGGCACCGGCACTGCACCGCTACGGCAGAACGGTGCCCTCCGCCCCAGCACCCGGCGCAGGGCCTGGTAGGAGGCTCGTGCCTGCCCGAGCTATGGGGGCATGGGGAGACGGGTGCACAGCCCACCTCCGGGGGCAGGAGGGCCGTGGGCTGTGCCCTCCAGTACGGCGTGGGGGGGCTCTGGCTCTCCTCTCTAGGCTCCCATGCCCTGCCCTTGCCCAGGCCGCAGGGGCCAGGGACCGGGGTGGGACCACGGCTGCTTACAGTTCAGGAGGAACCGGGACTGCCGCCTTTCGTGCTTCAGCGAGGCCCCCCCGGGGGTCTCCTGCTCCGCCTTGGTCCTAGAGAGAAGGGGAAAAGCCCCGGCCGGGCACGAGGGCTTAGATCTGCCCCTGCCCAGGCGACCGCACACCCAGGTGTCGTCGCCCCGCATCTCCCGCATCCCGAGAAGAGCCACCGGCCTGTACCTGGGCCAGCCGTTCCCACCATCGCTGGCTGGGGACGGACGCTCGTCGGCGCTGCAGCTCCGCTCCCGTCCTCCCAGTTTCCCTGCAACGAGGGGGAGCAGGTTTGCACGGCCCCTGAGCCGGCGTCTTCCTCCCCTCCCAGGGGCACTGCAGTCCCCATCTCGGTGCATGAGGGAAAAGCCCATAATGCACCTGTGCAGAGATAGGCACCGCTTGCACCCGCAACCCCTCGCCTGCCTTGTGTCCGAGCTCCTTTCCAACCACACCAGTGTGACCAGTAAAACCCAGCGCGAGAACCCCAGTACCTTCCTGGCTTGCCCCAGCTCCTTTCTCCTTGGCAGCGCTCCGGGCGGACAGGGACTTGCCCAGCTTGAGGGAGAAGGTGCCGCGGCGCTGAGACAGCTGCAGCCGGTTCACGAGCTCCGAGGCGGAGAAGCGTCTCCTCTCCTGATCCGCCGAGGCCTTGGCGCTCCGGCCGCCTGCATGCGGGGGCAGCGCCAGGTCCAGCGTCTCAGGCACCTCGCGGGGATACCCCTCCGGAGCTGGCCTCAGCGCCCGCAGCGCCATCTCCCCCAGCGTGAGCTCCCCCGCGGGCCGCGTGGCCTCGGGACACTGGGATCCCGTGTCCCCCTCCAGGCTGGGGCTGCTGTCGCTGGGGCTGTCCGGGGAGTAGACCCGGATCTTCCTCCCTGCAAGGAAGGGGGGAGACAGTCACCTGCACTGGAGGGAAGCGTGGGATGGGGCTTCAGCCGCAGGAGGCTGCTTCCCGCTCCTGGATGCATGCGTGCAACATGCTCAAGCTGGGGGAGGGAGGTGTGACTCAGGCAGGGTGAGTGTGTCGCATACTTGCACCCCCCCATGCTCTTGTGAGGTAGGCCTGCAGGTTACAGATGGGGAAACTGAGGCACAGAGGCAGCCAACAGCCTCCAGACTCCCCACTGCAAAGCTTTCTTCCCTCCCGTGCCTCACCACACCGCTCTTCACACATGCGCGTCTCAGCGGGAGGTGCAACCCAGAGCTAAAAACCCTGGAAGGCTAAGTGATGTGCCCAAGGTCGGGGGGGGGAAGTGGCAGAGCCGCCAAGGACGCTGAGCCAGGTCCAGTCCCAGGTCACGGCCTGTCCTCCTCCAACAACCTCCCACTACACGAGTGGGCTCGGTGTGGGGCGGTCCCCGGCTGCCTCTGGGCCGCGGGCTGCTGGGTTCTCCGTGCACGGAGAACAACAACCGTAGGTGGGTCTCGATCCAGGCCAGTCCCCCGCGGGGAGTACTCACAGGCCAGCTTCTCCTTGCCCGTCCCTTGGGACCCTCGCCGCTGGGCGGCCGGCCCGCCGAGGAGCTCGTGGAGAGAGGAGTCACTGAGCAAGGAGGGTGAAGAGTCGGACGCCTCGGAGGGGCGGCCGTGGGGCCAGCTGTCCGCCTTGCCCTGCACCTGCCTGCCCTGCGGGGCGCAGAGCCCTGCTGTCCCGGGCTGCGAGCCCCCGTCCCCGGTGCAGCTTCCAGAGGGGACCCAGGCGTCCGGGATCCAGGCCGTTTCGTGGCAGAAGTCTAGGTAGCCGTGCGGGGCGGGGGGCCAGCCTTCGGGGCGCGGCGGTGGGCTCTCCGGGCCCTGGTCCTCGGAGGAGCTCTGGAAGAGGCTGCAATCCCCTGGAGCCGGCGGCTGGAGGGCGGGCAGCTCCACGAAGGACAGGCTGTCCTGCTTGCAGACGGCCACGTGGTGCCTGGCTGGGCCCTGGGGCTCGCCCACGGTGAGGACCCCCATGCCCTCGCTGGCGTGACGGTACGGCAGTGAGGTCAAGTGCGGCTGGAAGTCAGGCCGGGGGCGGTAGTCCATCCCCAAGGGCAAGGCCGGGCCTCAAACCTGGAAGGGGGAGACACAGCAAGGCATGCATCAGGGATGGGGCAAGGCACGGGGGGCACGATGGTTTGGTGAAAATCCCCGCTCCTTGCCAGCCAGCGGCCACCGCAGTGTCTGCCCACGAGGCTTTGGCCACCGGTGCACGCTGCAGGGGCCGTCTGGGCCACGTGCCTGGGAGAAAGAAGCCCCTTCACTTCTCCCTGCCCCGGCGGGCGATGATGCAGCCCAGCTCCCTCCGTCCCGCAGCCAGGAAACCCGGGCGTCACCCGGAGCAGCCGGGCCCGAGGGAGCGAAGCCTCCCTCCAGCGACTGCCACCACGGAGCCGGCTGCCGCGGGGAAGCCCTGCTTCGGCTGCCAGGGTGGTTCCCCGCGCACAAAGGATCTCATTCATCCGTGCCCGTGCGTGACCCGGAGCCGTGTTTGCTTTCGCGGCTCGATGGCCATTCGCGGAGCCGGGGGAGCTGATGAGCTGTCCGGGGACCGGACACATACAATGGCTCGGCTTTATCTGCTCCGTGCCCCAGACATGCGGCCGGATCTCCAGCGGGGGTAAGTCCACCCAGAGCCACTGGAGCCCTGGAGCCTCAGTTTTTCCGTCTGCAAAATGGAGCTAATGACCCCAACTTCCCCTGCAATCTACTTTATCATGACCCACAGGTTATTTTCCTTCTTACTGACACCTGGAGAGACCCTGCCAGCCTTCAGCTCGACGGAAACAGTGCCAGCCGCTGAACCACCCAGCACGGACTGGTCTCCAGCCCACTACTCTCCAGGCTGCTTTGCTCTGGCGCGCCGATCCCGAGGGGACCGGGACCCCAGAGAACGTCTCCTGTCCAGATCAGAAGGGAAATGTTTCCAGGAGATAGCTGGATGCAGATCCTGGGAGGCCTGATCCAGCGCCCCTGGACTGCGCCAAGAGGGGCCAGCTCCCCTCCAGGACTGGGTCTGGATTGATCCTATTTAGAAGGACGCAGGCGTCCTGGCTGCCGGTTCGTGCTTGGCCCCTCTCCGTTTCTGCCCTGCACAGCACCACCTGCTCCCACCCAGAGCTGGTGCAAGCAGAGGCTGCAATCGCCCCCCTCACCCCTTCGCCGTCCCTCTGCCCAAGGAGCCCAGCCCTGTATCAAGATCAAGACCAGGAAGCTCGCTGCCACCTCCGCTCGACCAGCCGGCGAGGGTGGCAGCAGCTGGGCACCGTTTGGCTGTGGGCTTCACCCTCCCTGGGCTGTCTGCATGGCAGATACACCGGGAGAGATAAGATCCCTCCAGCTGGCAGCAAAGACTTGCCCAGAGCAACAGCTTTGCTGCAATTAAAACCAAGACTCCTGTCCTGGAAATCACGGGTGCGCGGGCTTGCAAACAGCTGCAGGGTGGCACCGAAATGGCTGCGGGGACAGGATCTGCGGCATCCGTCTCCCCTGGCAGGGAGGGGTGTGAGGGGCTCAGGGCTGCCGGGGTTTTCCCCCAGGGCTTGAATCTTATCCCTCATGCCTCGCTGCCTGCTGAGTTGGTCTCAGGTGACATTGGCACCTGTTGCCCTTTGCAGGAAGGTGACTGTGACCCGGGGCCAAGGGGCAGCAACGTGCCAAGGGGAACGAAGGAAGAAAGTATCAGAAATCAGAGCTGTGTTGAAATCAGCCTCCTCTTGAGACTACCTGTGTGCCGTGCATGTGAGGCCTGCTCTTGGCAGCCCTGCAGGGGTGCCATCATTAGGGTTCAAAGTCAACCCCCGGTGAGGGGACAGGGCACACGTGCTGGTTGCTCTCTTTGCAAGCAGTTGGACTAATGGAGAGCCCACCTGGAGGGATTTAGGAAACCCAAGAAGGGTGAAGGACTCTGGCCCACGGCAACGCCATCCCGGTGTGTTGCTGCTCGCCGGTCTCCCGGAGAGCGGGGACCGAGCGAGATCCGTAGCCAGGGTCACTATCAGCGTTGGCCCGAGCAATGGGTCCACCGAGCGCTGGGGAAGGTGGCCGAGCTCCGCGCCGGCCTGCATGAAGAGCTGGCATGGAGGAGCTGCTTGGTTAAACAGTAACTCGTGTTTCAGAGGAAGAATAACTCCCGAAAACAAAGGTCGGTGTCTTACAGCCGGCTTATCAGCACCGAGGGCTTGCACCTGCCCCGCCACCCCCAGCGCACTGTAGCTCCCAGGGGCGAAATGGGTGGGAAAAGAAATGCCCCACACTGCAAAGCCTTATAACACCCCCAAACTGCTGGCAATGCTTCCCCAGCGTCAAGGGGTGTCTCAGATGGTCCCCAAATGCAGACGATGGTTTTTCCAACCGCTGCTGCCCCAACGACTGGCAAATTCAAGTGCAACCTTCATGGCAAGTCTCGGGCTGACCAGCAAATGGGAAGGGGGTCCCGGGCTCCGCGCAGCCGGACTGGGTTACAATCCCAGCACGCTGCCCTTCTCCGGCTCGGCGGCTGGGAGAAACCCTCCCGGCGCTGGCTGCACGGCAGAGCCAAGCTGGATTTCAGAGCCGTGGTGCACAATGCAAATATGGCACGTACCTTGGCCTTGTTGTCTTGGGTCTAATTACATCCGACACGCTCGTTAGGAGCAACGCGTCAGCGCCTGGGGGCTGTGTTGCTCCTAAGCAGCTGTTGCTGTTATGGGAAGCGGGCTCTGAACGCTTACTAGGGGAAGAGTTGGGAGTGAGGAGGGGAAGTTGCTGCGAAAAGGTCATATCGAGCCGTGCTGGGACGAGGTTGTTGCTCATATCAGGTGTTGCTGCAACTGGGCGTGGACTGCACTATGGAGTCTGCTTTGGTTGTCCCTTCCCGGTGGTTTCTGCCAGAGCGGGGGGCAGAGTTAAGGTTATGCCATGGTGGGTGCTAAGTACCTTCGTGCTACACTGGGCATTAATGAAGCTCCCGACAGTCAACCGGGGTAAACGAGCGTGTGTTGAGCCAGGGGGGCTGCAGCGGGCACTGTCCTGGGTGCCATCCGGGCCTAATGGTGTCCCTTCCTCGGCCCTGCTCCAGGCCTGGTTCTCCTCCTCCCCAGGAGGGGATGGAAGGGGACAAAGCCCCCCCTGCCTGGATGCAGCTGGCAGGAGCGGATCCCAGGGAAATCCCGGAGCGGAGACCTGGAGCCGGGAGAGCTGGGGGGGCTGGGAACAGGACTTGGGGAAGGGGAGCGAATCCCACCCCAGAAAGAGCCTCCTGGCTTTGGCAGCCGGGTCCAGTCCCAGGCGTGAGAGCAGCAAGCAGCCGGGGGGAGGACACCTGGGTCCCAGCAAACACAGGGCCACAGGCCCTGGTGTCTCCCCGGCCAACCCCCCTGCATCGGCGGAGAACCAGGGATGACACCCACGGAGCCCAGAGCCCCGTCTGGACAGGAACCGGAGCCACGAGTCCGGAGGAGGCTTCGGATGCTTGTTCTGGGGTGCAGCACCCCAGCACCCTGCTGCAGGCAGCAAGCTCCCCCACGAGCCCAGGACAAAGGCCACCCCACGTCCCTCACAGGAGGAGGGAGCAAGGAGAGAGGCCGCGCGGTTACCCAGCGGGCACTTGGCCAGGGCCCCGGGGCTACTCCATCTCTCCTGGGAGTCGTGCCAAGGGATCTGTCGCGACCAGACCGCGCTCAGCTCAGCGCCGCGGAGGGACGGGGGCTCAGCTGAGGGGGACGAACATGCCTACCGAACCTCCCTCCGCCTGGCGGGCTGTCCCCTTGCACCCGCGCGGGAAGCGGCACCACTGCCCAGCTGAGCTTGTGGGCCTGGACACGGCCCCATGCATGGTGGGGGCAGTGGGATCCCAGGAACAGCCTTTGCACCTCCGCTCGCTGAGCCCAGGAGATGCCCTTCCTCGGCTCCAGCCTCTGTGCCCCATGCCAGGACCTGCCCCAAGGTGGCTGGACAAGATCCTGGCCCTCGGGGGTCTACCCCGGCCGCTTGCTCCGTGCCACCCAGAACAAAGGCAGATGGAGCCGAGGGGGAAGGACGGGACGAGAGGTACCTCATTGGCACGCCGGTGTCCGGCGCCGGCGGCAGCTGCAGCTCCGGGGAGGTCTCCCATGCCTCCTGCCTCGGCGCCCTCCACGACGAAGCCCCGCTGCCCAGCGCTGCCGGGCCCGGGAGGCACTTCAGCGGCCGTGCCTCCGCTTGGCGCTGCCCTGCGTCTCCCCCTCCGCCGGGAGATTTATTCGCTTCATCTCCGGCACCTGCTGGAGCTGCCTGAGCCGGAGCTGCCTCTGGGTAGCCCCAGGCCAGCGCGGCGCGGGCGGGCGTGTATGAATCCCTCGTCTGTGCGCCGGCTGCACGGGCGGCGGAGGGAGGAGGAGGAGAAGGGGGAGACGAAGGAGCTCGAGGGGCGCGGTGCTGTGCTGACTTGCCCGCTGGCTTCTCCTCTGCCGCCCGCCCCACCCTCCCGCTTCCCCAGGGACATGCCTTCGCAGCAACGAAAACAGGTTTGTCTGGTCGGGAGACGCGTGGGGAAGGTGCCAGAGGTGGAGAGGGAGCCGCCGAGCCAGACAATAGCGGCCCTGTCCTCCCGGCCAGGCTTGGACGGGGAGAGCGGGAGGCGGAGGGCACTGGACAGGCCAGGGCCTGGGCGTCCCCAGGGCTGCGGGGCAGCACTCGGAGGCAGGCGGTCCCGGGGTCTGCTCCCCTCTCCGGGCAGTGCCTCACATCCTGCAGGCCCAGCTTTTGCACGTCCAGCCATTTCCGAGGCACGGAAGCATTGGCACAGACCCCCTGTCTGCCTGGAGACACCTCATCCGAAGCCCAAACCCTGCCCGGGGCGTTAACTCTGGACCCTAGTGATGGCAACGTGCCCGGGATCTGTATTTACAGCCAGCTGTTTGGTGGAGGTGCTTTGTGCGGGGGGCTGGATCCGCTGGGCCAAAGCAGCAAGTTGGACGGCTGGAGGAAGGATGGGCATGGCAAAGGGCGCAGCGGGGAGGGAGAGGCTGTGGCTGGCAGCCCAGGCACCGTGGGGATGGGCACAGGCAGAGGGTGCAGATGGTGGAGGGGTAGCTGGCGGGGCCGGACCTGCGTGGGTGCTCGAGGCGGCGGGGGGAAAGGCTTCCCACCCACACACCAGGAGCAGCAAGTGGGAGCAGAGCCTGCTCCCAGAAAGCCGAAAGAAGAAAGGGGGAAGGAAAGAAGGAAGAAAAAAGGAAGGAAAAAGCCCCCCTCGCTGCTGCGGCGCTGTCAACACAAGTTCAAGGCCAGGGGGGAGTTTCGGAGGCAACACGCCCCAGCCCTGTTCACAAGCAGCGTCCTGTCCCCCTCCCACCCCACCTGGCTGGCATGCCCCCTCATTATCCACCCCCTCCGGCTGCCTTTAATTATGTCAGATCTCAGCAGATAAATCAGCCCGCCGGCAGGCGCGGCTCGGGGAAGGGCCTCCCGCTTCGCCGCTCTGCGATGTGGGGCTGTAGGGTGGCGGTGGGATGGGGGGCACATGGGCAGGAGATGGAGGCGCTCCCTGGGTATGGGGGAACCGGAGCAGGGACCCGCAGAGGTGACAGCCAGGGGGACCTGGGCACTCGCCCGCTGGGGTCCCAGCCTGCATGCTCCTGGGGTGGGCTGACATCTGCCTCCCAGGACCCCCCACCCCGGTGCTACCCAGGGAAGGGGCAAGCGCGGAGATGGCACCGAGGGCCAAGCGGGGCCGAACGATGACGGCGAGGTGTAATTGCAAGGGGCTGGCATGGTGCGTGCAGACTTCCTCCCCGTCTTCCCTTTGTGTCTCCCTTTGCTGCGGGGCTGCAAATTACAGGGGGCGGCCGGGCCCTCCCCGCCGCGGGCCCTGCATGCCTGCAGCTCCACGCCCGCTCCAAGTGCAGGGGCCCTCGGGGTCCCACCAGAGCTGACTGCGGTTGCACTGCGGCCCCCCAGCAAGGAGCTCGGACGCAGGGGCTGAGTAAGAGTTGCCCGCGGCTGGCACAGCTGGAGGGCACCCGAAGCCGGCAGCTGGGCCCCTTGCAGCCTCTGGGAGCCTCCGCGGCCCGGCTTGGCTGTGCCCTTGGCCGCCAGGGCCGGGCTGTGACTCAGCCTGGAATTCCCCGGGCGGGCACCGGCCTCCACCCACGTTTGAAGGCTGCTCTGGGGGGAGCTAAAATCTGGGCCCTTTCCCAGGCCGCCTCCAACACGTCCTCCCCGCCCAGGGGACACTGAGGCACAGGGAAGGGAACTCCCTGGACCGAGCCTGGAAGATGCAGATCTCCTGCCTCCCGGCCCAGTGCTCGCCTCGGTCCCATCCTGCGAGCACCCCGTGGAGGGGAGCTGCTGGCCCCGCGCTGGCATCTCTGCCCCCCCAGACACGCACACGCATGCACACACGGCTGCCGTGGGCTCATGCCGAGTGTATTGGTTGCCCACACACACAGCGCAAGGCTTGGTGGTGCACGGCCCCCGCGGGGTCCTGAGCGTTAAGCGCAAAGACCAGGTCCAGAAGCAGCGGCGGTGGCAGCGGTGCAGGGGGGTGTTATGTCAGGGGGGAGGGGGTATCCTTCCAGTGCCCCCAGTAGGGACGGAGGGAGGAGGAGGAGATCCAAGCGACGACGGCACTGGCTTCTGCGCCCGTGCTCTCAGCGCCGGCTGGCAGCTCTGGCGAGGGGCCTGGAGCAGCCCCCGACATGCTCCGAGGGGGCTGCAGCTCTTGCAGGGGGAGTCACTGGCCTCTGGCTCACAGGGCAGCAACTGGGGAAGAGTCAGAGCAGGGCGCTGGGCTCAGTCCACCCCAGTCCAGACTCTCGGCTGCAGGCGCAGGTCTCCAGGGGCCGCACGTCGCTCCAGCAATCCTGCCGGCAGCTGCCCCCCGAGCCGGAGCCGCCGGCCCTGCCTGTCCGAAGGGGATGAGCTGGGTCCTTCAACCCCGTGCAGCCGGACACAGAGCGGGGTGAAGCATGAAGCTCCTGCTCCGGAGGGACACGAGCCCCTGCCTCCCCACGTCCACCCTGCCCGAGCAGGAGTCTCCGGCCTCCGCCGGTGCCCAGGGAGGCAGCAGGTCCTCGGTGGAGCGTTGGAAGGACCGTGGCGGCCCTGCCCGATCCTCGCGCTGTCTCCAAGGTCGGGCGATGAGGTGGAGCGTGCGGGGGCCGCTCAGAGCCGTCTCTGCCTTCCCTTCCAGCAGCCGCCCCCGGCCTGGCGGCTAGGTCATGCTGCTGGGTGAAAGGCTGCTTGCTGCGTGGGGAGGAGACGGAGCATCCGGGTTAGCGTTCACCCCCCGGGACTGCCTGTCCCCATCCCCAGAGCCAGGACCCAGCGTGCTCCCAGAATCAGCTCCAGAATCGGGCCCAAATAAGCCCAATTCCCCGCAGGAGCGGGGTTGAGCGGGGCCAGCACGGCTCCTTGGCCAAGACAGCCCAACAGTGCAATAGCTCACACGGGACCTGTTCCTCACCGGGCTTCAGCTCTCCTACCCCCTGGAAAGCCTGGGTGCCCATGGCCATCTCTCCCCAGACCCTGCCCATATGAGCCCCGGTATGCAGCCGGCAGCAGGGAGCTGCCCTGTGCCCTTGGCTCTGGCCTCTCCTGTCTATGTAGGAGATTTCGGGAAGCCCGGAGCCGGCCTAGCTCAGTGCAGACTGAGCCCAGCGGAGCCTGCACGCCAAGGGCAGCTGGTGCAGACCCCTGCAACCCCCCAGGGATGTGTCTACCCCCCATCATGCTAATGGGATGCAGTGGACAGCGTGGTCTGCTGCTGGGGGGCCTCAACCTAGCCCCATCCACCTGCCCGAGAGGCAAATGTACGCCAGCCCCTGCCTGCCCCCAGCCTCTGTGGGCCGAGGGAGGAGGGGGTCACATGCTGACCCTGTGGCTGAAGCGATCCCAAAATTAACCAGGCTGCCAGGCCAGGCCCCCCTGGAGAATGCCAGTGACGTGGTCCCGTGTGCCACGGATGGAGGTGTGGGAAAGTGTGTAGGGACGGGGACACTTACCACAGGGCCACCACACAGTCATGCTGTCCCGGGTGAAGACAGTGAAAGACGTGAGCGCCACGAACACACACATGTACAGCACACACACACGGCACGCCACGAGACACAGCCACGGGAGCTGCACCCTGTGCCCAGCATCCTCCTGCCACCCACGGTCCACTCCGGATGGGCAGAGAGATCCAGGCCAGGCTCACCCCCGGCTCAAGCGCCTGCTTGCCCCATTGGCTAATGCCCCCCAACCCTGGGGACAGCTGCAGGGAAAGCCAGGGCTGGATTTCGGTTTGCCCCGATGGGATTTTGGAGGAGGGGGCGACTGTCGGCTGGGGCAGAGCTGAGAGAGGCCACGCTGCCTCCTCAGGGCACAGAGACAGATGGGGCAGGGACGAAGGTGGCAGCAGCCCGTGCCCCAGTGCCCGCCTCGGGGACAAGAGTGCAGCTGCTGTGCTGGTCCCACAGCTCCAGGGCACAGCTCTGGGCACGGATCGTATGCACACACATGTGCACATGCAGCACACATGATGCACATCTAAGCAGGGGGGAAATGAACTGAGAAGAGTGGGAGATGAGATCCAGGCATCCCATGAGCAACAGCCGCTCTGGGGGCAGCTGCCAGGCAGGGCAGCACCAACCCACTGGAGACTCAAAGGGATGGTGCCCAGATGTGCTGCCCTAAGGGGTTGACCCCCTTGTAGGGTTGCCCACCAAGCATTGGCCCGTCCCTTTCAAGAGTGGCATGGAAGGATCCTGGAGCTTTGGGACAAGCCAGGAAGGGATCTGGGGCTGGAGCTGGTGACATCCCCTCACCCATCGCAGGAGCTGCTCGTGTTGGCGGCTGTTGCTCGCGCGGGGGATCCCATAGTCGTGCCCGCAGGGGAGGGCCCTGTTCAATTTATACAGCAGGTGGGTCTGTGCGAGCGCCAAGGGCACGTGCCAGCTGGCTGCCCTCCAGACTAGTGTCCTTGCTGCCCACGAGCGCTGCCCACGAGCACAGCCCCTCGGGGCTGATCTGCCCATGACCCCACGGCCTGGGATGCTACAGAGGGAGAGCCTTGAACAGGAGATCTCGAGACCGATCCATGCCCTTTCGATGCCCTCCCTAGCACCCAATGTGATAAGGTGAGAGGTGCCAGAGGAAATAGATTCAACAAATGTATTTGTTCAACCCCCACAAATAGATTGATGAATACATCTGCTAATAGACATGGATCCCAAACCCGCAGGGAGACGGCAGATGAGCCACTGGGGATGAAGAGCAAGGGCCACGTCTGGCAGAGCTGGGGGCATGGCAGGGGTGCTACAGCCCCAGAGTGGGGAGTATGGGACGGGCCCAAGGGGCATCAGCAGGGCTGTGTATGCAGTCACCCCCTGAATGGAGCTCGGCGCTCCTCCGGCACCGATCCCAACCCCGGCAGCTGCCATACAGAGGCCTGGCATATAGCTAGATTGGCATCGTGGGAAGCACAGGGGATGGGGGCCATGTCTGACCCTGCAGCGGGATCCCGTGTGTGTCCCATGATGTGCTAACCCTGGCTGGGCACACAGACCCGAGCAGACACACAGGCACACGCATGCAGCGCCCGGCGCACTGACCTGGTGAGGGCGAGTCGGGACTCACCGTCAGCAGCACGTCGTGGTTGTCGGCCAGCGCCTGCTTGGCCAGGTACCGCTCACGCTTGATCTTCACCTCCAGCGACTCGGGGACGTCGGGCACCAACCAGTCGATGAGGCGCAGGCAGAAGAAGACCACGTGCTGCGGGGGAGCGAGGGGTCAGGGACCGACTCGGGCCTGGGGGATCCCGATGCCAGTCCCTGCATCTGCCACATGGGCACGTCCCGCGAGCCTCAGTTTCCCCATCCGATTATGGGGCTAGCACCACCTTGCTCTGTCCAACAGCAAGAGGGGCCTTTCTCCATCCCACCTGCCTTCATCTCATCAGCTACAAGCCATCGGGGATGTATCGCAGGCCTCTCTCCTTCACCCTGCCAGCAGGCCAGGAGCCGGCCCCAGCCACAGCGCTGCAGGGCAGCATGAGGCTGAGCAGCTCAGCCCACCGGGACGGGGAGCAGGGGGAAGCTCTCGTTTCCACAAGCATTGCTCAGTATCTCCAATGGTTTCCAGAGCAGGGAGAAGAGCAGAGGGGAATCTCTCTCTGAAGACTGAAGAGCTCGGTGATGGGGTGCAGAAAACCCAGCAGCAGAGGGATCGATGGATGGGGAGAAGGTGCTGCAGCAATGCACCTATTTGGGGCTCAGCTACCACCGCGGTGAAGGGCATCGGGACAGAACGGGCAGCCCAGCCCCTGCCCGTATCCTGGGCAGGATCCCACCCTGGCAGGCCTCACCTCGAAGGCGATGATGAAGCCCAGGCGGATGGCCAGCAGCTTCCAGTAGAAGAGGGTGTAGTTCCCAGTGGTGTCGCGGAAAGCTTTGTACCTGCACAGAGAGGAGCGGGGCGGCAGCTCAGAGCGGGACGTGGCTTCATGTCCTATTCGGGACCCCCTGCTAGCACCCGAGAACCTCAGCTGGGTGGACGTGGGGCTGAGGGAAGGTCCCTGATGGGCGGCCCTGGGGAATGAAGCCCCAGTTTCTCTAAGCAGCAGATCCGGGCTGCACCCCCTGCAATGACATCCCCCTGTGTTGCCTCTCACCGGCACAGGGTGTGATTGCTGGCGACGTAGCTCTGGGGGGCATAAGCCAGGGTGAAGTTGATGTAGCCGTGGAGCTGGCTGTCGTGCTCGTACTGGTACAGCAGCCGGGGCAGGAAGTCCGAGGTGAAGGCAATGAGGAAGGCCTGAGGGAGACCGCAGGGTCAGGGCACGTGCACTCCCTGCCTGGGCCACCGCGGGGCATGTCCACAGAGGGGACGTGCCGGCCTCCGTGGGCACCGGCCACTGGGAGACCTGCCCAGGCAGCGCGGAGCTGGACGTGGAGCACCCCGTGCCCTGCCCGCACTCACGTTGATGATGACGGAGATCTGTGCCAGGACCTCGAGGATGAAGAACCAGACGCCGATGTCCTGGGCACGGTAGGCCACGGGGCGCCGGTACTCGCACACGAACTTCTGGGCGTCCAGCCGGATCTCCACCCAGTTGTTGAGCAGCGCGAAGAGCGGGGCCAGCGGGAAGGCCGCCACGAAGATGGTGATGAACCCGAACTGCAGCACTGCGGGGCCAGAGGCAGTCAGGGCCCCCCGGCACTGGCAGCACCCCGATGCTCCAGCCCCGCGCCCGGGAGAGGCTGGGGGGAAGCTGCCTCGCCCACAAAGCCAACCTCCCGTGGGTCTGGCCGGAGCCGGCCTGGCACGCGGGGCAGGGACAAAGCCCCCTCTGTTTGCATGCTGGGCCGACCCGCGGTCGGGGGTCTCCCGGGCTGCTTGCTCACCCATCTCCAGGTACTCCTCGAAGAGCCCCTCGCACTCAATGAGCTCGTAGTCCTCCTCCCAGCGCCGTGGCTCCTGGCTGATCTGCGAGCCCCGAACCCTGGCCAGCTTCCGCTTCTGCCTCCAGGCTTTCAGCTTGCTGCAGGGAGAGGCAGGGGCATTTTGCCAGCTGCTTCTGCCTCAGCTGCCAGTGCCAGGCCTCCCTCTACCCCGTAGCCGGCCCACCACCTCGGGGCAGAGAGGTCTGCCAGGTGCCCCGGGCTGTAGGGAGGGAGCTCTGGGTTCACCCCTGCATGCCTGGGAGCTCCTTTGCTAACGCTAGAGCCCCTGCCCCAGCTTGCCCATGCCTCCCACCTGCAAACGGGTCGCAGCACCAGGCCGGCACGGGATGGCGTGGAGCCCCATCGGTTCAGCACCCCGCACCCACCGAGGACCCCCTCCCCGGGCACTCACGGGATGAAGAACTCCTGGATGTTGCTGACGATCTGCTTGCCCACCATGATGATGAAGAGCTGCTGCGCCAGCTCGATGAGGCAGCCGCCGGGGCCGCACTGTGGGATGCAAACAGGAGATAAGACAGGGTACCCCCAGCCCTGCCTCTCCTGGGGGAGCCCCGGGACTCCTGGATGCCTGTGCCCGTCCGTCCCCCCCGACCGGGTGCAAATAGGAGGGAGCAGGAGCACGTGCTGCGGGCTGGGAGCGAGGAGAAGCAGCCCCAGTCTTTGCTCTGGCATGTTAATGCAGCACAAGGGCCCCGCTACGGTACTCACGTCCTCGTTGCGCATGCCGAGGAGCTTGCCGTACTGCCCGGGGTACCCCACGAACCTGTGGGCAGAGGATGCGGCATCAGCCCCTCCCCGGTCCCTTGCTTCTAAGAGGCAGGGGCTGGACCCCCAGGCAGCTCCGGGGGTCTCCGGAGCAAGAGGACACTGTAGCTGCACCCAGGCTTTTCAGGAGCAAAAAGGCAGGAGCTCTCCACTGGGGCAAGGGCATCAGGATGGCTCCTCCTGGCTCTAAACCAGAGCCCCGGATGTGCCGGCTGCCCCCAGCACCCTTGCTGGCCCAGCCGGAGGCAAGTGGGGTGCCACGGGTGTCCAGAGGTCTGTGCTGCGTATGCAGGGCCTGGCCCAGCAGTGAAAGGGGTGGAAGCTGCAGGACACCATCACACCCGGCGGCTCTGTCTGCCCACACATGCCTGGTACCTAGAGCAATGTGCAGTGAGGAGAGACGGGCCACGGCATCGCCCCATCAGCACCACCACCCAGCAGGGTCTCAGGGCTGCAGCAGACCCTGGACCCATGCCCCATCTCTCACCCCTCGGGCTCTAACAGATCTGGGATTCGAACCCAGGATCCTGACACCACCCTTGTCCAGACCTGCGGGGCTGGTATCACCCCAGAGGGGCTTCCTCATAGAGCTGCGTGCCTGTTTGCCAGCCCAAGGCGCAGGCCAAACCCCCCGGTTTGGGTGGGATGGAGGTGCTCGTAATGGGGGGGTTGTGGGTTCGAATCCCAATGGCGTGGGGAATTCCTGCTGCTATTTCTCAGCTCTGACAGCAGGTTTCCCTGGAGCCAGGACGGCCAGGGGCGGCTGAGATCTGAAGGAAGCGCGGGGGCTGCTGGAGGCTGCAGCTCGGCTCCAGCCAGCTGGCCGCACCTCCAAAGCCCCCCGGGACCTGACCCCCTTTCAGCTGGCAGAGGGAGCAGGGGGCCGGGTAACCGGAGAGCTGGCCTGCTCTATTATTAATCACAACACCGTAGCCCAGCAACCGGAGCCCCGGGGCCGCCGGAGCAGCGCGGAGCCCGTGCGCAGGGTGGGGGCCACGCTCAATGGGGCGTTTGTGTGCCTGGCCTGTGTGTGGTTTTGGGGGGACACTCCCGGCTCCGGGCTGAACAGTGCCTGCATTGTGCGGGGCAGCGGGGCTGGCGGCAGGGCCAGGTGCTCCAGGGATGAGTCACTTCCCCTCGCCCGGAGCCGCATCGTTCCTCCCCAACCGGTCCAGGAGCATCCCGCATCCCGGGGCAGGCGAGACCCTCCCTGCCTAGGGTGGTGCTGAGCTGAGGGTGGAGGGCAGGACCTGGCTCTACGGCCAGGAGCAGAGCAGCACAGGGAAAGGGGGCATGATCTGCTGTGCAAGTCACACAGGAGCACCGTGCTGTCACATGTGTGCCATGCAGTGTGTGCATGCCCCATTCCTCGTGTCTGGGGAGGGAGGCTCCCAGGCATACATGACCCAGCCGTGCTGTCTTGTGTGGGCCAGGGAAGGCAGAGGGTCAAGTATCCTCTGGGCTGGAGAGCATGGGGCATCCCTGCAATGCCAGGGGCAGACAATCATGGGTGCTTCCATGTGCCGGGAACGCATCCACATCCTCTGCTCACGGGCATACACCAGGTCATGCAACAGGGTCACGCAGGTGCAAAGGTTCCCTGCAGAGAGCAGACAGCCCGTGCCTAACGGCATGTGCCACATGGACCAGGTGTGTTGGCTGGTGTCACACGAGTGTCACGCGTGTCACTTCATGTGGAACTCAGGACCCTTCAGCGCCCAGGAGTGTCCTGAACGGCCCGAGTGGCTGCAGCCCCCAGCTCTGCCCGCTGCCGTCGCACACGGCCATGCCAATGCCTTGCCCTGGCCTGGTTGACCCACGGCCTGCCGACGCTCTCATCCAGGGTCTCACCTGCCTTTGAAGAAGGCCACGTAGAAGGGCGAGGAGTAGAAGTTGACGAACTGGAAGATGAAGACCTTGAAGGTGAAGGCATCTTCATGCAGGGTCTGGGTCCGGTGCATCTCTGTGGAGAGGATATGGCCTTGTCATCAAGTCGTCCCCGTGACCACCCGAGCTGTTCGTCCCCACGGCTGATGGGCAACAGGTCTAGAGGGAGACGTGCCAGTGCCTGGCGCCTGGAGGAGGCTGAAGGTGCCACCTGCCCTTGCAGCCCAGAGGGTCCAGGTCCTGATCCTGGCACCCAGCTGCCCACACGGCTGCTGGGACACTGGCACTGCCTACAGGGAATCAGCTCCCCGGAGGTCCCTCAGGGACCAGCCCTGAGCCGGCTGGGCTGTGGCAGGGATGCTGCCCGCACGGGCCTTGTCCGACTCACCCCACCGCGTGAGCTTCTCCGCCAGGGAGGTGTAGACTTGGCTCATGAGGAGGATGAGCACGAGGTTCACCATGGTGCTGCTGATATTCGCTATGTTCCCGGCCTGCAAAACAACCAGGCACAGCGCTGTCCCCAGCCCCGGCTCCATCACCCACAGGTCCACACCGCGGTGGCCCTGGGTACCACGACAGGGAAGGGACGGTGGCATGGGCCTCAGTGTGGGCTAGCAACCCGTGGGGTGCCCCCGCCACCTCCGGTGCAGGGGATCTCTCCACCGGCGCGAAGCTGCAGAGTCTCCCCTGGCTACAGGGGAGGGAAAGCCTCAGAGGCAGGGCAGGGAGGGAGAGGACCCCACTCCACCTGCCCTGCCAGGGGGTCCCTTAGGGGCCTGGCACTAACGGCGTACCATCAGCCCACAGAAACACCCACGATGCCTCGGCTGCCCCAGCGTGGGTCCCAGGTGATGCTGCGCTATGGGATGGAGGTGGCTGTGGGTCCCCCCAGTCCCTCCTGCAGCACCCGTGGCTCACCTGGGTCATCAGGATGGTGTTGCCCGTGTGGTACATCATCATGCTGACGATGCCACGGTACATGATCACCGAAACCAGGAAGATCATCACCACGCAGAGCTGGAGGAGGAGGAGGAGGGTGTCCAGGGCTGGGCCTGGGCAGGGAAAGGCTGTGGGATCCCCCAGGGCAGAGATCACTGCAGCAGGCTCCCACACAGGTCCCAGCCCTGCCCTGGGGGGACCCCGTGGCCCTAACCAGACCTTTCTCCAAGCTCCTAAAAGCTTCTGCTCCCCGGGAGCCAGAACCCAGCCAGCTCAGGTCAAACATCACACAGAGAGAGATGGGCAACAGGTCCAGCCCCTTCCCATTTTACCTGCTGCATTTCAGCCACTGGAGGTAGCTAGGTGGGAGCAAACCCCGCCACCCTCTCCCCAGCTTCCCATGCACGACCACTGAGCTTTGGTCCCTGCTTGCTGTGCGGGGCAGCGATTGGCACGGCCTGTGAGACATGCTTGCTGGGTCTCAGCAAACCCCAGGGCAAGAGCGGGCACATGGGCCTTGACCACGGAGCAGTGGCAGCACGTCTCTTGCTGCCTCTTGCCTTTGACTGCATCTCTGCCTTGAAGGGCAAGGTCCAGGCTGGCCCCCAGATGCACGGGCCAAGGGCAGGGCAGCATCCCGCGGGCCTCTTACCATGATGACGATGGCCATGGAGCCTGTCAGGATGCGGGAGAGCCGGGCGCGCTCTGGGAAGTAGGGCTCCTTCACGCCCGTGACGGGGTTTTGCTCCATCTGCGGAGCCATGGCAGCAAACTCCGGCCTGGGCCGCTCCTGCAGGGAGGGGAAATAGAGGCTGAGCCCCTTAGCCCAAACTGGTGGGGGGGACAAGACAGTGCCTCCTTGCAAGCCTGGAAGCTGGGGGTGGCCTTGCAGACGGAGCAAAGACCAGCACCCAAAGCGGGGGGTCTGGGTGAGCCCCCGAGCTTGGAGGCGGCAGGGAGGGGAGGAGAGTGCCTGCAGCCGCTCCGCCGGGGGCGTGTTCCCCATGCACCCCGCAGCGCTCGGGGAAGGCAGGCAGAGCTGTCCCGTGCCGCCCCAGCTGCACCTCCTCCTCCTGGAAGTCCATGCAGTCCCAGTGATGCGCCAGCGTGGCGTTCGTCCGCTTCCAGTACTCCAGGAAGGTCACGGCCCAGAAGGACATGAAGACGCTGAAGAACACAGTCCCGGGGTGGTCAAAGAGGTAGCCCACCTGCAAGGGCACAGAGGAGAGGGGTCACCCGGGCGCTGCGCCAGAAGCCAATGCCTTCATGCCCACCCACCAGCTCAGTGCTGGCATCCCCGGCCTCCGTCCCTCCTGCCAGGCCCGGGGTGGCTGGAAACCCGGAGCCAGCGCCTCCAGGACAGCACGCTGGCCTCAAAAACCCCACAGCCCTGTGCATGGGGGGAGCGGGGCCAGGTCCTACCTTCGCCATGGGGCAAATCTCAGAGATGTTCCAGGTCTGGCACGTGTCGCAAAGCGGGCACATGAGGAACTGGCCTCCGCTCTCGCAGATCTCCTGCCTGTGGGCAGTGAGCACGGGCAGGTCAGCGGGGAAACTGGCTCGCACGGCCCCTCCAGACCCCCCGCCCCACACGCACAGATGTGGGTGCACACACACAGGAACGCACTTAGGGCGGGTTTGCCAGGCTTGGCTGCGGCAGCCGGAGAAGCCACCCATCGCTGCACCTACCTGCCTTCCACCACCCCTGGACACAGCTGTCCTATCTGTCCAGCCATCTATCCACCCGTTTGTCTGTGTGTCCATCTATCCATCCATCTATCCCTTCATCTGCCTGCCCGCCCGCCCATCCATCCATCCATCCATCCATCCATCCATCCATCCATCCATCCATCTGTCTCTGTTCATGCACCCATCTGCCCCCTCACCCATGCACACACACGTACCCTCACACACATGCACATGCACATGCACACGGACTCACGCTGGCGTGTTGGTTCCCATGGTGACCAGGCCTGCTAGGAAGACGAAGGTGCCCACGGTGGCGGCAGGCAACAGCCAGGCGGTGTAGAAGCCTGCGGAGGGGGAAATGCATGAGACAGATGCCCAAGTCCTTCATCAAGCACTTGGGAAGGGCTGCTGTGTACCCAGGCATCAGGGTTTTCACCCCAGAGTGAGTGTCAACTCCCCAGGGGTTCTCCCTGCTCGTGCCTCAGTTTCCCCAGCTATAAAATGGAAGAGGACGGTCCTGGCAGGACTAGGCTTGGGAGCAAGGCTCTCCACACCTCTTGCAGCCAGGTCTCCAGGACACCTCCGCCCCTGCCATCTCTCTCCATGCCCCATGGGGCAGGCAGGCACCAAGGAGTTGCATCAAGGCTGCGAGCCCACAGCCCGTGGGATTGGGGATCCCTGCCCCAGACCCCCTCTGCCCTGGTTGCTGTGGAGGAAGGATGCCACGCACCCACAGCACAGAGCCTGCCCAAAGCCCTGGCCATAACACTTTGGGTGTCGGGTGTATATGACACCACGGAGCAGAAAGCGAGGTCAAAATATCTTTGGGGGGGGTCACACACTAGGACAGGGGTTAAAGCTGGGATGAGCTTCCCTCTCGAGACCCTATGGGGTGGCTAGCTCCGTCCCTACCCCACCTGTGCCCAGCTGCAGCCTGGGCACAGAGACCCCCGTCTGGGCATCGCAGCCAAGCTGCATCTCTGCAGACCCGGGGCAGAGGCAGGGCTCGCAGAGGAGGGCGGCGTGTCTCACCCAGCCAGGCGAAGTAGATGGCAATCTTCTCCCCGAAGTACTCGCGGATGTGGTCCAGGGGCTGGTACTGGTACCAGCAGCGCCACTGAGCCCAGAAGTGGTACAGCACCTGGCGCGGGTTCAGCTCCTCACCCAGCACCTCATACTCGGGCATTTCGAAGGGGCCCTGGAGCCAGCAGCAGGTCTCAGCCAGAGGGGAGAGGCGAGTGCATGGCCTCCACCTCTCCCCGCAACCAGGGCACGGGGGGAAGGCGGCAGAGGCTCCGGGTAGGGGCCACTGCCCAGCCCCTACCTCGTGCAGAGGGAAGGCTGCGGTGTAAATGCCCTCATTCAGCAGCCGCTCAATGCCGACCTCGGCGTGCTTCCGCTTGCCGTAGACGGTGCGTGCCAGGATCTCGTACACCTGCCGGCATAGGGGGGCATCAGCCCGGGGCCCATGCGACCCCAGTGGGGACTCCTAAAGCACCGCCAGGCCACAGCTTTCGGGTGTCAGGCCCCGCGGTGGCCAAGGCAATGCTGCTGGACCCAGAGAGGTCCCCCCGACCCTCCCCCAGGCAGCCACCGACCCCCTGAAGCAGGACCGCTGGCCCCTGCGGGCTAGCACGTCATCCCCGCTGCTCCCCAGATGCAGCCCCCGGGTGCGAGCAGCTCCTTCCCGAGGAGACACCCCTGGGAGTGACTTGGCCAGGCAGCCTATGAGCTGGGGGCTCAGCCTGCCCCCCACTTACAATGCGGTGCCTCTGGGTGTGGGTGAAGTAGGTGTCCCGGGAGTCGCTGCCCAAGAACCTGCGGTGGGAGGGAAAGTCCCCTGTTAGAGGCAGGGGAAGAGGGGACCCAGGCAGAGACGGGATGCTCCCGGGTGTCGGGTGCTCCAGCCTCCGCGATCACCCCAAACGGGCACCGCCTCTGCGTCTGGCACGGTGGATGTGCAGGGAGTGAGGACAGCAGCGCCTCTCCGGGCCTGGAAGCCAGCCGCCAGCTCCGCCACAGGCGCTCTGCGTGCCCTTGGGCAAGTCACAGCCTCCATGGGCCTCGGTTCCCATCTGTGCAATGGGAACAGGGCCCTGCCTTGCATGCCACCCCCGGGCACAACAGCTGCAGAGGGGCACGAGGTAGGGGCCAGGCCCCCTCGCTCCTCCCAGGAGCAGGGCAGTGCAGATGCGGGGCTGGGAGACACCAGACCGGGGCGGGCAGAGGGCACTCACTGGCATCCCCCAGCACTCAGCGAGCGGAAACCTCCTCTCGAGTCCCACGCAGCCTCTGAAAGCCTTTCAGCTCCATTTCCGCCAGCACCGCTTAAAAGCCAGCTGCCGGCTCCCAGGGGGCCAAGGCTCGGCTCTGCCCAGAGCCTTCCCAGCAAAGCTGCGGGCGGGGGATTTCCAGCACGCTGTGCCCTCCCGCCCGAGCCGGGGCCCCTGGCGAGGGCCGAGACCCCCAGCGGGTCCCGACTCACCTGTCCAGCTTGGACTTGCGGAAGGCGCAGGTGTAGAAGTCCGAGGGCTTGTTGGGCACCCGCTGGTACATGGGGTTGGGGACCCGCAGCCGGCGCAAAACCTCGTCTGAGCTGTTGCAGTCGGGGTTGGGCTGGGCCTGGGGGGCACACAGGGATGGTCGGGGGCTCCGAGGCAGCAAGGAGGGCACCAAGACTGGCAGGCACGGCCGCCTCGTGCCCCTGCCCGGGAGAAACCCCAGCTTCAGACGGCCCCAAATTCCCGGCAGCACCCACCTGGAGGGGGGCCCGCAAGCACAGCTCCTCGGCGTAGTACACCAGCACGTCCCAGGGCGCGCTCAGCTTCAGGTAGTGGATGGTCTTGCGCTCGCTCAGCGTCTCCTCCTGCGTGGCGTGGAGGGGGGCAGCTCAGCCGGAGCGCCCAGGCAGGTGCAGCCGGGTCCGGGAGCCCTGCGGACACGCGGGGCTGGCCCCCCCGGAGCCGCGGTCTCACCTTCTCCGTGAGCAGCCCGGCGCCGCGCAGGTTTTTCAGGAACTTCCTCTTCCATTGCTCGTGGCGCTCCCGCGGCCGCCCCTCGCACGGGGGCTGCTTGGCCTTCCTCTTCTTTGGGGGGCGCAGCTTCTCCTCCCAGACCAGCACGAAGTCTGTGGAGCACAGCGAGGGGCTCCAGCGTCGGGCCCAGGGTGGGAGAGGGCCCCCCCAACACTCGTGCTCCCACCCAGCCTGCAGGGACCTGGGGTCCGTCCCCCCCCAGCAGGGCCACATCCCCGAGGCGGGTTCCCCAGGGCACAACGCCCCTCAGCAGCGGGGCCGGGGGCTGCTCACCGATCTTAGTCGCTCCATCTCGGAAATAGTTGCCCCGGGCGCTGGGCTCGAAGCTGCCGGCGTCCTGGATGTAGATGGGGTCGTCGTCATCTTCGTCTCCGTCCTGCCGGGCACAACGAGAGGGGAGAGGCAGGTGGGACGGGCTGGTTTGGGGAGGGTGGGGGCATCCCTGTGCCCCCAGCAGTTTGGGAGAGGGGCGGCAGAGGGGTCTGCGCCCCGACACTGGGTTGGGGAAGAGGGCAGAGCCTCGATCCTGATGGTGCAGACCGGCTCCATCCCCTCCACCTGCGCGGGCAGCATCGGGCATCACCCCGGGTCCTGCTCCAGGAGAGCCACAACCCCCTGCAGACCTAGGTGGCAGGAAGGCCAGGGCCCGATCCCCCTCCCCAGGGGCTTGCTGCGGCCTGGAGAGCAATCCCATGCAACCCCCCCTGCACTCACCAGGCTGGCGTAGGGGCCCCCGTTCTGGAGAGCACCGGGGGAGCCACCGAGCAGGCGGGAGCAGCTCCTCTCCAGGCCACCCAGCAGGCTGGGGTCCGGCTCCTCCGCCTTTTTGCGGGTCATGGCGCTGGAGTCACCGGCGAGGCATCGGGCCCCCAGCGCCGGCCCTTGCCTGGGGGGAGCAGAGGTGTCAGCAGAGGAAGGGGAGCGATCCTGCGGGCTGCGGTGCCAAGTACCCAAGGCCTCTACCCTCCCTGCCCCGGGAGCCTGGTCCAGGGCGCTGCTGCAGCATCCCTGCAGCTGCCCAAGTGCCCAGGCCTAGGCAGCACCCCCGGCCCCCTCCCCAGGCGTGCCCGAGCCCCCAGCACCACCTGGACCCGAGCAGGCTCTGCAGCCGCGGCAGCAGCAGCCGGGGCTGGTATTTATAGAGCGCCAATCAGGCAAGCGGCAGGCGCTGCGGGGAGGAGAGGATGCGCGTGGGGAGGGGGTTGCAGCTCCATCCTAGGCAAGGCTCAGCCTAGGTTTCCCTGCCCGGAGCCCTGCTCCCTGCTGTGCTCCAGGGAAGGGCTGAATCCCCCAGGGAAACTGAGGCACGAGGGTCTGGCCATAAGGAGCCTGCCCTCATCCTGCTCTCAGATGTCCCTATCCCCCAGTGCCAACAGCTGAGGCAGGCGCCCCTGCGCCTGGAGCCTGGTGAGGTTCCCCAGGTGCTGGGACCTCTGCTCACCTCCGAGGGCCGGGGGGCATGAAATATTCAAGCCACCTACAAGTGGAGCTTGGCAGGGAGTGGTGCCGGCCTCTGTGCCAAGCAAGGTCCGGGGGCAAGGATCCTGCGAGGGGAGCTGAACTCGCCCCTGCTCCCCAGGAGCAGGTTTCCCAGCCGTGCAAGTGGCGCTGCCCTGCTTTGTCGCAGCCAGGGGCATCGCTTCCCCGGGGCTGTGGCAGCGGTCAGGACTGACTCGGGAGCTATCGGCTTCGGCCCAGGCTGGCTCCGCCGATCCCGATCTGCTCCCTGATCTCTGGGTCTTTCAGGCTCCGCTGGCCAGATGCGGCAGCCGTAGTGCTGAAAGCAAGCCCTGCACACACCACCTCCGCTGCTGTCCTGGCTGCACACGCAGCTCCTCCGCGGGGCTGGGAAGGGCCCGCAGTTGCTGAACTTCCTCACTTGTCCCTCCTCATCTGTCCCCTCCAGGAGCTCCTGCATCTGTCCTCGGCTCCCCAAGGAGCTGGTGGGCCTAGTAACAGCCCCAGCCCATCCCACGACCTGGGGAGACAGCGGAAGAGCTCAGCGGCCCGACAGAGGCCCTGGATTGGCACGGGTCCTCTGCTGCCCTGCAGCTGGGGGGCAGCTCATGCCTTGGGCACCTATGGCACTTTCCAGCTGGTGCCTCCATCTCTGTGCTCAGGCCTGGACCCTGCGGCAGCACCACCTGTCCGGCGACCTTGGCAGCCACCCCGGAGCAGGGGGAGTGGGGCAGATCAGGGGCCAAAGCTCCCTGGCCTCCCCTGTCCAGTCCACCCCCCACCTGATGAGCAGCTCAGTTCTGCTCACCAGGAGCTGGAAACAGACCCTCACCCCCAGCGCTCGCCCAAGGGAAAGACCCCCACCCGTGGCCCAGTGCC
Organism: Alligator mississippiensis; assembly: GCF_030867095.1. Lineage (NCBI taxonomy): Eukaryota > Metazoa > Chordata > Crocodylia > Alligatoridae > Alligator > Alligator mississippiensis. The sequence continues at coordinate 3,305,645 of NC_081836.1, forward strand.
AGCCCCCAGCAGCTGCTCCGTCAACTCCAATGCCCTCCCCGGTAACATTGGACGCGAGCCACAGGCAGGGGGAGTCGGGATTTAATTGCCTGGAACATGCTCTTTCTTTAATTGCCTGGAACATGCAAGGCCCGGTGGCAGGGCCCCCAGTAGCAGAAGTCCAGAGAAGCCTGTATCGATTCCTCTCGAATCCAGCCAGAGACACTCGATGCCTGCGATGGACAGGGCAGGATGGACATCCCCACCTGCAAACACCCTTCCAGGGGGCTGAACAGTCAGCACTGGGCATCTGGCCATCACGGGCACATCCGGGATGTTGCAGATGCTCTGGTCCCTGCTCAGCTCCGCTGCAGCAGCCTCGTGAAGGCCTCCGACGCCACCTGCCGACAACACCCAGGGAGCTCCGGGCGTCTCAGCAGGGTCCTGTCTCTTCTGGGCTGGGCAGGGGAGCTGGGATGAGCCCAGCGGCCACCTGGTCCTGATGCCACAGGTGCTCTGCCAGCCTGTTGAGCAGGGGCGCCACCTCCCACAGCCCAGTGCCAGCGTCCGGGGTGCGCCTGCCCGCTTGCCGGGGCCCAGCCGCGCTCTGTGCCCGAAGCACAGGCAGGTGCCAGGTGCGCTGGAACTCGGCCACGTCCCGCTCCGTGACGTCAGCGTGCATGAACTGGTCGAACCTGACGTGGATGTTAAGGAGGCAGCGCCACAGCCCGGGGCTCTGGACTGGGGGAGGTGGGCACGGATCCTCCCAGGGCCACACTGAGCCCAGTATCACCCCAGCTAACAGGAGGGGAAGTGCAATGCTTCCTGCATCTCTCCCTCCTCGTGGCTGCTGCCTGGGCCTTGGGGAGGGATCTTGGCAGCTCTAGACTCTGCCAGGTGGGGAAGCATCCTGCCTGGCTTTGGAGGTCCGATCCCACGGGGATGGACACAACACGGAGCCCAGGACCTCCACCCCTGCCATCCCAGCCACGTTCCCTCTGGCTACGGCAGTGAAACGGGGTGGGGGTGCCGCAGAGCCACCCCCCAAAGGATACTTGGTGCCCACAACGATCCTGATGAGGCTTCCAGCATTGCCCACGATACGTGAGATCTGGGCGGGCAGGTCATCGAAGGACGAGCGGTCGGTGAAGGAGAAGAGGAAGAGGATGGCATCTGCCTTCTCCCTGCAGGCCTAAGGGTGGAGGCACAGGGACAGGGCATGCGTGTAGGCACGTGTGCCCGTACACATACGTGCAACCCCAGGAGGGAGTCCAGAGCCCACAGCAGGGGAAGGGAGTGATGGGCCAGCAGCCTTGATGCCAGGCTTGGATTTGGAGCTGGGTCCTGCCACCCCGGGGATACCAGACAGGGTGTCCAGAGCTGCCCTGGTGCTTTGGAGCAAAAGGGACTCATCCTGCAGGTCCCTCCTGGTGGCCCACTGCACCCCTCCACTGTGCCTCAGTTTCCCCCCGTGTGAAACTCCAGTCAGATCGGTGCTGGGCATGAATGGGCCTGGCACTTGCTGCCCCAAGACCCTTTCCCATTGCCAGCGGGCCACAGCGAGTGCCTGCTCATGGCTGAGGGAGGTGGTTCAGCCCTCTAAGGTGAAGCCTCGATGCTCGCTGGGGTGCAGGCTGGGCCCAGGTGGCAGCACCCAGGCCGGGTCTCCCGCGGGGGCGGGAAGCCTGGTCCAGCCCCTGCCCAGTCTGACTCACCGGCAGGATGTGATCGAACTTCCTCAGCGCCGCTTCGCCGCAGTCCCAGAACTGGAGGCGGAAGATGACGGCTCGGCCACTATCTCTCAGCTTGGCCGGCCAGTACACCACCGTCGTCTGGATCCCTGCAATGACACCGCCGGGCCTTGGAGCTCCTCTGGGAGAGCCGCAGGCCCCCTTTTCCGGCTGGAGAGCAAAAGGCACCGGAAAGCAAGTCTGGGGCTGACGGGGAGCTGTGACCCTGCCCAAGTCACAGGGTGGCAGAGCCCTGAATGGAACCCAAGAGTCCGGAGGGCCCTGGCCATCGAACCATCCAGTCCAGCGGGGCTGGCACCTCGACACCCCCTGTTCGAGGGTGTTGTGCCCCTCCCAAAGGCTCGCGTCCCCCCACGTCTCGCTGGTCTGCCCCATGACGCATCCTGGCTCTGGCGTGGGCACTCACCCATGGTTTCGTGGTGGGCGATGGGTACCTCCAGCCCAGCCAGCTTGGCCACCAGTGCCGTCTTCCCCACGCCGCTTTTGCCCGAGACAAACACCTTGTAGCTGGCTGTGTCCGAGGCCACCTGCGGCGGCAGCACTGGCCTCTCGATCAGTCCTGGAAGGAGGAGGCCACATGATGCCCCGCTGTACCCGCAGAACCCACCACGTGGCCCCGGGGCTGTCTGTCCTCCCAGGTCTCTCCCCTGGGGTCCGAGAGGCTGCTACAACCTGTCTATTTTTGTTTGAACTTGCTTAGGATGCCAGCGCAAAAAGCCAGGGCAGGAAGGGACCATTGGAAATTGGCTGGTCTGAGGCTAAACCAGAGGTCTGTAACCTGCCTCTCAAGACCTCCAGGGCCAGACACCCCTCTCCCTCGGTACCTCAACCACACTCATGGTGAGGAAGCTCTTTCTCCAGCCCAAATGCCCCTTGTTGCAGGCTAAGTCCGTTAACATTGTGTCCCACAGCCGACTGCCATCCTCTGTCTAACGAGCCAAGACGAGCCAGCTCCAGTGCATGTGGGTTTATGGACAATGAAGCTAGAGGGAACTTTTACCATCATCTCCTCTTGTAAGACACAGGGCAGAAAACATCAGCACTGACTCCTCCATGGAGCCTGAACCCCCGGCTGAGCTGGGCAGGGCTTTCGAGGAGGTGCTTCAAGGGATGCTCCCCAATGCAGCCGTCTCAGCAGCTCATCCCCCGTTGTTAAATCCACGCCTGATTTCTAGCCTGGCTTCAGCTTCCGCGGGCTCAGTCGGCTCTAGGGGGTCCCGTCAAGCAGCTGGGAAACTCACGGTGACTCATCCAGAGGCCACAAGGCCGAGTACCTGGACTGGGAACGGAGCCCTGACCGTAGCCTTTGATTCCCTGCTCTGCCACCAGCTTCCTACCTGACCTTGGGAGGTCACTTTGCCCTGCCCGTGACTCAGCTTCCCCACCTGAGATGGGGATAAAAGCAACGATCGCCCCAGGGGGATGTGGGTCTTTGTGACTCTTCCATGGCTCTTTCCTTCTAAGCCCATTACAAGCAGCAAGAACAAGCCTTACACCCCTTTTACCCCTTTCCCACGCCCCACCCAGACAGTCCCGTGTACCAGCAAGGTCCTGAATGCAGCAGCTTTAGGTCCCCAGTGGATCCAAAAGCCCCCTCCCAGCCCCACTGCTTTCCCCAGCCCCCCTCACGCGCCCTGGGGCAGGAGGGACGCACCAAAGACCTTCCGCTTGTTCTTCCGCAGGATGGCGGCCAGGTGCTCTTTGCCCTCCGGCGATTTGAGCCAGTCGGGGACAATCACAGAGCCGGGCGGCACAGACATCTTCACACCGGGGCCCGGGACAGCCCGGCTCTGCTAGGGGTCGTCGGCAGACTCGGCCTGAGAAACAGGAGGGAACTAATTACCAGGACTTGTCATATTTGCCAGCAAATGTGCAAGCAGTAGTCTCTAACCACTGCCCCTGCTGTCCCCAAGCTCTGCGGGGCAGGCCCTGCCTCTCCTGCTGCGCCTGGGCAGCGTCCAGCTCATCGGGGCCCAGTTCCCAGCTACGGGGCACCTTGCACACCTGACTGGCTCTCATCCACTGCAAAGGGAGACGGGCGGGTTAAAGGCAGGGTGCTAAAGGGAGCTCAGCAGGACGGGGCTCCATTCGGAGCTCAAGTGCTGGCTGCTCTTAAAGCCAGCACCTTCCTCTCCCTAAGCCTCTGTTTCCCCATCGGTAAAATGGATGTAAAGATCCTGGTCTGTGTTGCAACATGCTGTGAGATCTGCTGATGTAAAGATCAGGGGCCTGCTCTTATCCCAGGAGCAAGGCTTCCACGGCAGAAATGCTGCACGAACGGTCCTTGGCGCGTATCTGCGCTCGAGAGCCGAGGGGCTGCAATGCATGTTCTTTGGTGCATATACAACAACCCACCACCAAGACGTGACGCTGGACTCCCTCTATTCATTTGACCCGCGGAAGGTGCTAAACCGAGTGCCCCAGAGAGACGAGCGTCCATCCATCCATTGCATTGGACGACGCTGGCAGCTTTGCTAGTGAACGCTTTGCACTGATGTTAAGTTGCCTTTGTACGGCCCTTACTCCCAGAAAGCTTCACGCGCAGGCCAGCTTAGCCCTGAAATCAGGCTCCGAGTACTTCGCATAGAAATATCCCAGCAGGATTTGATAAAGCACAGGATTTCATAACTCCGGGCAAACACGTCGGTGGCACTGGGGGCTCGGAGAAGAAAAAGGCGCCTTTATGTTTCGCCGGCTTCGATAAGCACAACTGAAACCCGGCACCTGTTGCGAGGCGCGCCACGGAGGCACATTTTAGACGCGTCGATGCAAACGAAGGAGATAAGGGGAAGCTGTAAGTCGGTAACGTCTTGGCTTGAAAAAGGGGTGAGATAAAGGCCTGAGGCAGAGACGGAGACGCTGGGACCAGGGCGGCACTGCAGTCATCGCACGGCCCCGCAGGGGAAACGCATGATTTTAAGTCTGTCTGGTCAATTAGAGCCTGATCCCGTTATAATCCGCCGGCTGATGGATTATAACGGGATCAGCTTGGCCCGGGGAGCCTTTGCTTCGGCAGTTAACGAGCCAGCGGCAGCAACGCAATCCTGGCTTTCTGACGAGGGATGGGGATAAAAGCCCGGCCGCGCGGGCCAGGGGTCCTCTCACGAGCCCCTGCAATCGGACGCGGCCCCTTAAAGTCGTCAGCGGCCGAAAGCGACCCGACCACCTCTCAGGGCACGTGTCGCCCGTTGAATCGCGGCGTGAAATGCCCAGGCCGGGGCACGAAGGATCCCTCGCCCAGCTGCCGCGAGGACGTCCCGGGCGTCCGAGCGGATGGAGACGCTCGAGCCTGGTCCCGCGGGGACGCGTCCATCTTCCTCCCCGCCTGCCGGAGAACGCGGTCGAGACGACGCCGGCGCATCTTTGAGCGAGTTAGTCTAGAAGGTGCGACGCTTCCTCCCCCTCCGCCCGGCTCCTGGGTCGTTCCCACGCGCCGCTCCCCAGAAACGGCTGCATTTTGGGCCGCGGAAACTCGACCCGGCCCGTGAAGCGGATAACGCGCCCCTCGGCGGGTGCTGCTGATGGGGGTGGGACCCCGCACCGGGCCCCGGGGCGCGAGGACCAAGGGGGGAAACCGAGACAGGGGCAATTAGGGGAAACTGAGGCAGGGGCACTTAAGGGAAAGTGAGGCACAGACTGGGGGAGGCCCTCCCCCTCCCAACACAGCGTCTCCATGGAGACCACAGCCCCGCCCCCTGCCGGGCGGGAGGGGGAAGCGCACCCGCCCCCTTCCCGTTTCTCACCAGCGCTCACTTTCCGCCTCGGCGACGTCTGACGTCAGCGCGCACGACTTAGCCCCGCCCCCACGGCCGAGGCGCATGCGCTAACCCGGCTTCCGCTCGGCTTCCGGGTGGGCGCACGTGGTTGCTGCGGGCACGTGGTGGGGCTGGTGCTTCCTCTGCCTGAGCTGCTGCTCCGCTTTCTGCTCCCTGCCCCCGCTCTTGCAGCACTGCCTGAGCCCCGGGCTGGACACGCACGAGCCGTGGGCAGCGGCTCGGCAGCCGGCGGGGCCCGTCCTGGCTCTTCTCAAGCCCTTTCTTTCTAACCTCCGAGCTGCGTCTGCTCCCCGCTCTGCTGTCCCAGGGTGGCAGCTGCAGCCTCCAGCTCTTTAACCTTGCACCCGACTGATTTACTGGCCGGGCCCGAGTGCGAAAGCACCTCCACGGGCTGCATCCCTTTTCCTCGACAGTCTCTGCATTTTCTGGATATTTATTCCACTGCCCTAGTCCTACGGGGCCTCTCGTCACTGCTGTGAGGCAGGTAATAAAACATCCAGATTCCGTAGTTGTAACCTGGATTCTGGATATTTTATTACCTCCCACGGCCGTACCTAGAGGGCCACTGGGATCAGAGCAGAGCAGCACCCGGGGACTGTACAACACGCAGTGACAGCCCCTGCCCCAGCGAGCAAGGGAGCAACCTTCACGCGCTGGCCTCTGTGCCCAGCCACGTAGTTTAGCTCAGCTGGCAGCTGCCAAGGCTTGAAAAGCATCGCACCCCTCCACCAGGAAGCTGTGGAGTAAAAACATCGTGATGCTGATTATAGGCAGGGGCATTTCAAAGGCAAGATCACTGTTGAGAGCCCGTCTTTCTTCACAAGCAAAGGGGTTGTGTTGCAAGGCTCAACACAGTAATGTTTCTCACAAGCCAAGCTCTGCTCTGAAGCTGGCAGGGGCTAAAGTCTGTGGAAACCTCCCTGCCTTTGGGAGAGAAGCCAGCTGTAGGACAGGCCACGATCCTGCACAAGTACGTGCTCCGCGCTACAGCAGCTCTGCCCTTCACCAAGTTTTCACAGCATAAATGCTACGCATCAGAGATTTAGGTTGTAGCCGCGGTGGTCTAAGGACACAGGCAGACAAGGTTCCTTGGGTGAATTTGATATCTTTTATTAGTTGGTCTAATAAAAGATATCAAATTCACCCAACGAACCTTGTCTGCCTGTGCATCAGAGATGGGTTTTCAGAAGCAGAGTTAAGATACAATCCTTTAAATGCAACAATGGGCTAAAACTATGCAGAGCCTCAGCTGATGGAAAAGAAGGGTGAAGAGAGGGGAAAGGCAATTCCCATTTGATTTTTAAATGTATACCAATACAGTGTTTACTCCCCTCTTTAAAATCCAGGCTTGGATGCATTGCAAAGCCTGTCTTTAAGTGCTCATTGCAATGCCCTGATAAATAAATAGCCCAGAAAAGAGGGCCACATTTGAACTTGGGGTCTGGATCCAACAGACTGCTGTGCCAGGGAGTGCTTAGCCCCTGCAGAAAACTGCTGGCACCCCCAATGCCAGGACGGTTGCCTGAAAATGCGATCTTACACAAGTTTCTTCATCTGAACAAACAGCCCTGCGCGAGATCGTTCCATGCAACCTTTCCAAAGGGCATCGAAGGCGTTTAGCTCCCACATCCCACCGAAATGCTGTGGAACGCCTACCTCCCTTTGGCGTCTTTGAAAGGAACCAGCCTATCCCTTTAGAGATGGGGTAAGGCTTTAATAAGCAATGGAAAGACTCCAGCCACAACTCATTAAGACAGGAGGTCAAAGGGGCTTCCTCTCACCTAAGGCATTGAGAAAAGGGAAGGTGGAGCGGGGGTGCTGCAGCAGACATGCAATTCCCACCTCCTGCAAAGAACCTCAGAAAGAATCAAACCATCCTTGTGTGAGGGGAGGCTGGACACCAACATCCTGTGCCGATAAACGTCACAGAAACTGCCCCTCACGTCAATTTAATTTCCAGATATAACGGTTAATGCCAGTTTTCCTCAGGCTCACAACAATCACTCGTTAGGACAAGAGGAGAAGCACAAATGCTCCTATGTAGGAAGAGAACCAGCGCAGGCTGCCAGTCGTGCATGCCCCTGGGTAGGTTTAGACCCAAACGTGCTGTCATGATCCTTGAAAAAAATAAAATAAAAAAGTTAAACAGCCATCCATTTATTTGTTTTATTTGTTAAATTGCTAAAAATTCGTTGGGGAGACATTAACAAAAAATGAAATTTACACAGATTTAAATACCAATGAAGTTCACTTGTCATTCCTACACTGGGATGAACCTAAAATGACTGGCAGGGCAAAGTCATCCTGTACACCTGAGTCAACGGGAAACCTCACTCACAGCACCAGCTACACTGGATCACACTTTGTGCGCGTTACATGGGACCTTTATGTTCAGGGTCGAGACGGGCGGAGGTGAGCAAGGAAATAAAGACCAACATTTCCGTCATTCATAGAGACCACTTTGGGAGCCATTTATTTGTAACCATGCAGAACATGCCTTCTGCAACACACACGGGGACACAGGAGGGAAGGGGCAGTTTCTTTCCATTCCTGGTTCCTTCCGCTCCAGTGGGTTGACATGTCCAAATGCAAATGTGCTGGTCGAGAAACCACAAATGAAGCAAAGCAGTGAAACATTACCATGCCAGAATCACCACGAGGACTAGAACGGATGGACGGACGAACTGGGAAGTGATGCGAGCAGCAACGGGAAGACCCCGTGACTTGAACAGTTTCTATTTGGCTTGTGATTGAGACGAAGCTATTTTGATCATCGCCCACAGAATTGCTAGAATATTTCCTAGGTTACTTTGTACGGGTTTCGTCTTCTGCTGTACGCCCCACACGATCGGGAGCAGGTGAACAAAATCAAGGGCAAGAGTGCAGAACCCGATCGTGACAGTTCAGCATAAATTTACTAGCGGCATTTGTTTTTTTCACTTTAAGAATTGATATTGGTTTTGCTCTAAAACAACCTTGGGTGAAAGACAAGAGACATGCAAACAAAACGAGTATATTCCATCCGGTGTAGGGAAATACCACTGGAGTGCTGATTAGTTTAGGCAGAGGGACAAGGGGTGGGGGAATCAGATACTGGCTACCACCCTCTCCTCAGGTTAAGTAGTAGAGGTCAACCCAATGCCATTCAGTGTGAGAGGTGCCTCTGAAGCAGTAGAAAGCTTTAAGGTTCAAGGTGGTTGTTTTAAATACCGATGAAGATACTGTAGGTATTCCTGAGGTCTGGGAGGAAAAAAAAAAAAAAGTCTCAAGTCCTTAAGACAAGACTAAGTTGATTCAATGCATATCAGCCTGAAGGACTGCATTTAATAAAGATGATATCTAACACAGCGTGGCAGGGTACTAGAAATAGACCTCACACCCCCCTCAAAGCAGCGATCAGAGCTCAGCGACTTTGCAGGATGGAGGAGAAAGCATGTTTTTACTAAACCCAGCCCAGCGGTAAGAAGCCGACAGCGATTGGATCCGCTTCTCCCATAAAAAAAAGATTTTTCAGTCACCTCACCAGACCTTTTGCATTTTCTAACACTGATTTTTGCTTTCAAGATAAGCAGTTTGTGCGCTGAAAAGTCACAGCACGAGGATACCTTCAGCGCCTTTCAAAGGAGGCAAGTTTTACTGGAGGACTGTGACCAAGTACGTGGGCACGGGGGTATTGTTTTGTTTTACTTTTGCAATGGCCAGGGCTTTTTAGCCGTCAGCTCCAAAGAAACCACTTGGGTTTGTTACACGAACAAATACCCTCTCACGGAGGCCACCGATGAGAAAGAATACAGGGAAACTGAAGAGGAAGGTTTTCATTTATAAAAGGCTTGCGACTGTAGGCTTGAATATACTGAAATCGGTCTTAAAAGTGAGCACCAAAATGTCCAGCAAAAATCCAGTGGCCTTGTAGGGAGTTAATCATTAAAACAAAATTATATTGGCAATCTTAAAGGAGCCACTTCATGTTACAGCCAGTACAGTAAGTGGCAGTTACAGTTTCTCCACTGTGCAAGTTCTACTGTGATTAGGGAACAGCCTTTTTCTGACCATTACTATTACAGATTTCTTATTTATGATTCTGCTTCAGAAATGCAGGCGGCTGCTAAGCAGTTCCTCAGCATAGGTATAACTGAACCCTCAATAATTAAACGCTACTCTGTTTTAATAGCCTTATGATGTGTATGCAACAGTTCTTAACAGCCCCGGCCAGGGCCAAGCTGCAAGCTATTATGATACAATGAGACGGGGAAAGCAGAGCTTTGTGCTTTAGCGGCAGCATGAATACAGACCTGCCTCCAGGTGATCGGTGTGTTGGCATCAGTGGGCATTTTTTACGTCTTCACTGTCTAATAAAATACCGTGTTCTTCCTGTCGCACACCACGCCTTTTCACTCAGTGTTGCCACCTACATGGGGTAGCAACAAATTGAATTTGTCTTCACACACCGTTCGAAGCAGTGGTCCCATGCGACGCATATAACCGATTCCAACAGATTTCTTACGGCTCAATCTACTGTATGATGTAAAACAACCCACAAAGCCGCACAAGGAATGGCAAGCTTCAGAAGGAGCCGGGATCACGTGCTGGTGAAAGCACAACTTCATGGAAAAATTGGAAACTCTCTAAGCCAAGAGCTGATACAGCAGCCCTCAAGCTGAAATAGGAAGGAAAGAATATTCACTCAAAGGCATATGCAGAAACAGCAATTTGGATTCTTTTTCAAACTGGATTCTGGTAAGTGTGAACATCACTGGTGATTAATACGGAGGCTGCTAAACCTGGAAAAATTAAGGCCGGTCCAGTGTTTCACTTCAACTGGTTGAAAATCCTTCCAAATGCTACCACTTATTTCAGCGATGGCAGAAACATCTAGTCTACTTCCGAGAGCTTTAAAATATTCAGAGCAAGTGAAGCGGACAGAAAGCACATTTGATGGAAGCCTACAGCAGGGAGGGGGCTGCCTTGTGTCAGGCTTCTTTGCTTTGGTTGGTTGGTACAGTGTTTAGTGTTGCTGTGAATTCATTTTAGTTTGTGGTGCATTATCTGGCAGGATAACCAGTATTGACCAGGAAGTAGAAACGAGTTAAAAAAAAGCAGTAACTGTAAATGGCACATTGAACCAAGCTCTAAGAGAATGTGCTGTTATAATTCAGAAAAACACTTAAGCACGTGCAACCATTAAGCATGTGTGTAAGTGTGTTGCTGAACGAGGCTATGCATGTGTTCTTTCTGTCCCATAAGCTAAAGATGAGCTAAGACATCCCCAATACTCACTGGAAAAAGTTGTCTGCACGCCTACACGTTTGGAGTTGTGCAGTCATAAGGCAAAAGTTTCTAGAGCAAATTCTTAAGAGAGAACATCGGCATCCAGCTACTCCATCACCTTGAAGAGGTACGTGGACACTGGTTCTTATGAACGTCCTAAACAAAACTGCTTAGTTTAAACCTGTAACTTCACATTTCTTTTAATGCTGTCTAATGTGTGCAATTTTACCCGCCTGTGATTCAGAACGTCAGGGAGATCTAATGCCACTGCTGGTTCGATCTAGTGTAGGACTCTCCCTGGTGGGACACGCTAACGAAAGCAGTGCCAACTGAATTCTTGGTGATCCTGGCATTTCAATGCAGATCTGTCCTTTCTTCCTTCTCTCATGGCAACAAGAGGGCAGGACAGGACGGGAACAGTACTGTCAGGAGAAAAGTCCAAGGAAAAAAAGGCATCTGTGTCTGTGATGACTAAGGGTTGCAGTTCTGGCTGTAGTGCTGGAAGATTTTAAAATATTGCTGTTATTTTCCTTGTGCAGCCATATGCAACAAGACAAGCGTGGATAGTATCAGTGCATACATACATGCTTATGGCCTCTTGCCTGCAGGTATTCAATACAGACAGCATCTCCAACCCTTTAGGAGCTGGAATTGTATATAGACATTGAAGAGGCCTCTCTATACCCCTGGAAAATTTCTTAAGATACTGGATGTTAGAAGATTCCCCCCTCCCCGCCCCGCTCACCCTGAATTCTCGGTCTAGTTATCAGCAAAGAATAAGGCGGCAGCAAAGCTCCTGCTAGAACACAGCAACCATGAATCCCACCAGAATGGAGATTTCTCCCCATTTGTAAACAGAATTCTCTTAATAGGACATTTCTGAACCAAACCCAGAGTCGGGGTCACGCTGGGAGCTGGAGGGCAGCACTGACATTCTGCTTGGATTTTATTGGTTTCTTGTTCCCTAATTCACAGTCTAAATGCCTGCGTGACAGAGGAAGGATTTAAAAGAAAAAAAAAAGCCACAGGGAAGAAGGGAGGGGTGGAACAGCCTTTGCCACATTATCTCTTTGCTCGCACAAAGTACAAGGCATTTGTTTTGGGATAGTACTTCACGTTCTGTTTCTTGTCCATGAGACCACCGAATATGATTAGTTCGCCCCGGCCTTGCACCACTGTGTGAAGGCTGGTCTCGGGTGGCCCCACCACCGAGCTGCTGTTAAACACTTTCCATTTGACTCGTCCTTTCTCCTTGGTGTCTTTAATGTCCAGCACATACATCTGCATGGGTTTGCAGTTCATGCTCTGATACAAAGGCTTGCCAACATTCAGAGACTGTGGAGGATGGTGGCCCAGCCGGCGAGCAATGGGAGGTAAGGAGTGGCCATCCCCCTGGGCAGAGCCGGGACGTGGCGCCGCCTCGGCACTGCTCGCGCTCTGGCTGCCGGGGGATCCCGGCGAGGACACTAAAGGAGGGCTCAATGCTGCTGAAGCCGACGCACCTTTGGAAGACAGGGCCTTGACAGCCTCCAGGCTTCTTCGCAGCGCGCCCGGGGAGACTGCCCCGGGGAGGGAGCTAGCAACATGTGGTGGGGTGTGGATCCCGTTGGTCTGCTCTGGGGGGTTTCTCACGCTTCCGCCAACTGTCCTGTTGTCCGCCCCGTCCATCTGACAGCTAATGGAAGCTGGTTTCTGATCCCAATTCAAATCTACCGATCCTAATCGCAGGTCTTTCTGATCTGGTAGAGATCCTCGTCTCGGGGCGAGGGAAAGTCCCACTTTCAGGTCGTATCCTTCAGCAGCGGAAGGTGTGCTGGGTGATATTGCCTGTACGGGACTGTCCAGTGAGGCACCGCCTGCTGCCGTGGCTCCAGGAGATAAACTCCCACCGTTCAGTACAGGGGAACCGTCCCCCCTGGCTGGGGACAGGCTCCCTTCCCTGGACCCCGACGGGGTTTGTCTTTGTGCTCTGGGCCTCAGGGTGCCCCAGCGCCCATTCACACAGGGAGCTTCATCTGCATTCCTAACCGGAGACTGAGAGCGGTATTCCCGCGTTTCAGGAACCAGGGCTGGTGGCGTGGCACTGATGGGAGAGGGGCGAGAGTTTAAGCTTGGGCTCAGTGGAGCTCTCCCGCTGGGAGCCTGGCTGAAGACCACAACACACTGTCCCACCTGGAAGACATGTGAAGACATGATCACAAACTGCTGCATACAAATTCACAACCCCCTCACCTCCTGCTCTGTTAGCCTGTTATCTCTGAGGACACCCAAGCAGGGGTCCAGAGATTCAACTCCATGGAGACAGACTTTTCTCTCTCCACTCTGCCACATGATTTCTGACCCCCTTACCCTGCAGGCAGGATGGCACCACAACTCAGGGGCCCCATGGTCTTCGTTTTCCACCTTCAGTGGCTGCCATGTCCAAGGGTTCGTGTGCATGTGCAGTAGCCAGGCGTCCTTGAACAGCTGCCAATAAAAGAGCAACATAACTAGAAATTTAGTCTTAGTGTGCAACTGTCTTCCTCAGGGAAAAGGTTCCCCGATACCAATCTCACTACAGGTGGATAGAAATCACAACCCGGATTGCAGTTCCTGGAGTGACTACCACTCGCACATTATGGGACTTTAAAGACAAGTCAAATCTCCAGGCCATGGTGTCTTACCCAGCTATGTCAGGGATAACTCCAGCAAGGCTTTATTAATGTGGGCACAGCACTCTAAGCGTCATGGATAGAAGGCACCGGAGAGAGGGGCTGCACTTTATTATTTATTTAGCTGTGGCAGGGATGACAACTACATCCAGAACTCTATAATTCAGCTACCAGCACAACCAGTCAAGGTTGCTTTGCAGAGTAACTAGCAATCAATCTGCTGAGCTACCACTAGCAACAAGGTACACCTGAGGCCACAGGGGACCCCTCTGTAAGGTGTACACGAGTTGGTGTTATAAACAGGTAAGATGCACATGCCCCACGCTCATGCTCCCATGCTTTTATATACTTACAGCATTTGGCCCCCCACAGCCACCAAGGATTAAGATGGTCTCATCATCTATGACAATCTAGAGAGACAAAGAAGTGTTAGAAACCTGGGAGAACACAAAGAATCTCCTTAGGTTTCACACAGGACTATTGCTGCTGTATCTTCTCCCGTGCGTCAAAAAACTTTGCATCCTGCTTCCACAAGGTACCCATGGCAAGGGTCTTGCCCCAGCCTGCTCTCAAACTCCCATTCAGCGCTGGACCAACCCACCCACTGCTCCCAGCAACTGTCCGAAGCTCTACAGGCTCCAGGAGCCCACCTAAAACAGGCTCCAGGAGCCCATGGATAAAGTCTCTAGAAAGTGCATACAAAACAAGACTTTCCAACCAGGAAGAATGGGTTTGGGGATTTCATTCATCCCTCTTTCTGAGCGTGAGGAAAGACAAGGGAAAACATGGGTCTATAGCAGGTTGTCTGCTCTGAATCTGCATCACGCCTTAGGCACTCGAATGCCTGCAGGCTGTATTTATACAAGCCACATCATCACAGTTTTAGAGTGCTATGGCGAAGAGTGCAGTATCAAATCTGTTGACAGAGTGTCTGTTGCAGCCTGCTGATGCCAGAGTCAGGCAAGACAGACAAGGAAAGGGGGTGGGGAGTGCTCCAGCATGTATGCTGTATGATTCTATATCGGGCATTAAAATGTTTTTAGTGGAAATCATCCAAGGCAGTGGAAATATGAGATCTGACATGTCAGCAAATCCATACATAAAGGGGTCTTCTACAAAGCCAGTACAGAGGAATATTTTTAATGGCTCTTAAATGGCGAGGATGACATCAGTGTTTTGCTTCGGTTGTTAAAACAGAGGACTCTGGTTTGGAGAAGTGCTAATTGCAAATCTAGGTGTACATACACAAACTGGGACAAATACAGCATGGCTTAATGCCAGGCGGCTTTCAGAGGGTGGCCTCTCAAATTAGTGAGGTAAAAGGGAAATCAGCAAAGGCTTGGCACAAAGAGGCTATTGGCATTGCTTGTTATGAGTCCTGCAGATGACAAGCTCAAAACCAAGCCTAATTGTTTCCTACTGCTTCTTTTTCACACGCAGCGGTGGCAGTGAGAGCAGGCTGATGACCTCCTCACAAGGTGCTGCAACATTTGCTGAATAACTGCAAAGGATTGTCACCTGAGACTGGCCGCCTCGCGGGTGAGGGCTTGGCCCAGAGACGTTTGGCTTCGACCAAGCCCACTGCTCCAGATCCAGAACCCAGACATCATTACTCCTGCAAGGACAAGACGGCAAACATGGAGCCAAAGGTGTACAAGAAAAAACCCCCCACATTCCTTGGAGGATCTCAAGGAAGTGCTGCTCTGGAGACTGCAGGACTACTAGCATTACTCCTAGGGGGAAGGCAGGCAGGCTCTGGGGCTTTGCCTCTTCTCAAAACAAGTTCTTGGTGTACACTGGTGTAGCCAAAGAAAATGGAAGCAGCAAAGAAACAAGACCTGTGAGCAAACATGAGCCTGGCAAAGGACTAAGATCAAATCCAAGACGCAACAGAAGACAGGAGCAGGGGAGGGGGGCAGCAGCAGCACATCCAAACATCCTGTAAGCTTAATGACTTAGCTGCTTCCAGCCTTGCCTACAGAGCTGTCACGCTGCACCATGATCCTGACCTACCCTCCAAGTCCAAGCTCAGATTTTAATAGTGCTAAATTGAGCCATGTTCTGAGATGGATAAATGTTTGTTAAGGACAAACACACTGTCACCTGGGGGGACTACACTTCAGAACAGGTCTCAAAGGCCACTGCCCTGATCTTGCAATGGACTCCGCTGCACACGCCTGAAGCACGACTCAGGGAAGGGTATAGCATATATAAGTGAGTGTGGTGGTCTCAACCATCCCCATAGCAACCAGGCTATTAACCTGACAAGTGCAGATGCAGCAAAACAGGCCTTGCTTAGTTCAAGAAAGCATCTAGGACCAGAACAGCAGACACAGAGGTCAGAAACACAAGGCGCTTTTGTAGTGGGAAAGCTTGTATCACCCCTCACCCAATCTCTGCCCAGTTTTATCACTCCTCACAGGGTGATCACTAGTCCCAGAAACATCTGGGGGGGGGGGGGGGGAGAGAATGAATGTTCAACGTACATTTGCCGAGATCCCAGCGAGCCCCCAAAGACGATCATTTTGTCTTCTATTACGCAGGAGGAGTGTCCTGCCATGGGAGGTGGTCCGTGGGTCGTCACAATGCAGTTCCACCTGTGGAAACAAGAATTCATGAATGCTGGTAAATTATGCTAGAGTCCCCCCAGCTTTTTCCCTCCCAGAGATGAAAGGTGTCACCAACCCCGCACGTCACAGGAAAACCACTTCTCAAAACAGCACAGACCCACTGACTTTCTGCTGCTGCAGTTTCTAGGTCCAGTGGGGATGGCATTTTAAACCACAGTTATTTTAAGTTTGTTCTTGCTCTATGGTGACACTTGGGAAGCTAGGCAGAAGGATCCATCTTTTTGCTCTCTGTTTGGATAATGCTTAAGACAGTGGAGTCCTGCTTGATAACTATAGCTCCTACATGCCACTGCGGTGACAGAAGGTGGGTAAGTCTGAGACAGAGGATTCTGACTAAATGATCTAAAATCACCATCATCAAGATTTGAATAAAAGGGCAAACCGTTTAATTTGGAACCAAGATACTAAAACTGAACTGGTAACACCAGCACATTTAATGAAATCTGTCCTCAACTATTATTACCTGTTTAATTACAGTGTATTAAAAACATTGCCAAAAATGCATTGGGATGATTGAGCTTTTTGCTGATTATATGCCCATCTGGAACTGCTTTAATACCACGCTGGCTCACATACAGACAGCAGAAATATTTTTGCAAGTGAGCACGTTTTCTGGGGACTGGCAGGAGAGTTTTGCTACCGTCTCTACACAGTTCAGCTGATTTGTCCAGACAAACTTAGAGGCTGGAAGAGCAGGTGGCTTTCAGCAGTGGGATGTTTACTTGTGGGATTCTTCTTCCCCTAGTGATTCACAGGGAATCAACTGTACATGAAACTATAAGGTAATATCTCTAGTGTTACACAGTTCCTATATTTCTTATCATAATGAATCACAGTGTATGGCCAAAGGAATTGCATGGTTTCAAACACTTCTATCCAGTTTCTATCAAATCCTTAGATCAAAAGCACTACTCCAGCTGGAAGAATTTGTTCCATTTTAGTTACCAATGGAGGGAAATAAGGAAATCATCATCATCCAAGTAGCTTTCAGACAGCGGCACATTCAGTCCTGCATGTCTGAGATGCACTTGCTTTGTCGTATTATTTGGGGGGGGGGGGGGTTGATATGTGGTCAAGGGATTTGATTCAAGTTCAGACTCTCAAGAGGTTCTCACCAATTTTTGGAGGGTGAGTAGGTGTGTATCTCATCGAAGAACCTCTCTGGCTGGTGCAGAGGATAAGGACTTGGTCGCGTCCACCCACCAAACAGTACCAGCAAGTCCTTGTACACCACTAAAGTGGCTCCAGCCTTAGGCGAAGGGTAAGAACCTGAAGGAGAAAGGGAAAGGTTAGGAAACTGCATCTTGTAGCAGCAGCCACTGTATGAGCCAATCTTACTGAAACATGACAAAATGGAAACTCCCCTTTAAAAGGCAGCAAGGAAGAGAAGACAAAATTAGCGTTGGGAGCATGGGAAGAAAGCTACTGCCAATTTGTGTCATCATAATTAGTATGAGCCTGAAAGCACATTTCATGTATGGCAAAACATCTGTCAGTCAGTGACAGGAAATTACTAGCTTTCTAACATATCCCTTTAAATTATTGCTTTAGCGCTGAATAAAAGCAATAATTACCTCCAAATACCTAGCGACTTTTCCCCAAGGAAGGAGGGAGTATGAATACTAATCTGAACACATCCGGCATTGCTCATGGCAAATCACTTGGGTACTTACAAACCTACTTGTATTCTGAATCATTTCAGTGGAAGACGCAAGATTAACCCTATGCATATGCAATGAGTATTAACAGCTACTTCTCAGTCTGAATCAGCAGGGCAGACTGCAGAGTAAAGGTGACTGTCAGGAGAAGTGACAGCAGTACTGAAGAACACAGCACCAGCTCTGATTGTCCTGGGTTTTGACTCACAAGACAGCCATTTAGGCAGACATGGTTCTTTGGGTAAATGTGATATCTTTTATTAGACCAATTAAACAGTCGGAAAAATTGTTCTTTGCAAGCTTTTGGGTACCGACACCCTTCCTTCAGTCATTCACACACCAGCTTGAATGGTAATAAAGTCAATTATCCCTGTTTGTCCCAGTAGAAGTGTTTTCTCCGATACTTCACAGGTACTTAAAGTGGGACAACCGGCGTTTAGGTTGCAGAACCCCGGAATAAAAAAAGAGAGGAATCCATCTCTGGTTTTAGTATCGAGAATGAGGGAAAGACTACATGAATCAACAACAACAACAAAGGTGTATGCAAGAGAGGGAGGTGCTGAACTCTTTGGAGTAGGTGAAAGCAGGGAGTTGACACCGAGTCTGTAGGCTCTGGGCCGCGGGGGTCCCTTCAGGGGAGGGTTAACAGCAAGTGCCCTGCAGGGATTCCAGAGATGGAGCCCCCCCAGACCAAGGGAAGTGCAACAGCCCCCGGGTCTAGCACAGTGGTGTTCAACCTCTGGCCGGAGGGACCACGTGATCTGGTTTGAGGGGTTTCCCACAGGTCTGGAAACTTGGAGAGCGGGGTAGGGTTACTTGCTTGCAGAACCACTGCAAGCAATGCTGCCACCACTTGCCTTCTGCCAAATTTCTGGAGCTGTGGGGAGCTCCGTGGGCCAGAAGACACGGCCCCGTATGGGTCAGACTGCAGACCGATGCTGTGTGCTGCCCACACCTGCGGGATCCAGCCTGCGGACCAGCTCTGCACCACTGCTCTAGCGGGCTTGGCTTCAACACAGCAGTCTGGCAAGCATCTAGCCGACCAGATTTGTGTAGGCGACACCAGAACATAACACTACTTAAAAACTAGGACACAAGGCTGGATGTCAGTTGTAATCAAACAAGATATTGCATAAAACAAGGGAGAGTGATACAAGGCTGGGGTTGTCGTGAGCTATGGAATAACTACACTCGACTTTGGGGCAGCAGCAGATGCTTTTCCAAACTGGGGAGTCTTAGTTAAAGGCATATCTACCCACCTACCTACGCCTTTAACTAAGACTCCCCAACTATACATATAAAAGCAGCAGACAGGGAAACCACTATGATGGCCAGTGAGAAAACCATTTCACGTTAACTCACTAATGCTACCACAAAGAGAGCGCACAATCTCGCTGCCTGTCTACAGACTTTACGTGTCACTTGGCAGGTTCAGGCTTTTGAAAAGATCAAGAGCATCTTGGAAAAGATAGAAAGAGCTCAGACTGCACGCTCCAAACGAAGGAATCCAGCAGGCGACCTGCATGATTTCCCCCAGTCGCAAGTGCACACGACAGACAGACGAGGTACACTGTCACAAACATCACAGGGCCAGGCTCAATTAGCTGGCGCTGCAGAATGACTCCTTCGCAGTCAAGCAGCATCAGACTGACAATATAAAAAGCCTTTATGCAAAGTGCAATATTTGGGTTCCTTTCTCCCTTGAGGGTAAGAATCTGGACGGGCACAGGGGCTAGGCTATTTCCAAGATGCAAGGAAACACAGCTGTACAGCTGTGCCACTTCCACTGGCTGAGGCGGGTACTAAGCAGCTGGCCAGAGCTTTTTCAATTGACAGGTTTGCAAATCCATAAAGCAGATAAGCATCTTTTAAAGAAGAAATCCTCAGGTTCCATGTATGCTTGGAAAGCCCCACCCATGACTCCCATCAGAGACTACATATTTAAAACACAAGATCTTATGGGCAGGCATTCTAAGTTTTAAATGCATTAAAGAACATGTGTGCGCACAGGCAGTCAAGCAGTGCCAGAAATTATGCTGTGCTGGAACATGAGGTTCAAAATTCAAAAGCATGGTTAGCTAGAAACTCTGCCCTTACACCTGCACCAGGTACAGCCCTGAATGGCTCCAAACTAAGCATGGAGGAGAGGAAATGAAGGGAAAAACTGTAAGGATGTCCATTAGTAATGTAATAGGGCACAGAAAAAAAGGGAGAAATTGAGAAAACAATAGAATTAGGTCAGTGCTGCTCAGGGAAAGAGATGGAAAAGAGAACCTGTTGGGCAGTTCTGGGAGTCCGCCCTAGACCCCCAGAGTCAGATTGGGACATTGATAAACTCTGTAATGTTATCAGATTATGCAGCATGGCCCTTATGGTAAACTAATCTGACAGAGAGAGAAACACTACTAATAAGTGACAGGTTTTGGTTTTTCCTGGTTACAATAGCAGGCAGATTCTTTCAGCAAACAGCGATTGAACCAACAAGAGGTGATACTGTATTACAGGCGTGGGCACAATGCAGCCCAGGGGCCGGAGGCGGCCCGCCAAGCCATTCTCTCCGGCCCATGGGGCCCCTAAAAGATTTAGAAAATTAATATTTATCTGCCCTGGGCTGCCTGTCACGTAGCCCTCAATGGCTTTCCAAAACTCAGTAAGCGGTCTTCCACCCAAAATAATTGCCCGCCCCTGCTATATTAGGCCTGGTTCTGGTAAGCAGCAAGGAACAACAGAATAGCTGGTTGAAGCTTGGGCTTACACATTTCTTGATTCAAACTCATCAGCTGATTCAGTTTATTTAGCCTTTCATTTAATTTACAAACTAAGGCTTTTTATTTCACAAGGGCAAACTTTGGAAAATTCTGGGAACTAACAGCAAAATCAACTGGCGTGGAGAGCTTGGAACTGCTTTACGGTCAAGATGGAGAAAAACGTGGCTGAGATTTGCAGGCCAAGCAGAGAGAAAAAACTTGTAAGAAAAGGTCTCCAAATCTAACTGGATGAGTAACCTCCTTGAAATGCCATCAGGAGTAAGAAGAATCTACGTGGACTATGAAAAGACAGTGAGCCAAGAACATTAGCTGTATTTGAAGAGGTCAGGAGGTAGGAGGAAAAAGTGAAAAATGCCAAAAAAAAAAAAAAAAAAAAAAAAAAAAAAATCAAGCTGAGTTAAGACTTTGCAAAAGATATTAAAATACAGTAGAAGGCTTTTTAGCCACACGAGCAGACAGAGGACAAGGAAAGTGGGTTATTAGGCAGCAAGGTTGTGGTTGAGATTTGAAGATAATCCAGGTATGACCCCAAAACTCAACAAATACTTAGCGTTCCATAAAAATGACGACATTGGCTACGGGGTGAAGACAAGGTGGCTTAAAGGGTGAGAGAAATTACCGCATCCCAGCACAAGCAAAACTAAAATACTTAATATACTCAAGTCAAGGGGACTGGAAAGTCTTCATCCCAGTTGGCTCATGTCACAAGGTCTGGCGACAAGTATTTTAACAAGGTGGAGGTGAAACCATATAGCAAACAGTTCTTATTATTTAAGAAAGGGAAAGTGATCCAGACAACTACAGACAAAAATCCTCTCCAAGAGGAAGAGTAAAAAGAACTTAACCTTTGCTTTTCAAGGCTAAATGAACTGAGGGGTGCTGATTGATCCCTATAAATACATTAAAGGGTGAACGGGAGAAAAAGATATTCAAACCCAAAGAACAATGTTGGCACAAGAGCTAATGTGTACAGAAAGTTTTATTAGTATCAGCAGTTCTGGAGCAGCCTTCTAGTAGGACCAGTGAAGGCAAAAAAGCTAATTAAATTTAACAGAAAGCTTACCAAATTTATGAATGGGTGTAGTACAAGTTCCCTGCACCACAGGGAGACTGGACACGACAACACAGGAGATCCCTTCCTCATCCTATGGTCCAAGTTGGCTTTGTGACCTTTTTAATTCAAGAATGGAATTCAATATGGAAATATCTCTGACAATGATTTTGTACCGGCAGAAAGATTAGAGTATGGGACTGAGTCTCAAACAGCAGCTATCTAGTGCTATAGGCAACGTCACCTCTTAAAGAATAGCATCTCCGCTGTGAGGATGAAGTCTCTAGAAAAACAGCAGGGGGACCTGAAAGCCTTCAGCAAATCCCCATTCTTACAGGCTTGAGATGAATAGCTTAAAAAATATATATACGAGAGCATGGCCCTTTCATCTTTTTCTAGGAAAGGGAGTTTTTGTTGCCAGCAGCTCTAAAATGGAACACTTGCAACAAGACCGGGGCAAGACTTTACCTCCAACTTCTATTAAACCAAGTGGAAATGTGCAGAAGCATTTGCAGAGAAATAACTAATATTCTTTCAGTCTAATGTGCTCAAGAGACAGCAAGATAAAACCCTAAGATCAGGGATACTGGTAGCACCAAGGGACCAGTAACATACTCAAGGCAGGACCATCAAACCTCAGGAGTATTAAGTCAGTGCCGCTACCCTGTCTCAAGGCAAGGGGAGGGAGCGCAAGAAATTCAAGACCGGTTTCCTGTGTTCAAGCCAGACTTTCCATTTGAACAAATCCCCAGTGGGCTTGGGTTTCCACATGCATTTCACTCTACAACATAATTAGGAAACATTTCAACTCATCAGCCAATGTCACTGGAACAAATTACCCCCAAAGAAAGGGTAAAAGCCAGCGAAGACAGATGCCAACATCCGATCGATCAGACAAAAAACATTTCACTTCACTGCAGATGTTCCCCAGATTTACTGTAGCTCTACAAAAATCAAAGGATTTCAGTTATAAGCAACCTTGTTCTTGTATTTTTCCATTAGGAGCTTGCTTCAAGTGGGCAGCGGCTCTGAAGAGCTCATCTTTGGACTGACTGCGTGAACTCTTCCCATAATGGACCTCGGTATCTGTGACCCCTGCTATGAATCCCACAGATGCGCTGGCTGTCAGATTTTACAACAGAAATGAGATTCAAGCCTGCTATGCCTATGGCACTCCTGAGGCTGAAAACACTCTGGTGTGGACATCATAAAGCACCGCCTCGGATAACTCCGAGGAGAACACCGACTGGCACGGCGCTGTTTAAATCGTGCGTTCTGGCAGGAAACCTCATCAAGCATACACAGCTCCTGGTCTCAGATGTTCCCAGTCAAACAGCAAAGCCCGCTATGCTAAATCTGAATGAACTACAGCAGCCAGCCTGATGTTCAAGTCTGAATTTATTAGACCGAGTGCAAGGCTGGAGCTGGCAATACCTGCTTAGTAAGCAGAATACCTGGAACCACTTTCACCTTTACTGTACCAACCACAGCTTCATCCCCAAGGGCTAGTAGGCTGTATTCAGGCTCCCTGACCCCACAGCTAGGCTTCTGGGACAGTCTGAAATCCAAATATCCTTTCCCTCTCCAACCAAAGGAAGGAGAATGAGAGAGAAAAAAACAAACCCTGCCTTCACGCATGATCCAGATTTTGCTTTCCCCACACTGTTTGCTGAGTGGAGCTCTGACTTCTGACAGATTTTTTTAAATATATTTAGTATTCCAGGTCAAATTAGCCAAATCAGTTCCAAGTCGTATCGCTTGAGCAGAATTCAACTAATCCAAAAACCATGTCAATTGAGCAGGTGGAACTCAACTGTTCTAAACAACATGTACGGTGCTGCAACCAGTGAGCATCCTTCACCCCAGACCTTTCACCCTGGGACTTCAGATGCTCCCAAATCCATTGGCAGACATCCCATGTGCAGGCCCAAGCCTGGAGGTCTTGGGGTTCGAATGCCCCCAGACACTACAGCCAAGCATCCTTGTCTGGGACTTCAGATACTTCTTACACTCGATCTTAGTGCAAGTTGTCTGACCCTAGGGTAGCAGCAGTTCAGAGGTCAGAAAACAGAAGGACTTCCAGAGGAAGAGATTCCCAGATAACATTACAATGTTAGCATAAGAATTAGGAAATAAAGAGGAGTGGGAGAGGAATACTAGGAGAAGGAAGGCTAAGAGGACAGCTCTGTGTCATTCTCTAAGCCAGTGTTTTTCTCAATCTCTTTAGACTGAAGGCACCTCTAAGAAAATGCCAGCTCTTAGCTTCTGCTTGTTTGACTATGGAAAAATAACAGAGCGATTCTTCTGCTGCAAAGACTGCAACAGGCCAGAAGATCTGTGACGCTATGGATACCTATTTGAAATCGCTGTGTTTATATTTTATGAATTGTGCAGGTAGTAAATGAATCTTCTGCTACAAAGCAATACGTAAAGCAGCTATGATGATTCAATTAAATTGCAATGAACTGCTTTCCACACTTAAACCAGCTGCTTTTTCAGATAAAGATTCCTCCCCTCCCTCAGATGCAGGATTTTCACCACCTGAGAGAGTACACTACTGGCTGAAAGCCAGGCAGATTCTGGCCTCACCCAGTGATAGATTTAAGGTCCAAAGCTTGCAAACTACCTGCAGAACTAAAATGGGGGCTTTACCTCTGCAATAGGCACAATGCCCATGTTTTGCAAAGGAACTTTCAGCAGATGCCTTTACTTTGGAAGATCTTGAAATAAAGTCACAACAGTGAAGCCCAATAGGTAGAGAAAACTATTTTAAGTCATTAGGAGTCTCAAATCCTCCCGAGCCCTGTGCAATTGGATTCAAGAGCCTTATTTCACTAGCACATCAAATATTCCCATTGCTGCTAAACCACCTGCATAGTCATGCAGACAGCAAGCATAGAAGAAGTTATGGAAACAGGACATGGGAATATACCACCTTACCACCTAATAAGCAGTAGCAGACCCTTTTTCCATAACACTGAGAATAAGAAGGAGGCGGGGGATAAAAGATTTTATCAGCACTAGTCTCAACTGAGTGCAGTATTTCACTTGTGGCATCATCTCTTGTGAGTAATGCCATGCTAAGAGGGTGCTGAGTAGCCCATGATACCCAGGAGCAGGGAAGAGATCGTTAGTCATGTTCGTCTGAAGGCAGACAGAAGGCATCAGAGATGCACCTTATAGACTAATCGGCATCTGATGAAATAAGATCAGGCTGCCTCAAGCTTATGCATCTCTGATTTAGATGGGCTTTAAGGTGTCTCTGCCCTGCCTCCTGCCTTGATACCCAGTGATTGAGTAGTCCATTATAAATCTCAATGATCAACTTGACTGCTAAGAGCAAAGACTGAATTATATTCCTTGAGATCGGTTGCTCTGTCTTGAGCTCCCTTCCTATTCGCGTGTGTAGAAACAGAATGACGCAGGAAACCAACTTGCACTGCAAAGCTCTGCTTAATTGCCATGTTTTTTTCTTCCCGATACTGTGCTCTGCAGAATTTCAAGTGACTTGAGTAACGGTGTAGCATGCTACACAAAACAAGGCTGGTGCTAATTAAAGAGCGCTCTGATTCAGAGGGCGGGCAAGATCGGCTCCTGCTGCTCATCTTCTCTTGTGGATGAGCATGGAAAAAATGAAAATTGCTTTATTATACTACAAGCTGCTCATAAAAAAAAAATCTAATTGGTGGGAAGGGCATTGGGGGCATATGGCTGAGCAGACAAGCACGCTCTTCAATCTGTGCTCAACTCCACAGGCATCCCAGTACTGCTAGTTAGCGGCTGTTTTATTTACCATGTCAAAAGGAATGTCTCTTCTTTGAAGGGACAGAAATTATATGTTAAAAAAAAAAAAAGAAATAAATGTGTGTAAAATCCTTCTACCACAAACCTACCTCTACCCCTTTGCACATATACTTAAATCACAGCCATCACATAGCAAGGACATGCCACAGTAGCTCCAGGTTTGTCTGGATTTTCCTGCCTCAACCAGGCCTGCACAGACAACACTGGTCTAACACATCAAGGTTGAAGTTCTGCTGGGAGAGACTGTTGACATGAGGGAATTTACACACATTTGAGAAGGGGAAAGATTTGGAGACGGTGACTGCTTTTCCCAGCCTATCTCAAAATCAGAGAAGTACCAGGGGATCCCCTAAGTGCAACAGAGTTGCTTTGGGAATAGCTGAATTGCAGTGACATGGCTTTGGATGCGTGTGAAAAGTCTCAACCAAAGCAGGTTATTGTTTTAAAAACATGCAGTTTAAGTGTGTGCTCGAATAAACCTATTTGAATAACTCAAGGGACGACGTCACAGGAGGAGAGTGACCCAGTCTAGTAGCTCAAACAGCTAACTGGACACAAAACTCAACTTTCCATGAGGGGGGGTAGGGGGAAAATCACCTATGGACTGCAAACAGGCACCATGCAGATTAGTGCTTTGTTACCCCCTGTACTCATATCAGGTAGATTAATTATTTTAAATCAGCTTTTTCAGTTTAAGAACTGGTATTTTTTTTTTAAATGGCTAAGAATGAACCAAATGTTTAAATACATCTCCATTATCCAAGAGTAAAGTCTTTGTGTATAGGCTCTTCTGCATATAGATACTTCTGCATCCTTTTACACAGGTATACTCTTAATTTTTCTTTAAATACAATTTGTATAGATTTTAAATCTGGAAACACTATTAGCATTTACATTTTTTTTATATTCTACTAGCGTGATGACCTGTTGCTGTTACTCAGTCCCTTTTTACTGAGAAGGGAGTATTCTTCTTTTCATGCGACTCACGCGACATGATGATTGTGATGAACCTGGAAAAATAATATAATGGACTTTTCTTCTCTCCTGGGCCTAGCCGAGCCTTAGGCAGAAGGAATTCTCTCTCAAAGAGCAAAAATTCGAAAGCATCTGAAAACAGAGCTAGGATGCAACTGCATTCCCAGGCCATTACTAGGCAATGTCACTAATGTACAAACATTTTTGTAGCTTCAGGAAGCAAAAACCAGGATATTGTAAGGTTCCCATTCATTTAGCTGTAGAGCCGATTTCAAATGATCTACTCTGCTCCTACCGATAGGTGTCTCTGCAGCCCGCGCTAAATATCATGCTAGAGCGTTTCAGCAGCATCTACTGCCATATAACACCCTTCACTTCTGCAATCCTTTTTACCCGAGGAACTCCACGTGCTTACCTAATATTGGCTAAATGTTAATTTGCTAAATATCTGTTATATAAGCATCAGACTCGCTTCATCCCAGAAGCAGAGCCTCCTCTGAGGTGGGCGACAGCTACCTAATGTACCACTAGGCAACAGTTTTAAGAAAGGCGAGAAATGCAACACGCAGATTAAATTACTACAGGAATTTTAGTTTGCCAGCAGAAGAATTTTACCAAGACTTCAGGAATGATGTTGCAAATGCTGTTGAATGTGCCACACTGAGAAAGACCTCCACTGCATTTTTTCTGCTTGAAAGACGCTTCCTTGTGTGTTCTCCACTAGCGTTCACACCGTGGTGAGATGGTAAATTCAGCCTCTCTCTGCTTTCCTCCCGGGGTAACGCATTATTTTAAATAAATCAATAAATCACGCCACCCACCAGTTTGAGAGACAAGAACCTTTTAAATCTGACTGATGCAGGTGGACTTTTTAATGCGGTTTCTACACCAAATAAGATTAAGGAAACTTTGAGGTCGTTAGAAAGCAAAGTCTTCTGACAGGTGCTTCTCTTCCAGAGAGCTAGAGAGTGTAGTCGTTTAAGGGATCTTGGGCATGATCTTCAAGTAAGTGCCCAAAGGTTGGCTTTTATAGGGCCTGCTCATCAGAAATGCTCGGTTTTTAGAAGTTCCCATGAAATCAATGGAAGCTGCTGGGGGCTCAGAGCATAAGACCACTTGCATGCCTATATAAGGACTTAGGAACCCAACGTTAGCAGCCTATTTTTGCAAGTCTTGGTCCCATTATTTACTAACACAGACGCAAATAGTTTTCCCCAATTTTGGTATAAAATGCTCGTCAAGCAGGATTTTCAAGTGACCAGGGTCATGTTTATATTCTCCAAAGCTCTGAAAAGGAGTGCAGATCAGTCAACCCTCTGCCCCCTTCCTTGTTCACTGCTACCTTTGTACTCCACTTGGGAGAAAACGGGGTACAAAGGAGGAACTACAAATTCCCTGTGCCCGTCTTTAACACAGAAGCCTGAAAATGGAATAGTGGGAAAAATTCTTATATTACTCTCTGGAGGGATTCGTGCCCAGGGACCTTCTCTCTCAGATTCTAAATCTGACAAGGTTAAAGGAACAAGCTATTTTTCATGCCTTCCTGCTAGATCCACACTGATATATGTCTTAAGAGGGGTCTATTTTTTTGGCATACGTTCCAAGAAAATGAAATCAAACACCATTCCAAAAATAAAAGATAAGATGCTGAATACCAGGAAAGATTTCAGAAATGACTTTTGCCACACTAACTGAATGCTGGGAGAGAGGGGAAATCATGTTTAGCAGTCTTTAAAATTCACATCGAGGGTCTCTGCTAATAACTACCTTGCTGCAATATGCATAATTTGGACAGGCAATATGCTACAGGAGTTTGGGGAGTTTATTTTTCTCCTTAGCATCTACAAAGTCATTAGCTGAGGACACCAGGTGAATGTAGCATTTCAGGAAAACTAGCTTCTGTGCTGGGTGAATGGAAAAGACTTAGCTAGACAGAAGCAAGTCAGCCAGTTTCTTTAGGGATGAACAGAAAAGGTGCATTTCAGTGTACACTTCATATAATGTGTTTTAAAAATAATGCTCCTTTTTAATTATATCTAGCCACAAGATAGTAACTTCTTAGCAACAGTGTCTTTCCCAATTGTGTACAAACACATTTGCCTGTACTGTAAAGGTCTTCAGCACCGGAGTCGAGCACCGAGTCATTTCTGTTCAATAATTCAGCCACAAAAAGGCCGAGTAAAACAAAGTACCAAGTGCTGTGCCTAAACTGGACCGAGAAAAAGTGCGAGAATAGTCAGCTGCCCCGTTTCCATAATTTCCTGCTCCTTTAAAATCCCTGCTGTGGCGTGGGGAGCTTCTTTGAATCTTTTTTTTTTTTCTTAAAGACCAAACTGTTACGTATGTGGAATTGCTTTTCATTCTTTGCATAGCGGGAAGGAAGACGTAAGGGGGAGAGAGACGCAGCTAACAATAAACGATGAGCAGAACTGCCAGGTGCAGGCGGGGGAAAAAAAAAAGAAAAAAAAAAAAGAAGAGAACCTGGGAAAAGACTCTGAATCCGTGACCTGGACTAAATTACACTAAAGCATCAGGGATATTTGAGTTTAAAGCCTACCAACAAAACATTGTTGTATTTATACAGGAGCTTTCATTTTAAAGGAAGCATTTTAAAGTGCCTGTATACGCAGCAGCATGAATACAACTGCCTCTGGCATAGTGGGTGGCAATGAACCATTAGAAAAAGGGGGGGAAAAAAATTATGAGATGCAACAACGAGGAAGGAGAAATCTTTTCCCAAATGCTACAGCTCTTATATAATGTCCCGAGAGCTGACAGGCCAGCAAATTTTTAAGATCTCATCTAAAAGAAAGAGCCAGGTTATCGCACGGAAGTTGGTGAAAGACGAACAGCTAGGTCACCTCTGCTGGTGTTCAAACTTTGGTACATAACTGCTCTGATTCTTTGCTGTACTTAGTGGCCTCAAAAAACCCCAAATCCCCACCCCACACCAGCACCAGGAAAACCAGAAGCTTGCTGCCTTTCAAACAATTTCCCTCGCCGTTTCCTCTGGTTGTCACATTTTTCCCCTCAATGAAAGAAAAGTTTCTGCTCAAAAAAAAAAAAAGAAAGCAACGTCCACTCCTGCTGCATGAGGCTAAATAGCTAGTGGCAAGGCAGCGCCAATAACCTGCACGCACCAAAAATGTAAAGTAACGCCAGTTTACCTAGAAGAATTCACACTGGATAATGAAGCACATACCAAGCATACGTGGTTGTCAACGAAAGCAGGGCACTGATCTTTTTGAGCTGTAAGCTTCTCACGGGAGAGACTGTTTTCTATGTGGTATGGAGCAAGGAGTGTCCACACACTGATGCACCAAGTTGACAACAGATGACAGGAAAGATAAGTAAAATATTTTAATTGCATATAACATACACCCAAGGAGTGCACTTACCAAGTATCAGCCAATCCTTCCTATATTCGGTGCACAATAAAATGTTTCACTAGGCTGCTATAACCTACCGTAGTCTTATTAGTGTTAATCTTTTAGCTTCATTTCACTATTCATTTATCCCCAATTCCACTTCTTCTCAAATGCAGAGACTGTCACAAGAGGATGCAGCACAACGAGACCATCTCTTCCAAACAGTGTGAGGTGGCAATTAGTGCTACCGATGCCACGCAGCCAAGGCAGAAATACAGCCAACGCACCAGATGAACAAACTCTATGAACGAGATTGATAATGAAATCATCCTGATGGACTTCACCCATCACTGGGGAGCTCATCCCTAACAGGGGAAGAGCTGGTCCAAAGCACTGGGCAACACAGCTCACGCGTAACTCAAATTCCTTCCTGCATCTGGTGCTTTATGCCTGAAATGCCCTGTACGTTTCCACACAACTGAACAGAAATGAAAGCATCAGCACCTTAATCTCTCTGCCAACGAAAATCGTGAGGACCAGCAGCAGCGATTTTTAATGCTGACAGAGCTGTGAATCCCTGTGCCCTGCACCCTTTTGTCTTAAGCTTTAAAGTGAAGGAAACGAGGAAAACCACAAAGTGACTTCGTGGACTCCAAACGCTGCCCAGCCTAACAATGTCACTTGGTGTTATTGCTGTAACCGAGATGCCGTGGAGTGGTCTGGGAACCTGGTTCAGATGCACCGATAAGGAGATTTCAAACAATGCAGGCTGGGCCAAAGGGCAGGCTGCAGCCAGGCACCGCCAGATCAAAGCAGGGACCGCTGACATTGCAAGGTGAATTTCAGACCCGATGAAGCTGTCTTTTCCCAAAAGGCATTTGTGTTTTAAAGAACCACTGAGAAGAAGTATTTTTTTTTAAAAAGCCTTTTCCAAGCTGGAAGAGGCACCTTGCAGCTGTCTTTAATGCTCTGAAGTCAAGCAGAGAATATGCCAATGGATTAAAAACTAACAGATTTAAGGCTACCTTCACAGCAAGAGTGTGTTTTTATATTAAGATAGTGATCTTGATGCAATATCCCCGGGTGTAGGGTACTGGCAAGTTTTCATCTTGATGCAACTAGTCAGGACCAACCCTATTTTCTCTGTAAACACCTTGGCTGGCTATACAGAGATTAAAACCCCACCCTGCGGCAGCAGTTACCTTCATGTAAATACCCCATTTTGCATGGTGAAGATATAGCCATAACAGGCCTGACAGCTTCTCAGCAGCAAAAGAAACCCAAAAGGAGCCAAAGGTCTTTTGTTCTCTAGGCCAGTGAAGGCAGATGAATAAAGACCTCTTGCACTGCAGGCAGATGTCTACTCATACGAAGCCTTTTGGGGTGAACATTACCTATTTTGGCACAACTTTTCCACTGGCCACTACGGGGAATTAATGCCACTGTTTGGGCAGTAACGTTGGAAAACATGCCCTTTTTGGCTGGCCTCCGAAGCAGTTCATCTACCATCACAGCCTGAAGGGCAACAGTATTTGCTCCCACCCAGACAGGCCTGGCAGCATCCCAGAATACAGGTATTCTCAGGACCTTATCTGGCCTGGCCTGGGGGGAAAATTCACCCTGCAGAGCAGAAATTTTCATCCCAGGCAAGTAGCAGTGGTAGCTGGCTCTCTCTCCTTTTGTGCTAAAGGAAAATACAACCTTTCAAAGGTTAAGTGCAAACAAAGAAAAGGCCAGGAGAGCAGGGAATTGGGGAAGGATTTGCGAGTCAAGGGAAGGACAGATCTGTGTGGCAAAACAAAACACTTACATAAAGCGCCTAATCTCCGATACAGATCGCTCCTATTGAACACAAATGATGATTGATTAGCCGGTCCCGTCCCCCCTCCCTGAATCTTCCACTCACACGTTCTCTTCTCCAAGGACTCACCGCGGAGGAGTTTGAAAATGACAAGAGTTAATTTCCTATCCCTCGCCCTCAACACTTTCCATCATTTAAACAAACGAATTCCACTGGAGGTATTGTTCATAACTACCTAAAATGAAAAAAAAGCAGGGAATTCATAACCAAAATCCATGGTATAGAGTCCTAAAGGGGTCAATGGACATCTAAACATGTGAACATCAAGCTTGAATCTGGCACAGTCAGCTCCGGCGGCCTTCGTTCTCCTGAAACACACCAGTTAAGGTGAACATTTTCAATGGCAAAATCTTCTGGGACACTAAGCCCCACATGCACATGACTGAGGCTTCTACATGGAAGCTAAAAATCAAATCCGTCTGTTTGATGTGGACATCAAAGCTTCTATGGTAATGGAAATGCTACCATGCAAAGCTTTTAGTTTCTTTTGACTGCTAAATTCTTGGATTGTTTTGCAGCCAGCAGTCCTGTATGTGATTTATACATTATATAAAACAGTAATTCCTTTAAATCTACTGCCTTGCCCACTGATTTCTGTGAAGGATACCTTTTCAGCAAGAGCAATTCAGTGCTATCCACCACCAACATGTTCACACTCCATACCACCGTGCCAGTCTGTTGCTAGAGGAAATGCACCTTACAGGGCAGCAACCAGAAATCCTCTTCAAAGATGCTTTCACTCTTATATGTTTCCTTTATTCTCATGCTACAGTTAAATACCTTTTAAAAAGGCCTGCTCCCTCTACATAGCACCAGAACACTTTGCTGGAAAGCCTAGCACAGACGAGGACCAGTTCAGCACCATTTAAAGATCTTTTCAATAAATCAGCATGGCAGACAACGAGAGGTTTAATTATTAAGTCTAAAAGGACAAAACTTATTTTAAATGTGCCTAGACCAAACAAGGAGTCTTTGTACCAAAGGCTAGCATGCAGTGATGGATGTCAAATGGCAGGCAACATGAAAGATCTGCTGTAGCATCTGCACATGCATACACAACAGCAGATTTTCCATGATAATAGTATACACCTGCATGCATCTTCTAGCAAAGCAGATGGAATCAATAATTTGCATCTCTCCAGCACCTTTCATCGGACCCTCTCAATGCCCTTTAGAAGCAATTAATTTAAGTCTCACAACAAATCTGTAAAGTGGGTATTTATCCACATTCACACTTGTGAGCATTGGCCACAGGAGTCAAGTAGCTGGGTCCAAGTAAAGCCTTTCTACCCGTTACGACCAGAGAAAGCCAAAAAAAAAACCCCAAGGAAGAGGTAAAATTATTCTGAGAAGCTTCATCTGTCTCAGACATGACATTCACATGATCAAGTACATAACGTGAATAGGTTACGCTGATACGTTTAGTAGTACCTCAGTTTAGCACAGAAAAGTTATGGGCTCAAATGCAATCTGGTAGCTAATGCCAGCCCCCAGTGCAGGATTCCCCCTGGTGAAACTCTAGTAAGGAACGAACCACACGTTCACAACCGCTAACATTTAGATCAGGACAAACAGGTTGGGCACCAATTCACCATTCCTAAAGCCTGCAGCCTTAGTACCCTTTTCCAGGGTATGGTCCAGTGATTCTCAGCAAAGGTACTGTGGCATTTTGGGGTGTCCCGAGTCCTTTCCAGGGTGCCACAGGAATACCAACCACACAATGTTAGCACTGTTAGGTAGGCAAACACAATTCACCGGATAAACCCAGAGATTGCAAATAGGAACCCAGAGGGTCATCACGGACAGTTAAGGAACAAGTTACCCACAGGGAAGTCTTTTCAACCTAAAGCAATTAGAAGCTGGCTTAGACCCTAAAATATAAGGGGTTTTAAAATCGTAATTCATGCAAATGGAAATGTTTCCCCATGCAAAGCTTTTAGTTTCTTTTTAATGCTAAATTCTTGGACTCTTGGTCTTGCAGCCAGGAGTCCTGGATGTTATTTATACATTATATAAAACAGTAATTCCTTTAAATCTACTGCCTTGCCCACTGATTTCCGTGAAGGCTGCATGTTTTGTATCATGAGAAACTAGACTGGCACTTGCAATTTACTCCAGCAATTTTTATTTTACATCTTCTCTCTACATTAGTCCTAAATGTTTCCAGTCTCTCTTCATATAGAAACCTTCAAATTTATCCAGTCATTTCTACTGTCCTTCTCTAGACCCCCTACTACTTCTGGAATATATCTTTTTGATGTGTGCTATACAGAGCTAATCAGTATTGCACATCAGGGCATACTGCCCAAGTAAATGACTTACAGTATATTCTCTTCTATTCTTTATACATCCTACCATAGCTGGGTTTCTGAACGTCACAGCATACTGAGCAGATGTTTTCACTGAATTGTTCATGGTGACCCCCCCCCCGAGCTCCTTTTTCTGTGCAGTTACAGTTAATTGAGACTTCAACAATGTGCATCAGCAAGCCAGCATTTCTTCCAGCATGCTTTATAACTTGGCATTTTTTAACATCTTCCATTTTAAATTAGTTGGCCCTTTTCTATGAAGCTTCCTTTCTTAAGGCTAAGCATCACCATGCAAGTTCTTTTATCTGGCTCTTCTCATATGATGCCAAGCGTTATCATTATTATTTTTAGATTTCTATCCCACTCTACCCAGAAAGGCTCAAGGCAGGTTCCAGTAAGTGACACGCAACCTGCAGATAAGGATGTCTCAAACAACATCTTGAAACTGGAAAACTCCACCACCCCACCCTCGTCCTCCTATTTCCCTGCTTATCCCCCATAAGAACAAATCCTCTGATCAATGCTAACCAACTCCCATTCAAACCGAAGAAAAGGTTCTCCCTTTTCCCACTCCCTTCCCTGACACCTAGCAGAGATCTCTCCTCCCTCCCGCACTGCAATCCCTTTTTTGGGCATGGCTCCAGCAGCACTTGAAGATCCTGTGGACATATTTAAGCTACCTTTGAGCTAGCTAGCTCAAGAACTGCTAACAATGAAGCCACAGGAGCACAGAGCTCAACGTGCAGTGTGCTGAAATGCATGCTACCACAGCTAGCTGTACCCAAACGAGCTCGCTCAAACTGAGGCATGGTTACTTGCTTCCTGTACCAGCTCCTGTGTTACTCGAGTGTCAAAAGCAGCCTCTCTTTTAGCATGCTGTAGAACTGGCTGTTCCAAGAAAACCTTTATAGGGATGTTGACCTGATGGGGCTAGTTCATGTGAAGCTGCTGGACCCCCTTGTTACAAACAGCAGTAACGAGAGGGGTCACACCTATAGGACGATCAGGCTGAATTCAATTTGAATTCAGCGGCAGGATAAAAGAGGGACTGAACGCTGCAAAGAGGCGGCAAGAGGCAGATTCATCTCCTGGGCTCCAAGGCCGTGCAAAAGCGATGGTTCCTGTTAGATCCCATGTAGACACACGGGTGAGCTCAGACGGGGACATGGTGTTAGGTGACAGGCTGTTCACATGGGCCTTTGAAGACTGCATCTGGCAGATGGGCACAGGCTGAGAACCACTGACATTACATGCTATTTTGGATGTAGAGCAACAGAAGACAAGCTAACAAAGCTCAGCCTGTAATATCTTCACTCTCAGTGCTGTGGTTTACAGTTTCACGACTTGCGATCTGTAAAGCATGCAGTTTTCAGGAAAACACCCTTTTTGAAGA
The DNA here is from genome assembly GCF_030867095.1 of Alligator mississippiensis. Taxonomy (NCBI): domain Eukaryota; kingdom Metazoa; phylum Chordata; order Crocodylia; family Alligatoridae; genus Alligator; species Alligator mississippiensis. The sequence goes on from NC_081836.1 coordinate 3,340,887, forward strand.
CTGGGTTGTGCACCCCGCCTCCCGCTGCAGAAATCATGACCATCCTCTCTCCACAACCCTGAATAAGGAAGTCTGTGCCTAAATCTTGCCCAATTTGATCAAGTGTTGTGGTTACAAATAATCTCATTTCTGCAAAGACTGTGACTGAAGGGTGTTTCTGAAGGGTGTTACAAAACAGGTCTTTGTGCTCATCTTAAGGATGTTGGGCTGCTTAATCAAGGGCATGAATTCAAGAGCTGTGGTAACAATGTGTAAAAGCCAAGTTTCTTGTTCCATCATGCTGCAGCCTCCCAATGCCAGACTGCATCCAACAGAAGAACCCAGGACCAAAGACAAGACCCTCTCCTAGCCATGCAGACTTTCAGTTTTATTGAATCAGCATCAAATCCTGTGACAAAAAAAAGGAGTCAGTGCTTTCTAGCAAGCTAGCATGTGCCTCCCTTATTATTATTCTGTTCAAGCCTCAGGGCTGAACCTGTGCTAGGAGGATGATAAAAGCTTCTACTTTCCCTGTGCAGGCTGGAATGGCTTGATTTCAATGAAAGGAAGCTGTGAGAAGCAAGTCCTGGGAGGTTTTACCCTCTTACTGGATGGGTGGACTCGGGGCTTAAAGAATGGTAGGCTTATTTGGGAAAACAGGAAGGACTAAGTCACACATCTGCCTAGTCACTCTGATACAAGGAGGGAGCAGAAGGCGTGGCTACTTCTTATAGGAAAACATACTGAAAGTAGTAAAGGATCTTCAAAACAGAGGCTTCTTTCCCTCTTACGTAGATAAAAATTGGACAGCACCAGGCAGATGATGTCTATTAGGTTGAGAATGAACTTAGGAGGCAGAACCAATGGAGAGTGCAGG